>NW_026068093.1:1200324-1258539 GCF_014885135.2 Alexandromys fortis | reverse complement strand
AAAGGGGAGGCGGGGAGGAGGCGGAAATCTTTTTTTTTTCAATAAAAAAATTATATTTAAAAAAAAAAAACTATCATTCCAAAATCACCAACCCCACCTCAAGTGGGAGGAGGGGAGTGGATTTTAGTCATTCAGCATGTTTTATAGTTTCTACTTACAAACAAATTTGAGATATTTTAAAACAGATTTTCTGTTCAATTTCCAATCCAGTGATGGCTGGCAGCTGTGGCCTACATTCTGCCAAACCTGACCCCACCCTACCCTAATCCCTAAGGAACAGCTACCATGTTAGCCACAAAGAATTGCAGCAGTTTGACCTTGTGATGAGATTCTCAGAGAAACACAGATACTGGTAAACAGAATGTGAATAACTCAAGTGTGACACATCACCATTAATTGTTGCCTTCTGTAATATATTTAAAGCACCATGATCTTATGAACCTCCCTCCAATGAAGAGAGCTGTTCAAGGTCATCTTAACCCATTCTCACATTTCAAAACATCAGCAAAGCAATGCCCCCTCAACAAACAGCTGTAATCATCCTTTGGTGCTCGGAAATTAAAGATTGGCTATACTGTGATATTTCTATCTCAAAGAAACAAGAAAGGGGGAATGAGTAGAAGCTGAGACAACCACTAGCCATTCTATCACTATTCCGTCTCTGATTCACTCAAAAGACTATCTATCGCCAAGTCTATCATTTTAAAGATACTAAACTTAGGAACTACTCAACACTATCCCTCTTAACTAGGGTTTAAAGCCACACAACTCAGCTCTTGACTTGGGTGCTTAGAAAACTTGCCTTTTCCAGTAGAAAGAAGATCAGAAAGAATATCTATTAGGGGAAGGAAAAGAGAGATGGAGGAGGAGGCAGCAAGTGAATGATGGCTATCCATAAAAAATACAAGCAATGAGGAAAATCTGACTCAAGAAAGACAATGAGGACGGACACGCTAAGAATGTCATAATGGTCAGAGTATCCTCTCTTGGTGGAATAGATCCTTTTGGACCAGAAATAAATTCCACAGCTGGATAAAGGGTGCCTCCCACGACAAGACACATGCAAATTACAAAGCTTCTTAGACCAGTATAATCCAGGACAGAAACAACAGCAGCAAGAAGCTGCACCATTTCTCTTCTTTATCTCAACTCAAATAGGATAAAAAGATATTGTAATACTATCATTTATCTTAGTTTTCTTAAAAGTTGTTTGGTTTTATTTTTCACTTTGTATTTTGCTTTTGTCAAGAATTCTAAGTCACTGGTAAGACATACGTGACTCATTCCGTACATTTGGGATCTGCCATAAAAAAAATCTACATACTACCAATAGAAATGATAATGACTCCAAGTCAAGTTCCAACAACACAAAATATTCTTTTATATCTGATGATAAAATCTTAGCCCACTGGCTTAGATAGATGTTCTCACATGGCAAATAACACTAAGTAAACATTTTAGAGTAAGAATAAACCTAACTGGATGGTGGTGTCGGCGCACGCCTTTAATCCCAGCACTGGGGGGAGGGCGCAGAGGCAGGCGGATCTCTGTGAGTTCGAGGCTAGCCTTGTCTACAAGAACTAGTGCCAGGACAGGCTCCAAAGCTACAGAGAAACCCTGTCTTGAAAAATTTTTAAAAATTAAATTAAAAAAAAAGAATAAATCTAGTCAAATCTCCTTTTTCTCTCACCAAAAGCCCTAGAATTTTGAAGTTGTGACAAACAGATGATATTTAATCAATGCTTCATATTACAAATAAGGAAATCTTTCTATTTCCTATGGTCAGATCAGAGATTCTTTTCATGCCCTTTTCTGTCTTTCATTCAAGCCTCAACATCCCACATTCTAGTCTACTTGTGAGATTTTGCAATTCATAGAAGTTTGTTCTTGACATGGGCGTGAACTACACTTAGCCAGAAATCCACACTACTGAATTCTACTACTGTCCTTGTCAATTCCTTTTTATGACGACTCTGGAAACCAAAGCTGACCAAAAGAGGCCCGAAACAAGAATGCACTACTACTCCAATGTCCAAACTATTTCTATTCACCTACAACTGGGCTTCAATGAGCAGTTTTTGCAGCCAAAAGGCAATTTTACCTAAGAGGTACATTTGGTAGCTTTAGTCTTTCTGAAAGAATGTGACTACTTCATTAGATTCTAGACAAAAGAACAAATGATGCATAGGGAGAAAAACAATTCTAATACCGCATCTATTTGAAACTTTCTAAATAGAACATGACAAGAAAACACTTTCAAACAAGAAAACAACTGAGAACCTCTGAAACATCAGCACATTTTGCTTTTGCTTCCTAGCTTTTCTTTAACAAACCAAACTAGCATGCAGGCACAACATTTGCAAAACGAAGCACATGAATTTAATTTGTAGGAACCTCACCATGTTTCTCAGCCCTCATCATCTGACAAGGGATTCTAGAAGCCAAAAGAATGTGTCCCCTGAAATTGGCCCAAGCACCTAGGTGACTCCCCTGTACTTTATGCAAGTCCAAAGGTAGTATTGCTAAGAAACATGGACATAGTACCTATGGGATAAGACAGCCATAGATACACATGCAAGAGTCCTGGTGGGATGTAAAGGAACCAAGAGGAGACAAGGAATCAGGCTTAAGAAAGAAAAGGACAGAACACAGGAGATCACTATTTCAGTCAGCTCGAAGCTCAAACAGATATGAGCTACACACACAAATAAACATGGGTATATAGAGTCATATTTGTTATAAAATTTATTTCTAAGATGATTTTATTCATGTATATGTTAAGGTATTCATGCCCATGCATGCAGGTATCCACCAAGGTCAGAAAAAGGAGTCCAGTTCCCTGAAGCTGAAGATACAGGGCTTATAGGGTACCTGGCATGGGTGCTGGGATACAAACTTTTGTCCTCTGGAAGAGCAGCAAGTGCTCTTAACCACTGAGAAATCTCTTTGGCCCATGAAATATATTTTTGCTTAATGGATTGTTAGTTTAATTTACAGATTCATATAGAAATACTTATATTTATTATTTTTAAATTAAGTATAGAACATGGTGCTATGTGCACCTAATTATAGTGTTCACAAAGCATAAGATTCCCTGGAGTTGAAATTACAGGTGGTTGTGATATGGTCAATAGGAACTGAACTTGGGTCCTCTGTAAGAGGAACACACAGGCTCTTAACTCCTAAGCTATTGCTCCTGCTCCTAATTCATGACTTTTTAATATCTGAAACATGTGTCTCTCTGTCCCTTAGTCCTAGTCTTCACATTTGTTAAGTGGCGCCCTAACAGGGATCTAACACAGAGGAACTCAAGACTGGGTACTTAGAGGGAAAAAAAAGCTAGTAATAAAATTTTCAAAATGCTACAGTCCTCCTTATCATTCCAGCCAATGAGGTGAACATACAACACACAGAGCAGATGAGAGGTTTGAACTCTGCTCAGTTCATAGATACCTTATGGAATGAATTCCTTACTCCACTAAGTGAGCTTTCCATGTTTAAAAATCACTATTTTTTCATACATAAGAAACCCTGAATTAATCAAACTCCTCCACCTGTGTGGAATGCTACAACAACAATCATCCTTTCTAATGTGAGAAACGTTGGTTTTACAGAACCTATTGAGAGGTGGCTAGCCTTGACTCTTAACATGGCACCTTCTTCTTGTACATGGTCACTGTATGAGCAAACTCTAGAATCTAGTACCCATGTAAACCACACTCTACACACTCTGCTGCATGAAATACACCACAAAGTTCTCACTATTCAGGTACAAGTCCGAATGTAGATAGGTTTTGTCCAAGGAAGAGACTATGATTCAGAGAAAAGAATGTAAAATGTCAGAGAACCTTCTCCTAGTGTAACAGCAAACCTTCAACTTGGAAGTAAATATGTTTCCTTGATATCTGGTGAGAAAGAGAAGAGAAACAGAGTAGAACTTAAGAACAGATAAGGTCACTGTAATAATAACAACAGCACTAATAACAGAATCACCTATGAAGAACATGATAATAATTAAACTTTCCATTTAGTAAACAAAATAAGTTAACTGAAATATTTGTGTTGTATTTCTCTTCTATAAGTTCATCCCTATGGTCTCTTCCACTGTAAATATATATATCGTTATCCAGGAAAAGTCAGGCCAGGAACTCAAGAATATTGCTCTTCCAGCTTTGCACAATCAAGGCTCCTTCTGCATAGACCTGCTGCTAACCACTATCAGTGTGAAGACACTTTAACTGGAGAGAAGCTTTGAGGATGAGTCATGAATATAAGAAACAGCCTAAAACCCAAAAAGTAAAGAGCCTTGTCTGAAGGTCTATCACCTGCGTGAAAGTGAAGTGAAAAACTGACAAAAAAAATTACACATTATTTTTGGACAAATGTTCAGATTAGCTCGTGCAATAGAACAAAAGTAGATAGCATATTTGTTTAGGAAAGATTACCTTAAATCAGTGGAAAAAAAAACTATAAATGCTTTTAAGCTATAAACCAAGAGCATCCAATTACATGAACTGGCGGGTAGCCTGCCTGGGTCCAGTTGCTTTCTGCAGCCTCAGAACAAATACCATCCCTCTCATTTGGCATTCAATTTTAAGACTGGCAGAAGGGGTAGTGAACCAAAGACAAATTTTATTTATTTAAATTTGAAGCAAATCTTTGCCTATTCTCAATTTTGTTTTACTATTCTGCTTTTTAGTTAAAGTGTATGATTTCAAGTTCAGAGAACATCTAAAATATTCAATATGACATTAAGTTTATTATAAAGTTAATAAACTTACCGGAGAAGGAATGAAGGCTTCATGAAACTTCTTTGGATTGATTCTCAATACACCCTTTAAAATGAAACAAAAAAATCTGTGAAAAATCTAATTTGCTGGATATTGATGATTTTTCCTATATATGCTGTTCTCTGATAGAAAGTTCTTAAACAGTCTGATTCAGAAAACAAGTTAGTTACATGAGAACTATGGGTTAAATGCATGAAAACTGATTGAGGTTGGTGTGTGAGACACCAGGTTCAAACACTGAAAGCTCAAACTGACACCCTGCTGTGATGGGCAAAGGTAAGAAACAGCAGCACTTGGCACAGACCAGGAAATGACAAGTACTGGTCTTCACATTAACATTGACTTTACTAAGGCTTTGTGGAGATCATGTCTCATATTAGCCGTCCTTTTGCTCTCTCAGTTCCATGACATCTGCACAATGGATGTTTCTGGAGCTATTTTCCAACTTGGTTTCTAACTAGATACTTGGCCTCAAGGAAATGGATGTGCATGTTTTACTATGATACAGAACCGAACAAGTTAATAATTCAAAATAGTTCAGAACCAGCTCTTAATGCGAATGGGAATGCTAACTAGCTCCCACAGCTAGGCCACCCAGTCTGCCTTCAACTTCCTATGATTCCAGCACCAAGTCAAGGTCCACTTTTATTTATGTACTGGGGTGCAGCTGGGGACAGTCCTCAACAGCAGCTCAGTGCTGTGGGTCTTTTCAGGAAGCCATAACCTCGCCAGATTCCAGCTGCACTCACAGGCCACTGGGACATGTGGAGGGAAGAAGCTGTTTTCCTAACAACACGACTCAAAGGACAACTTAAGAAAATGTTTAAATAGCATTTCCCACTAAAGTGAATGACTCAAAGGCACATAGTTCACAAGATAGGTGAAGGTATAAAATTAAATGGAAAATAATTTATTTCTTTCACTGATGTTTAAATTACAAATTTCCAGGCCATGGTACACATTCTAACATACAAATCAGACTATCACAAATGAAAACTCAGTCCTTAAAGATTTGTCAAACAGTGATTATAGTCAAACCTTGAAACAGACCACATCGAGTGCTGAATAAGAACTACACTTGACCCCTGAGAAAGAGAATGTGGGGAGTGCTGTGAAGTTACAGCTGCAGCATACTTTCAGCTCAGGAGATGCTCTAGAGTCCTAATGCAAGAGCAAACGATGAAGGTGAAACAGAGGAAAGGGCAGTAGAGGTGTAGTGTTAGCAAGAGTAGGCAAGAGGTCCAACACTCACTCTTCCACATCCTGCCAGAACTCTGCTTAGAGTTACAGAACAAGGGACCAGGAGTTATGGCTGACAAGCTATCCCAGTCTTTCTTGTTTAAAGTGCTGAAGCAAATTCACTTCTAAAGAATTGTTTCCTCATGAAGGAAAAGGAAAAATTCCTACAGTTTTTTCTAAGTACTCATACACTCAACAAATATTTCCTGGCAACAGCTTAGCAGGCGCTATGTACGATGATGAGACTACAAAAGGGAGAAATAGACAATCTTAGGGGAAGGCTGCAATGAACTAAAATAGGATTTTTAAGCATTTCCTTTTCTGATTTTAGACACCCTTTTCTAACCATTTTTTTTTAACTCCTATTCATTTATCATCTCCCTTTCAGTTCAGTGAAGGGTTAGCCTCTTGGTTTGAGTATGCCTTTAATTGTAGAACACTAAGAGAAGCCAAGGCTGGGCTCATGGGAGAGACACACATTGTTCGGGTCTGCATTTAGGCTCTACTTAAAAGAAAACATATTAAAAGCACCAGAAAGCTCTTGATTGATTCTCTATCCCAAACCTCCCAAAACATGAAAGCATAGAGGGGAGGGTAGAAGCCTTGTATTAGATCGACATTTAGAAATTTGGCTTAAGAACCGGATGTCAAGAACAGATCCCAGAGAGAACAGATCACACGTAGAAACAGGCAACTCCAACCAGGTCCTCAGCAGACCAGAGTTGTTCCCTACAGCCTGAAAGAAGAAGGTAAGAGTAAAGTCTGTCAAGAAATAGTCCACCAGGTCAAAGAGTCATCCAGCAGAGGACATCTCACCCAGGAGGCTGAAGCCAGCAATTCTGTCTTTCCATAATTCCCTATCTTTCCTCTTTTTAAACTTTTCCAAGCCTGGATCTTGACCTATAAGGAGGATCATGTACTTCCCATCCTGTTCTGAATCTTACTGCAACTTCTCACCTGTTCAGATCCTGGCTCTGCCCTGATGTCATTGGTTCCTTTGGGTGCTGACAAAGAGAACATCTCAAAGATGGTGAGGACTGTTTTCACATAATTTGGATTTAAAATTAGTTTGTTCCTATATTCCTTCTCAAAAACCCTTTTAAAGTTCATGCCATAGACTTGGTACAGCTACCTTCTCCTTCTCACTTCCTGATTGTAGCACTAATTCATTAATCTTTTGACTCAAATGTCACTATCTTCCCTTCTATCCCAATCCCTATAAACATTTAGGAGCTTCACATCCACATCAATAACCAAATCACTCAAGGTACCTTTGTCTCCATCCATCCAGCTACCATTTCCACCGACTATACCCTACTATCAAATTACTTCAAACACAAGAAGCTAGTATCATCTAGTATCATCCTTTCTAACTGCAGTCTTCTATATTTCCATCTCACTAACCATAAGAATTCCAAATAATAGGTCAGTATCGCCAAGACCTCCACTAGCCTACTATGGTTATTCCCCTCCTTGGCCAACTAACTAGTAGCCTAGTAGCTTTTTTTTTTTTTTTTTTTTTTTTGGTTTATCAAGACAGGGTTTCTCTGTATAATAGCTCTGGCTCTGGCTGTCCTGGAACTAGAACTAGAACTCACAGAGATTTGCCTGCCTCTGCCTCCCAAGTGCTGGGATAAAAGACATGTGCCACCACCGCCCTACCAACTAGTAGTCTTTACCTGCTATTATTCCTTGCCATTATCCCTTAGTTTCACAAACCTTGGGTCCCCATTTCCTCTTATACACAATCAATAAGGCCTACCTCTCAAGTGACTCCAACTATTTGTCTTCTCCTTACCTATACCCAAGGACCAAAATAGCACTACAGAAAAATAACACACAATGGTCTAATCTGTGACTTGGCAGTCACAGATACATTTTAGCTGGCTTACAGTGTGCCTGAAACACTTAAAACTAAAGAATTTCACACATAAAAAATATGTTCACAGATTTTCTTGAAAAATAATCCTAAGACATACAACTACAGATGATACTCAAACACAGGACAGCAAACACCTCAGTTAAATTACAGATGTTCCTATGACAGTAATTACAATCTCAAATACTACTTACATGGGTAGAATATTGGTCATGTACTTTTAAGAGCTAATGAACTAATTTAAGTTAGCTAATTTAAATTCAATTAAGTTAAATTAGTTATGAACTAATTTAAGTCCCACAGCTATGACACAGATACTACTTTTCATTTATTACAGATGAGGTGACTGAGGCACTGAGGAGGTAACCGCCTCTTGGCTACAGTCATCACCAGGGCCTCATCACACATTTGCACATCCCCAAAAGCAGCACATTTCCAATTCTGACGTCCTTAGCTGACTAGCAGCAAGATCAGGCACTCAGGTGCTTCAGAATCCTCCTGGATTTCCTGCTCTGCCTTCCTGCGCACATCTAATCATCAGTATGCTGTGTCAGCTCCAGCTCCAGTCACCCACTTCTCTCCTCGCCGCCACCACCCTGTTCTCTCTTTTCATGTCTCCATATTTTCTTATCTAGTGGATTTCAATGGCTTTCTAAGTGAACTCCCAGCTTCTATTCAAGTCTATTCATCTCACAACAGAGACATTTTTAAGACATGAAACAGACTGTGTTCTTCCTACTCAATACCCTGTAGTGACTTCCCATTGTTCTTTGGATGAAATCCAAGTTCCTAACACAGTCTAAAACCCTAAATGATTTGGCTGCTGCCTAACTCTCCCTTTGCTCCCATATGTCTCAAAAGGCTGCTTCTTTCTTGATCACCAAAAACATGAAATCTTTTACTTGCCGTTCTTCCACTCACTCATCTCTCTACCTATAATATTTTCTGAAGGCTGAAAATGGCTGGCTCATTCTTGCCCTTCAGGTCTCACCTATGGGTTAAGAAGCCTTCCCTAGCCGCACTATGTGCAATGGCTTCTATCTATTCTCTCTCATCTTTCTCTCTGAGCAATGATCCAGCCCCATCATTTCTGTCATTACTACAGTTATTTTTGCCTACCTCCCTAGTGACTTTTCTAGTGCTCATTCCCAAATGCTTGACAATCCCTAGGCAATCAAGAAATGGTTCTCAATTTCATTAATTACCTAATGTCTGCAGAGTTGAAATTCTCCCTTTGTCCCTGGCATTATAGCTCTGAATGCCACCTCTCTTCTTAGGTGTGCCTTCCCTCACAATGTCACCGCTACTGTTCTCTTCTTTAATACACACCCAAGCAGCCTCAATCTTTTTTCCCTTTATATGTGTGAAAATTTTGACTGTATTTCTGTGCACCATGTGCATGTCATGTCTTCAGAAGCCAAAAGAGGGCAGATCCTCTGAGTCTGGAATTAGACTGTTGTGAGTCACTATATTAGTGCTGGAATTGAACCTGGGTCCTTTGGAAGAGAAGCCAGTGCTCCTAAACCTATAAGCCAACTCTCTAGCCTCCTAACCTCAATCTTAACAAAGAGTGAAATTCCTAGAAATGAGAACATTATGTCCTCTGTCTTTCTTGAATAGGGCTTTTCAGTGGTCCACCACAACATCTCACCAATATTCTATTCTAGAAAGAATCCTGACATCAAGCCTCCAGTAGCTCTGGGAGCTCATTCTGGACTTCCACTAGTCAATGCATCACCTAGATTCTGAAAGACCCAATTCTACCATCTCCCTGCCCATGGTCACTTTGGGTACACCCTTAAACTGCTCCTCCTTCCAGACATGTCAATCATGCTCTCATCTCTCACAGCGTCTCCCATAACAACCAACCAATACTGAACCTATGCACAGAGTAATGATACACTGATGTGAGAACCTGTTTATTAAGAAAACTACATTACAGAATCATGTTTTATTGTTATTCGTTTCCAAATACAAAAATAATTTTCTTTGACCACTGTGGTGACATTTCCTACAAAACAAGAAAATCTCAATTGTTTGTCATGGCATTAACTAACACTATATTATTCTATAATTTTTTTTTTCAAAGCAGGGTCTCTGTAGTTTTGGAGCCTGTCTTGGAGCTTGCTCCGTAGACCAGGCTGGCCTCAAACTCACAAAGATCTGCCCGTCTCTGCCTCCTAAGTGCTGGGATTAAAAGCATGTGCCACTGCCACCATGCTTTATTCTACTAATTTTTAAGATCCCTAACTATCAATAAAAGACTTTTCTCTTGATGGGGAAAAGGAGGCCCTGACATACAAAAGTTGACAGATGTTTCTAAATATATCTGAAATGCTTAATTTTCTCCAATGGCATTAAAATATCACTTCTTGTCTAGCTTTTTACCGTACTCAGACAACTACACACAGAAAGTTTATATACAAAAGCAGATGTACTCTGTTTCTCTGCCTATGAAAATCTTATTTACAATGTTGTATATTTCTCATGATGACCTCATATCTGGAACCCATTCCTTACCCCATCTGCAAAGAACAACTGTTCTCATATGTGGAGGGTGAAGGCGGAGAGGGCCTCTGGCTGTGGAGGCTTATGATGTCATAGGCCAGGAGGGATCACTTACAAACTCCTGGGAATATGAGCTATTATATTGATCAGATCTTTTATTTTGTGTTAATGCCAGCAAAAAGTCACTTCAAATGCAAAAAATTAAAAGGAAGCAAAAACTAATACTATTACAGAAGACTGTTATAACCCTATTTCATAAAGGTGTACATCTATAATCAAAATCCTAAGCTATTTTTCTCTCAAGTTCTAACAACTGAAGTTCTCTTTACTCTTCTTCAAACGGTAGTATCTTGATCTTTATTCAGTTAGTGTGTGTATATATATAGTCTCAGAAATTATTCTGTCTCTGCCTCCTCTGTCCTCAGATTATAAGTGCCCACCCCTGCTTCCAGCTTTTATGTGAATGCTAGGGATCAAACTCAGATCCTCATGCTTGTGTGGTAAGCACTTTACTGACAGCCATCTCCCAGCCTTCATTCAATAATTTTAAATGAGTCAGGTACCACGTGATAGTATATCTATTCAAGAATTATAAAACATGCTTAATTCAAAGAAGGCATGGCCCTGTTTCCTTCTCCAGCCTTGTTACCTACTAGCTGCCTTGGATATCATACCCAAGGAATCCTAAGCTGTCTTATCCCACACTGTTTCACAAGTTCCTCTGTAGTACTCTCCTAACAAGAAGTATTACTGGCTCAAAGATGGATGCTCAATGAACATCTGTTCAGCCATACCAGTGAACAGCCTATGAACAGATTATGCAAACTACAAAGCATTCAGTACATACTGTTTCCTGTCTCCTCTACAACTTTACCCACTTTTCTCAGTCATTCAGTATTCTTTTGCTTCAGGCACACTGAACAATCCAATGTTTGGTATAGTCCAACCCCACTTCCCATTCCTGTCTGAGCAATTTACATTGGTTATTTCATTTGGAAAGCTCATTTTCTTATATTTATTTGCTCAACTGCATCAATCCCCAACCTGGCTCACATAGATCTCTCTCAATATGAAATTCCTAAGCAACACTGACACGAGCTACAAAGGTTCTCTCTTCTCACATCTCGAAGTTTGCCTACAAGAGTCTAATGGTACTTTCCACCTCAACACATGCTATATAGGTCTAAGAAGCAAAAACCTGCACTATGTCAAAGCACACAACTTAGGACAGGGAAAGGGTTAATAAACAAGACTGCTTTCATTCTATATATTCAGGGGATAAATAGCCTGTAGGTTTTAAGCACCTGGATAAGTGTTCCCCTCTTCAAGCCTTCTGAAACATCCTCCTTGGACATGTAGGGTTCAAATATGCTCTTTTTCTTCCCTCGCATGGACTTGTTCTTTGACTTTTTGTCACCTGGCGAAGCACCAGCACCATGCGGGCCAACCACAGAGGACACACCTAGAAACATGAAGCAACAATCAACCATTTCCTCAGTTAAACACCTCTATTTTTCTTTTAACTCTATTCTTCTATTTTCTTTTAAGATACTGTGTCTTCAGTACTTTTGTTGTTGCTCCTGTTATCTATGAAGGCCACCAGAGAATGAACTTTCCAGTGATGATTTCACACAGTCACAAAAGAGAAGAATGGGTAAAACAGCATAAATAAAACAGACCTTAGCCAGGTGGTGGCACATGACTTTAATCCCAGCACTCGAGGGGCGGAGGCAGATCTCTGTGGGTTCAAGGCCAGCCTGATCTACAAGAGCTGGTTCCAGGACAGGCTCCAAAGCTACAGAAAACCCTGTCTTGAAACGCCAAAAAAAAAAAAAAAAAAAAAAAAAAAAAAAAAAAAAAAAAAAAAAAAAAAAAAAAAAAAAAAAAATAAAAACAAAACAAAACAAAACAGACCTTATTAAATAAATAAGATCTTAGTTCTAAGTGAGCACTGCTCTGTGCAGGAAGCAAAATCTAAACAACAGGTCTGGTATGCTTTGCTATTTGTAGATACAAAACCTTTAAAAATAGGAAGTGTTAAAAGACTGTCCCATTTCTGGAGGGAATAAAATGACTGTACAACAATCAACTGAAACAATAAGAGCACACCTAATTCTAGAATAAATAACACCAGAGAATATTTAACAGTTCATTAAAAGAATTAGTTTCCCTCAGTAGAAAGAATTCCCTCCACCTCCACACCCAGTCCATTTATATTTCAAGTCTCCAGTTGCCAAGGCAAGCTCCATTCTCTTTTTGATACCTCTGGGGGTCCCGGGGGGCCGAAGGTTCAGCTTGTAGTCAGGATGGTTCATTACTGGTTCCAAGGTGGCCTCTTCTTTCCAGATCCAGGAACCTACTACTATTCAGCTCAGAGTTCTTCCCTCCTTGAACAGCTCAGTTGTCACGAGCTAAAATAAAAAGAAACTGGTGACTGGAGAGCATTGAGCTGTGGTTTCCTTTGGCCCCTTGGAAATGTAGTACTGAGGGGCACTTGGGTAGCAAAGACAATGTGGGATTCTCCTGGGCCCAGTGTCACACACCATCTGTGCTGCATTTCTATCTGAGGTCTTCACCCTTACAGGTGCACTACACTGCCCCTTTGGAACACTTCATCTAACAAGTTTCCATTAAGGGGGCAATGAAGTAGAAAATAAGAAAGTAGGCAACTCTATTTAGCTTGTGAAATGCACACACACACACACACACACACACACACAAGAGGAAATGGGGTTTTTAACGATGATTTTAAAAAAGATCTGGAATCTAAGAGCTGCAATAGAATAGGCATTGGTTGAAAGCCTAAGAATATGTGACTCTGCTGCTGAACCTTGGTCACCACCTGGATAATGAACACACCACCACAACGTCTACTTTTTCATCTCTACCAGCTGGCCACCAGTCCTGGAGTTAAGTCCATATTTGCAAACTAACCAAGTCCTGCTAGGCAACCACTTCTCCACAAAATAGACCAAGAAATCATTCTATTCCTCAAATTTCCCTCATATAACCCTTATCAAATGACCAAAGTTTTCTTTAAACTAAAACTGTTATTAACTCAGAGAAGAGAAAGCAACAAAGATAAAGGTAACGGCCACTTAGGACTCCGTGAAGTGATTGAAAAATAAAGTTAACCCAAATACAAGGAAGAAACAAAAGAGATGTCCTTATAGAAACAAAAAGGGAATAAGAAAAGAACAATTAGAGTCTAGGCTGTCGGGGGGTTGTGCAGAAATGCACTCATTCTCTCACTGATTACACAAATATGTGCAATACACAATAGTTAGCAAAAGGAAAAATAAAAGGTCATCAGGGTTAAAAAGTTACGTGGGCATAGCAATATACATAGAGAAGTATATTAGCACCATGATTTCCAAAATATAGATAACTGTGTGGAGAACTCTGGGAAATTTTTTAAGAAAGAACTAAGACATTAAGATGTGAGGAAAGCATACTTCTGGCAAAGGGAAACAAAAAGCAGGATGCAAACAGAAAACCACAGGCAGATTCTTGCAACATTAATTCCATTTGGCTAGAGTCCTGCCTATATGGAGGAAGGCAGTAGCAAGGAAATTAAAACAAGTTGGAAGGTCTAGAAAACAAGCCGGGTTTTTCAAAGGCACTAGGGAGTTTCTGAAGCTTGAATGAGCAAGAGAGAACAATAGACCGAAGTTGTTTTAGGAAAAGCCATCTTGGCAAAGAAGGCAGAACTGAATGGAACAGAGACAAGCACCTGCACCCCATGGAGAAACAGATGAGGCAGGACAACACGAAGGGCTAGTACTGCAGTAATCCTAGTGGACACTGACAACAGAGGCCTCTGACACAGTCCTCCATTGTTCTGTCTAACTCACCTGAAGCACAACCAGAATGGAAACTGAGTAGGTTCCTAATCATGAGACTGGGAGTTAGGGCTAGTCTAGTATTAGAAAATATGATGACTTCTATTTGGGGTACTACATGTCCATGTGGAATAATTCAACAAATACTAGGAAAGTGGAACATAATCTATAGAGAGACATTCCCTAGCTATTATATAAGGATGGCAACCCAACATGCTCAAGAATGGATAACAAGGTTCCACTGCAGCAGAGAGGGGAGTAAGATGAGGGACAACCAAGTAACCTTTACCTTCTCATGAAGCAGAAATACAGGCCCTACAGCCCTGGGCAGGGACTGAGCACTCCTGACAAATCAGTTAGAGCAGTGTTACAAACGCAAAGAGGAAGAAGTAGAAAATATAACAATAACAACAACAAAACAAACAACAAAAACATAAAAATAAAGGCACAGAAAAAAATCTAACAGAGTCAGTTAATGAGAAAACTTTCCAAAGAAAAATTTGTGATCAGAATTTGTTCCGAATAGAGAGTATGAGCACAACAGCTGTTTCAGGTTGGACAAGAGGCTGGTGCAAATTGTTAATCAAAAACCAAGTGGACAATGAGGACTACTGAGAACTCAAGAACAATGGCAATGGGTTTTTGATCCTATTGCACGTACTGGCTTTGTGGGAGCCTAGGCAGTTTGGATGCTCACCTTACTAGACCTGGATGGAGGTGGGTGGTCCTCGGACTTCCCACAGGTCAGGGAACCCTGATTGCTCTTTGGGCTGATGAGGAGGGGGACTTGATCGGGGGAGGGGAACTTGATGGGGGGAGGGGGAGGGAAATGGGGGGGGGGGGGCGGGGGGGAGGGGGAGGGAAATGGGAGGCAGCGGTGGGGAGGAGGCAGAAATCTTTAATAAATAAATAAATTTAAAAAAGAAAAAAAAAAACAAGAGACAGGACTGAGAAGGGCTCTGTGATGATGTGAATAAGAATGGCCCCATAGGTTCACATATTTGAATACTTTGTTACCAGGGAATAGA
The DNA here is from genome assembly GCF_014885135.2 of Alexandromys fortis. Taxonomy (NCBI): domain Eukaryota; kingdom Metazoa; phylum Chordata; class Mammalia; order Rodentia; family Cricetidae; genus Alexandromys; species Alexandromys fortis. Next base: position 1,243,253 of record NW_026068093.1, on the reverse strand, counting down.
ATTCTTTGATGAATTAGAAGGATTAATAGGTGTGGCCTTACTGGATAAAGTGTGTCACTGGAGGTGGGTTGAGGTTTCAAAAGGTCATGGCAGGCCAAGTATCTCTCTATTTCTCTGCCTACTGTAGCTCCAGCACATGCCCTTGCAACACCATGCTCCCTGCCATGATGACAACAGACTAAACCTCTGAAATTGTAAGTAAGCCCTATTTAAATGCTTTATATTATATAAGTTGCTGTGGTCATGGTATCTCTTCACAGCAACAGACCACTAACTAAGACCAGCTCCTATATATATATATATATCAATCCTGACACAATGAGGAATTCAGAACTAAGCAGAGATACTGCCAGTTAAAGGAAGTGGGATACAGAGATCAATACAAATATCCCCAGATCAGCAGCATCTATACTTTTCTTCACTACAGACACCAGATTTCTGTAATTTCTACCTGAGAAGAACGAATATGTTTGGTTGGGTTCATCACTGCATCCCAGTGGCTCCTGCAGTGCTTAGAAGGCAGGCCTGAGCAGCCTCATTCCGTACATAAACAGATGTGTGTGTTTCCATGAGCAAACAGGAAGAACAGCAAGTAGAGCAGGATCATTCAGAGAAACCACATTTTTAAAAAGTCAGCAAAGAGCAGGAAGAGAATTCAGAATTAAGGCAACAAAACTGCAAGAATAAGCCAGAAATCTATAACCAAAAGTTCATCTTTCAGTACCAAAGCAATAGAAAAAAAAAAAAAAAAACAGGAAAAAAAAACTAAATACACAGCTAAGAAAAAGATATCTAAACAGACAACTTTACCTTTCTTGTAGCATTGTGAGGGCTCATGAACCCTGGAGAGATCCTCAATATTGCCCTGACAGACTAAAGGAACATGACAATTTCCAGAATGATAAATAATAATACAATGCCCAGCAAAACCTAGAAAGGGGACCCCACCATGAACATGGCCAGTCTATAAAGAGTTGGGCTAGGGCTGGAATGAACAGGCAGGACCAACATGGTAACTACCAAACGGCAGGCATGACAAGGGATGGGAAAAAGACACTACACTTGAGAAAGTAAATCTGAAAATAGCCCATGAGCACATCAAGTGATATCTTGAGACCCTCTGAACTCTAAACCTGGCACAACACACAAAGCACAGCAGAAGCTCAAAAATCTGAATTAAATATAGCCAACTGGGATAGAATACAAATTTTTACAAACACATACTGGTAGGAAATATGGGACATGAGAAGGAGCAAACCTAGGACCAAAACTTGAAAAAGCAAGGTCCCACAAAATACCAGTGACACACTTGAAGAACCTGAAAATGACTGAATTATTGTCCTTTCTCACTCTTATTAGTCTAGCTTCATCCTTCAGGAGCAGCAAGGACGATGAGTTCCTGAGACTGTACAACAAAGGGAAGAAAGGAGCAAAGCCAAAGAGACTTGTTTAATGACAAGCTGAACTAGGGCTGAGAAACTGACAAGAAGTAAGACCTGAAAAAAGAAAAAGAAAAGGGTAAGTTAATGCAATAATAAAGTTGGGAAAGGAGAGAGAGTAAAGCAGATCTCACTAAAAGCAAAAAAAAAAAAAATCTATTACTAATCTGTGACAAACACATAGGTTAATCAACAAGCAGCATTAAGTTACTTAACATCATCTTAAGAAAGCCAATGGCTTCCTATTCCACAGTATATGCTGAAAAATTCAGTTTGAATCAAGTATGTTTAAAATGAGAAGGAAAGAGATGGGGGAGGGAAAAGGGAGGTAGGAAGAAAGAATGAACCAAGATGGTGGGAGAAGGAAGTACAATAAAACTGTACAAAACTATTGAAATAATATAAAGATCTAAATACTGACTAAAAACACATGTCAAACTGGAGAGCTGGTTCCTGAAGATCTCCTGTTCCTGTGTTTGGTATGTGGTGCTTCAGATGGAGGCTCTTACTACCCACAGCTACTCCTAATTCTTGGGGAGCAGAACTCCTACTAAAGAGACACACTCTGAAAGCTGCAGTTGCACTGCTGAGGAAACTGAGTCTGTGTGGAGAAGAATGTAGTGAATCCCATACATGGGGATGGCAATAAACAACACTGACTCTAGAGCCAAGAATTCAGGTAAGGCCAATAGCAAGACTAACTCAAGTTTACAACAGCAATCAGAGCAAGCAGACGAGTCAGCAGTTTAACATGGGAAAGCAAAAGAACGACATGGGCAACAAGAAGTTCTCAGGGGCTGATGGGAGCAGATGCAGCAGAGCCCCACAGCAAATGTTAGGCAGAGCCAGGGGAACCCTGCAGAAGTGGGGGAGGAAGAACTGTAGGAAGGAGCCAGAGTGATCAAGGAAACCAGGAGATTATAACCCACAGAATCAATTAAGCATGGCTCATAGGGAATCACAGAGACTGATTGTTGCGGGAGGTCCTTCCACCCCTCCAACCAATAGCTGCTGTGATACCAGCCCATTGGGGCATGGTCTCTCTCCCTTTAAAAAAGCGGCTATTTCCTCTGCTCGCTCTCTTCACTTCCTGCTCCGCCAGAGACTAGACTCCCTTCCTGGTTGTTTTTTTAAGTTAGATAGATATTGAGAATTATATAGATTAATAGTCATCTAAGTTTGTCATTTATAATTAGACTAATCAGGTTCTTTATATATAGAGAGATTATACTCAGTATAGATAGATAATCTTCAACCTCTTTGAAGAGCTGTAGAATATGGCCTTTAATCTAACTCAGAGTTTTGTGGTAGTGAGACACAATTGCTCCTGGCAACACCGCTCTATTCCCGAGAGAATGTTGAGCACCAAAGACACTCCACCTGGAGCCTTTCTTTTTGGCAGAACTGGCCTTGGGGCAAAGAAATGCCCATACCTCAACAACTGACAGAGATACAGAGCGTGCATCAATAAATAAAACAGGACTGTCATATCCTGCCAAGACAGGGTAAGATAGTTTTGAAAAGTTGCTTGCCTTTGAAAATGGTATGTCAGTTATGTTAGGCCTTAGCCAAAGTTGGTTGCTTCAACGCTGCAAACATGACTTTGGGTGATTGCCCAGGTAGCTAGTTGTCTCTGTGATTTGTTGCATGTTTTGGAAGTTGTTTTACTGAACTTCCTAATTACCCAGTTAACATTATTTCCCTTCTCAGATCTTTGATGGGGTTGAAGACTATATAAATGTAGTTACTTTTTTCTCACGACTTGGCCAAGTTATTTATTATACAAGACCTAAGCTAGTTAGAATAGGATATTTGTACTTATTGTATATAATTTCATAGTAGGTTTAGAACTCTCTTACTTAAACAAAAGGGGGAGGTGTTGCGGGAGGTCCTTCCGCCCCTCCAACCAATAGCTGCTGTGATACCAGCCCATTGGGGCGTGGTCTCTCTCCCTTTAAAAAAGCGGCTATTTCCTCTGCTCGCTCTCTTCACTTCCTGCTCCGCCGGAGACTAGACTCCCTTCCTGGTTGTGCAGATGGCTGTTGTCTGGGACGGTGATCTGTAAGTTTTCCCCTTTAAATAAATAACACCCTATTAATCATAACTCCAAACTGGTGTGGCCTTGTTCGTGACTTACGCCTTCAACTGATGTGACAATCAAGGACCCTGTATGGGTCTGAGCTAGGTTCTCTGTAAATATGCTATGGTTCTATAGCTGGATCTTCTTTTGGGACTCCTAATAGTGGAAGTTGGGGGTGTCTCTGATTCTTCAGGCAGCTTTGGAATACTTTTCCTTCTCCTGTGTTGCCTCATCCAGCCTTGATATGAGGGTTTGTGCCTAGTCTTACTGTAACTTGTTACACCATGTTTGGTTGATATCCCTGAAAGGTCTGCTTTGCTTTTTTTTTTTTTTTTTTTTTTTGAAACAAAGGAGGAGTGGATCTGGGAGAGAGGGGAGGAATGGGGGGAGGGGGTTACTGGAGGAGTCGAGGGAAAGGAAACTGCAATCAGGATGTTACGTACCAGAGAAGAATAAAAAAGAAAAAAGGGGAGAAAAAACAGATATGCTGACCAAAATCAGGGAGGGAGGGAGGGAGGGACGGACGGAGAGAGGGAGGGAGGGAGGCACGGAGGAAGGGAAAGAAGCAAACATCTCAACACTTTCACTTCAGGAGAAAGAGACTCTAGAATTAACTCAGCCATGGGGGGGGGGGCGGGGAGGAAGAGAGATGAAAAGCCACTTCCAACTTCAAGAGGAAGAAAAGGGAAGTGGAGAACAGGATATGCTATCAACAAAGTCACAGGACAAGCAAAGAATTGGGAAAGTAAACTAGACAGAATGGAAGATCCTATGTTTATAATTTACCCAAAGAGGGCATCAAAGGAGCTATTGGAAATCTTCCTAAAGAAACCATAATTTAAGAATAGTGTCAATGACAAAATATCAACAACGAGAGATAAGCTATTTTTAAATGAATTAAATGGAGCTTCCAAGCTGGGAAATACAATAACTGAAATGAAGGACTAGAAAAGTCCAATAGCATACTTAAGTTTACAAGAAGAAATCTAATAAATCTAAAGATATACTAGCCAAGATTATCTAACCTAAAGAAGAAAACTGAAGAAAAATAATTTCATCCAAAACAGAACTTCATTCCATTGACTTAGTTCAAACTTCACCTTCCTTAATCCCCTCTGGACTCCCAACTGAACAAGCTACAGGACTGTCTGTGTGGTCCACCCTTTGGTCTCAGGAAGAAATTCAAACATCTCAAATGTAGGCAGCACACAGGATCTTTTCCGCAGGCTCCTAAGCCATTATAAAGCCAAACCGGAGTTCTTAGCTTCACTCAAGGCAGCACAGACCTGTTGTGCTGACTCTGCTGTCTCCCACAATCTCCCGGATAGTGAGAGTTTCTCTCAAACTCTCCTGGACTTGATTTCTATATTTTCAGTATAGAAACTACACCTATTACTTAGGAGAGGATCCATTCTCTCTCCACAGGGTGATCAGAGAATAAGAACAAAACAGATGCATCCCTACAAACCTTACAGAAATTAAAAGGATTATGAGGGAATAGATAAAGCATACATGAGTAGAAAATGACTAGAGAGATACAGACTACTGAAACTGACTCAAGGAGAATGGCAAATATGAGTATATGACTAGAAACTGCATTGATAAGTTAAAATTTTCAATAAAGAAAAACAAAGAACAAAATGGCTTCAATCAAATACTGAAAGAAACAAATCATACCAATCTTTAAAACTTCTAGAAAAAAAATTAAAATATCATTCTGTGTAGTCAATACCAAAGCTAAACACACACACATACTATACACAAATGTGTGTGTGTGTGTGTGTGGATCCATCCTTCCAACAGAAAAAATAATTTAGGTTTTAAAACTTTATTCTTAGGCCAGTATTGGTCATCCATTTTTCTGTAGGAATCTGGCAATTTATCTAACATCTGTATAAGGGCATAGGTGATCTGAGATCCTCGTGCTATCTGGTCTTTTGCTGTGCTGAGTGAGGACTGAAGTTCAGGGTTTGTGCATGTCACACATGTACCACTGAGTTAAAATCCAGCTGCTTCATTTTCAAATAGCTTTAAGAACACTATGTTTCTGCAGTGATGGAAATTTGCTGTCCATTACGACAGCCACTAGTCATGTCTTTTGAACAAGTGTGAACATTTGTATGTAGTCTTTGTTCCCATGAGATGCTTTGACAGGATTCAGAATTCTAAACTATCAACGAGATTCAGACCCTAAGGTGCCATTCTGTTGTCTTATAAACTCCCATGTTTCTGTCAAGAAGTCAGCTGTTAGTCTCTTAATTCTTTTGAAAGCATGCTGTTCCCTATCCCTGGCACTTTGAAAACTTTTTATCTTTGGTATTCTGTAAACCTACCATAATATTCAAGAAATGGACTTCTTTTCATACTACTTGGGGAGTCAATAAAATTTCTTGAATCCATTGCTTGATAATTTTCATCACTTTGGGAAAAGTTTTCATTATCCTCTCTTTGGATATTAATTCTATCCATTTCAACCCTATCTAGGACTCCAACTATAAACTTAATTTCCCGATTATCTGTCTCCCTCAAGCTCTCCAGTGTTTTCCATCCTCTTCTCTGATGTTTACCACTTCACTACCTCTCTCTTCGGCTCTATTTAATCTTCTACTAAGCCCATTTATTCATATTACATTTTTAAGACTAATATTTTCACTTCATTTTTAAGGTATTTTACATTTATTTTTTTATGAAGGGATGAGAATATGGCATGGCACTGTAGAGGTCAGAGGACAACTCATGAGAGTCAGTTCTTTCCTCCCGCCATGATTCTGAAGATCACACTTGGGTTATCAGGTTTGGCAGCAATTGTCTTTACCCACTGAAACATCTTATCTACCCCACTTTTTAAAATTTTAACATCACTACTAAAAATGTTAAAGCTTACCTTTTATCTTTTCAAATAAGGTAAGCACAGACACACTAAAGTCAGCTCCTAAAAACTGCAATATCAGAAGTCCCCGTCGATATAGTAAGTTCTGTTGCTTCTACTTCATTTTGTTCATTTATTTGATCATATTCTAAACAGGGCATGCTTATACAATTTTTGTATAAGAATTAGATGCCTATACTAATATTATCATATTCCAAATAAGATTTGAATTTGTTTCAGTCAAGTACCCAAGAAAAAGGCATTTATAGCTGCACTCCTGGTAGAATTACAACCCTAGTCCTCTAACTCTAAGAGGCGGTCAATGCACTGCTCGGTTTTTCAGCAAATATTCACTGGAGTAAAACAGCCCCAAATAACAGTCTCATTTCTCCACTTTTATCCTTTTAGGTAACCTCTCCTATCATGTCTCAAGTACATTTTGAATAGATGTAAGAATAGGAAGCCTGGCTTTTCTAGGTGATGTCTAAAGGAAGATTTATCTCCAACTATTTCTGTGCCCTAACTGAAAATGCAAGCATCAAAGTCGCCATTGTCAATCTCAGTATCTTAACTCCCAACTCCTCCTACATAGACTCTTGTCCACACATGTTGTCCTCGCTCTCCTATACTAGAGGCAAAAATGCCCTGCATATGTAAACCTAATTTCTTGTTTGTTCATCTTCATCCTCTGTCTACTCTAGAATGTCACGACAACTACCTCTCTCTCCATAGATGCCTTCCCAACAGCTCACACTTAAAACCTAGGCTTGGGCCTGCTCCCCACATACCCATTTCAAGTTGCTAGCAACTATGCCATGTCTCTCATTCTCATCCCTGACAGTTTAACAATACAGTCTCGAGTCACAACCTCTACATCCCCTTCACATGCTCTTCTTGTTGTAACATGATTTTTGTATCCATCACTATAACAAAACAAAGCTTTTGGAATTACTGGGGAGTAAAATATTCATTACTTAAATGCTAACATAGACTCAAACTTTGGGAAAGGTTTTTATTCTGAGGTTGGTTGGGGTGTTTTATGTTGTTTGTTTTGGCTTTGTTGTTTAATGTGAATGCAGGTTACCCTTTGAGTACAAATGTTTGACCCTTGGCTTCCAATGTCCATCAGTCTGCTGACTCTTCAGTCTGACTCTCTAGTTCTCAGGTTTCCTGCTGAGTCCTCTTCCTTCATCTACCTCTGAGATTTCTACCTCACACACAAGGTTCTAGTCCTAAGGTTGTCTCACTTCTCTCTCAGAGCATTAAATCTCTTTCTCTAACCCTGCTCTCCAAAGCTCTCTGATTTTCCAACTTCCTGCTGAGTAATACTGGCAAGCACTAAGAATGTGACATGTTTCTAATTCAATTTATTATTCTCCTCAAACTAAATTTTCCACCTGTGTACTGCATCCAGATTAATGACATCATTATCATCCTTCAGCAGCAAACAGTAGTTGTCTCATTGTTTCCCTCCATTACCATATTACCAAATTCTGTCTACTCTAATTTCACAATGTTCCTAAACAGATTTCTTCCTTTCCAGCTCCATTTTAACTGTCTGAATTCAGGTTACTGCATTAGTGGGGCATAAAGATGACGGAAGTTTCTTAATAGACCTCTCAGTCACTAGCCTCTCCTTCAACAATGCATGCTTTAACTAAAACATGAAAGCTATTTTGAGGACGGGTCTTTCCAACCGTTCACACTTCCTCACTGACTGCAACTGTGCACCCTAACATACTTTCCCAGTCTCACCTCTAAGAGCGTTTCAATATCACACCAGGTGAACTCCTAATGAAAGAGCTCATTCACACTTGACATCAAAGCCTAAAAGTGACTTTAAAACAAGTTAGGTTATAAATACAAACTCTGGGGGCTGGGCGCAGAAACAACTACCCATAAATTCTAAAGAATAAAGAGAGACAGACTGGCAGCACCGATCTGTTAAAGCACCTGGTACCACAGCGGCACTCCAGAAGAGAGCACAACCGAACACAAAAACTTTCCGTCTCTAGGAACTGTAGTGGCATTTCAATTGTATTTTAATAAACAACGACTGCCTGAAGATCTGAGACTAAAACAGTCCCACTGGTCAGCCTTACAGACCAGATTATGGTAGCACATACCTTTAATCTCGGTAGCCATAATGACAAACACTTTTAATCCCAGTAGCCACACTAGTTGCCACAGAAACTGGGCAGTGCATGTCTTTAATGACAGTGGTGCATGCCCTTAATCCCAGCCCTAGAGAAAATTATAAAATGGAAGGAAACAGCTCTCAACAGACAGTCTCATTCTGAGATTTCAGGAGGCAGGATCACCATTTCAGACTGAGGTCAAGGTAAGAGCCAGTAGCTGGCTGCTTTGCTTTTCGGATCTTCAGATTGAACCCCAATTTCTGATCCTGAGTTTTTGTTAATTGTGCTTCAAGGAACATCACCTTAGCCTCTGTTGACCCGTAACTTCGTATATGTATGAAAAACTCAAGGTAGTATCACAAAGACTGAAAAATGTGAACCAAGATTTAAGCCATCTCTTATAGAAGACAAGACAATCTAAAGCTAAAGCAGCAGTGCAGGGTGTTTGGACACCACCAATAAATTTAAAACATCAGGCCTCTCAAGAAAAACTAAAAAGAATTCGGAGCTACACAAGATAGTACTAACTATATTTAGTATACAACCCAAGCCAGGCACAGTGTACCTATAGTCCCAGCTACTTAGGAGACTGAGAATACCTTCAACCAAGAAGCTCAAGAGTAGTCTGGGAAAAACAATAAAATCCTGTCTCTTAAAAAAAAAATAATAATAAAAACACCACAATCTAAAAATGCATGACATACACAGAACCCAGAAAATATGATCCATTCTAATGGGGAAAAGTTAACACAGTTACTCTCAAATAACTCAGAGCTTATGATTACAAGTTAGAACTTTAAATCAACTATGACAGCTATGCTCAATGAGGTAAAAAAAAAAAACACTTGAAATGATGAAAAAATAAGAGATCTCAAAAAAAATTAATATATGGGTCTCTGTATCTGATTCCATCAGTTGCTGAATGAAGGTTCTATGGTGATATTTAAGCTATTCATGAGTCTGAAAACAGGACAAGTCAAGATAGGGCTCCTCTTCCCTATTGCTTAGGGTCTTAGTGGGGGTCATCTTTGTAGATTCCTGTGAATTTCTCTAGAGCCAGGTTTCTGCTAACCCTATAATGGCTCCCTCAATAAAGATATCTCTTTATTGAGATATTGCTCTCATCTCTGTCCTTCCTCCATCTCGACTATCCCATTCCCCAAGTTTTCCTTAACCCTCCCCTTCTTCCCTTCTCTTCCTCTTCTACCCTCCCTTCTCCCCCCACCCCATGCTCCCAATTTTGTCAGGCTATCTGGCCTGTTTCCAACTTTCAGATAAATCTATATATGTTTTTCTTTGGATTCACCTTATTACTTAGCTTCTGGACTGTACTCCCAAAGTCCAGTTGAAGAGTGGAAGGAATGAGAATATGAGCAAAGAGGTCAAGACCATGATAGGTTCACCCACTGGAACAGTTTACCTGAGCTAATAGGAGCTCACCAACTCCAGCCAGACTGGGAAGGAACAAGCATAGTACCAAACTAGTCCTTCTGAATGTGGTTGACAGTTGAATTGCTGAGGCAGACTGAGGAGGGGCCATTGACGGTGGCACCACGATTTATCCCTACTGCATGTACTGGCTTTTTGGGAACCTATTCTCTTTAGATGTATACCTTGCTCAGCCTAGATATAGTAGAGAGGGTCTTGGACCTTCCCCAAAGCAATGTGCCTTACCCTCTCTGAGGACTGGATGAGGGTGGGGTGGGAGGATGTGTGGAGGGAATGAGAGGGGAGGGAGTGGGAACTTGGATTGGTATTTTTTTAAAAAATGTAATAAATTTTTAAAAAATTAAAATGTAAATTTTTTAATTGATTTCTACACTATGTGAAATAAAAGATTTGTTGGTGAGTGTGATTTGGTAGGTGAGTGTGATTGAAAAATAGAAAAGAATAAAAGTATCTATGAACTCCACTAACAGAAAGCATACAAACTGAAAGACAGAAATAAAACTAAACCACAAAGATGAACTAAGCATCAAGAGCTCAAATATAAAGATAACTGAAGTTCCAAGAGATGGAGGGGAAGTTCCCTCAAAATTTAATAGTGACTTAATACAGATTTGGCAAAAGACATACAGATTCAAGAAGATCTGTGATTCCTAAAAATAAAGTTTCCAATTAAACTATATCTACTTTGTCATGAACAAGCTGCTGAAAACCAGTCAAAGGAGCCCATTGCAAAGCAAAGGGAAAGGGCACGTGGCATGTGGCATCCAGCACAGGCACTTGGGAACAACACTTTGAATGGCAGATTTATTTTATTTTTATAGTATCTTCTTCCATGACAGTCAAAGACAATGGAACAACACCTTTAAAGTCCTGAAACAAAAAAGTCATCAACCTTGAGTTCTATATGCAGTAAAATATCCTTCAAGAGTAATGGCAAGCTAGGAAGCGCTTAGAGGTGAGGGAGAAAGTCCAACCCACAGAAACTACTCCAAGAAATACCAGGAGCTCTGTGAGCTCAACAGAAGTTACACTGGGTCTTTAGGAAGAAATGTAAGCACTGGAACTATCTAGTGTATACAAACTCTACCTCAACAAAATGGTAAACAGTTAAGGGAAATTATCCAAACTTACAATTACTCGTATACTTCATGAAACTAATAAAGTATAGAGATAGAAAAAAGACATCTTTAGATGTGCAGGCTTCAAAGACCTCACATTCTTTTTTTTTTTTTAAGACTTCATATTCTTACCAAGTTAAAGGATATTTCCTACCAAAACAATACAGTTAACTAAGAATGATGGTGACCCAAGATTCAATGGATCTAGCACTAAACAAGTACAAAGAATTTTCTGTGATGACAGAGGAAAAGAGATTTCAGCATAGCAACAATACAGTAGACATGAGGACAGCCTCTGAAGACAACAATTATATTACAATGGTGTCAAGTGAAAGATGGTTGGCACTAATGTCTGCTATCCAAGTAGCTACTGCCTGTCTAATGCAAAGCAGAATGCCTGAGTTGGCTTGGGCTGCCTCCTATTCTTAGCATAATGGGACTATAACCCAATCACACACACATGCGCACACACACACACACACACACACACATAGGTACACACACACAAATAAATAAATATAATAAAATTAAAAATCAAAGTACATCGCAAATCTGTAGTAACCAAAGCAGTGTGGTTCTGTCACGGAGACACACAGGTCAGTGAAAAAGAGGAGCTCAGAAACAAAGAGCCACATTTATAAACAATGATCTTCAACAAAAATGCCAAAAAGACACAATAGGAAAACAATAGTCTCTAATAAACAGCACTAGGAAAAGAGAATCCCATGTACATAGCATGAAGTTAGGATTCTTAAGAACTGAACTCAAAATTATTACAGACTTAAATTAAGACTTGGAAGTGTAATAATACCATGTGGAGAAAGCAAAGGAGTAGAGCTCTGTGACACTGACCTAGGGCAAAGTTTTGGCTTCTGCTGCTGCTCTTTTTGAGCTACAAACCCTAAAGCACAGATAGCAAGAGCAAAAGAACAAAACTAAAGACTATTACATCAAGCTCACGAATCTCTGCACAGCAAAGGAAGCATCCTGAAGTCTGAAGATTCATGCTGTAGAGCTGGAAAATGCATCTGCAAACCATTCACCTTATCTGGCATAAATATCCAAAGTCTTTATGGAACTGAATCAACTTACTTCATAGCACAGAAAAAAGGTACACAGTTTTTAATGTGCAGCAGGATCTAAATAGACATTTTTCAAAGGCAGACACAGAGCGGTCCAGCAAGTGTAAGAACACCACTGTCACCAAGGAAACACAAATGAAAACTGCCATGAAAAACCATCCCACAGCTGTTAGATTGGCTGTGAGCAGAATGACAAAGGGTAACGAGTGTTGGTAAAAGATGAAAAAAGATAATTATACAACTAATAGAAGCATGAATTATTACAGTTATTCAGGAAAATAATGTGGAAGCTTCTCAATTTAAAAAAAAATAGAACTATGCTATGCTATGAGCCAGCAATTCTACTTCTACACACATAACCCAAAGAAAATGAAACTACCACATATAAAAGACATCTACACTCCCATGGACACTGCTGCTTTATTACCAAAATCAAGTATGAAATCAGCCTACGCACCCATTAGTACACAAACAGTAAAGAGAATGTGGGATAGATACAACGGAATACTTTAGGGGCTTTAAAGCAGGGGTAGGAGGATCCTGTCAGTTGTGATAACATGGATGAACCTAGAGGACACTGTGCTAAATAAAACCTCACAGAAAGATAAATTTCCTATTATCTCACTTATACAAGGAATCTAAAAGAGTTGAACTTCCCAAAGTAGCAAATCAAATCATGGTCACTAGGGACTAAAGAAGTGGGAAGTACAGGGAAGACAATGGTCAGAGGACACAAGATTTCAGTTAAATCAAAGCTCTAAGTTCAAGAGTTCTGTTTTATGCTAATAATATGTTGCCCATTTGAAAACTGATGATTTCCAGACAATATCATTACAAGAAAATAGGTATGTACAGTAATACACAGATGATTCAGTAATACCGCCATGGATGCAAATATCAAAACATTCTATTTATAGCATAAATTATGTATATTTTTTTATTTGTCAGTTTAAAAAAGTAATTTCCTAGAGGCAGCAGAGAGAAGTCAGGGTTTAGATTACATATTGTTTGTTTTTTGAGAGATGGTCTTACTATATAGCCCAGGCTGACCTGGAATGTGTCATCTTGCTACCTCCGCCTCCAGAGTGCTAATACAAGTGTGCCTTATCTTGCCTGGCTTCAAGAAGATTCTGTGGATGAAGAAAGTGTGGAGGGCTGGAGAGATGGCTCAGAGGTTAAGAGCATTGCCTCCTCTTCCAAAGGTCCTGAGTTCAATTCCCAGCAACCACATGGTGGCTCACAACCATCTGTAATGGGGTCTGGTGCCCTCTTCTGGCCTGCCGGCATACACACAGAATATTGTATACATAATAAATAAATATAAAAAAAAAAAGAAAGTGTGGAATATATACACATTAGAGTACTATGCTGCGGTAAAAAACAATGACTTCTCGAATTTTGCATGCAAATGGATGGAAATAGAAAACACTATCCTGAGTGAGGTAACCCAGACCCAAAAAGATGAACATGGGATGTACTCACTCATAATTGGTTTCTAGCCATAAATAAAGGTCACGGAGTGTATACCTGGTGAACCTAAAGAAGCTAAATAAGAAGGTGAACCCAAGAAAAAACATATAGTTATCCTCTTGGCTAAGGGAAGTAGACAAAATTGCCGGGGAGAAAATTGAGATCTTGGGGGTGGGGTGGGTTGGGGATAAGGGGGAACAGGGAGAGAAAAGTGAGAAGGGGAGGATTGGGGGAACTTGGGGAAACAGGAAGATTGGGATAAAGGAAGGTTGGATAGGGGAGCAGGGAAGCACATATCTTAGTTAAGGGAGCCATCTTAGGGTTGGCAAGAGACTTGAACCTAGAGAGGCTCCCAGGAGCCCAAGGCGATGTCCCCAGTTAGTCCCTTGGGAAGCTGAGGATAGGGAACCTGAAATGACCCTATCCTATAGCAATACTGACGAATATCTTTCATATCACCATAGAACCTTCATCTGGTGATGGATGGAGATAGAGACAGAGACCCACACTGGAGCACTGGACTGAGCTCCCAAGGTCCTAATGAGGAGCAGATGGAGGGAGAACACGAGCAAGGATGTCAGGACCACGAGGGGTGCACCCACTCACTGAGACAGTGGAGACTGATCTATTGGGAGCTCACCAAGGTCAGCTGGACTGTGACTGAAAAAGCATGGGATAAAACCGGACTCTCTGATCATGGCGAACAATGAGGACTGATGAGAAGCCAAGGTCAATGGCAAGGGGTTTTGATCCTACTTTATGTTCCGGCTTGGTGGGAGCCTAGCCAGTTTGGATGTTCACCTTCCTAGACATGGACGGAGGGGGGAGGACCTTGGACTTTCCACAGGGCAGGGAACCCTGACTGCTCTTTGGATTGGAGAGGGAGGGGGAGAGGAGTGGGGGGAGGGGGGAAATGGGAGGCTGGGAGGAGGCAGAAACTTTTTTTTCCTATTCTCAATAAAAAAAAAAGAATGCAACCGAGGAAAACCAAAAAAAAAATTTTTTAAATAAAAAAAGAAGATTCTGAGCATAATCTTTAGCTAAAGTAAAAGGAAGAAAACAAAAAAGTAGTATACATAAACGTTAAATTCCAGTTACTAGATTTTTTTCACAACTAGTATAAACCAGAGGAATACTAGCAATTCTAAGACAGTCTCTAGGAATAAACAAGTAAGTAAAAATTTGTAGATAATACTAATTAGGTTTGTCAATGCTGAAGAAAGAAATTATAAATATAGGAACTATAAAAATATAAAAATAATAGAATTAGATATAGTATAACTTGATAGTTTAAAATAGTTATAGAAATAGAAACATGTCTATAGATACATAAAAACATACAAGTTATGTATGCATATATTCTTCTATTACCTATATCTGTAGTATTAATCACTCTATGGCTGTAATAAGATAACATGACCAAAGCAACTTATAAAAGAAAGATTTTTAATGGTTTTGTGGTTCTGGAGGGTTACAGTCTTTACTGGAGGAGTGAAGGCATAATGACAGTAAGCTGGGGCAACAGCTAAGAGTTCACATCATGATCTACAAGCAAGAAGCAGAGAGCAGAAATGGCACCAGTCTTTTGAAACCTCAAAGTCTGCCCCCAATGACACACCTCCAACAAGGCTACACCATCTAATCCTTCACAAACAGTTCTACCAACAGGGAGCAAATACTCAAACACATGTGCCTGTGGGAGCCATTCTCATGCAAACCATCAAATCTATGGATTGAGAGCCTAGAATCAATGATGACCAACAGCAATGACTTTAGTTAGTACCCATATCTAACATATTAACAGGAACCATCTCTTTAGGAAAATGGCACTTCTAAGACTGGAGTAAGAAAGCACAAATATGACAGACTGGGAATAAAGCTAAATTTCACTTAGTAGAAAATTGTTTCTCCTTTGTACCATTCTTTTTTCATCATGTATGTGTGTGTGTGTGTGTACACACCAGATGTGTAGAGAGGAGAGAACAACTTAGAGGAGTTAGTTCTCTCCTTCTACCATATGGGTCCAAGGGATTGAACTCAGGTCATCCGACTTAGCAGAAAGTGCTTTTGCCACTGAGGCATTTTATCAGTCCCTAATCTTCAATCTTTCCTGTAGACCTACAAATTCTTTCCTCCTTCCTGCCTGCCTTTCTTTTTAGTGCTGGAGAACAAACCTGGGACCATTATATACTATGCCCTTGTAATTCAACATTTTTTTTAAGTTTTTCAAAACAGGGTTTCTCTGTGTAGCTTTGGAACCTGTTCTGGAATTCATTCTGTAGACCAGGTTGGCTTTGAACTCACAGAGATCCACCACACTCTGCCTCCTGAGTGCTGGGATTAAAGGCGTGTGCCACCATCTCCAGGCAATTCTACCTTTTTTTTAATTTTTATTTTATGTATGTGGGTGCTTTGCCTGCATGTATGTTTGTGCATCATGAGTATGCCCGGTACCTACAGACCAAAGAGGATGTTAAAATATCCCCTGGAACTAGAACTACATGTGGTTTTGAACTGACATGTAGGTACTAGGAATTAAACCCAGGTTCTCTGGAAGAGCAGCAGGTGCTCTTTACTGCTGAGTCATAGCTCCAGTCCCTCTGTGACATTTTTTTAAAGAACCCATCTTTAGAGTCATATCTACTTTACATTTTTCTCATGCTAAACAATATTCCCAACAACTGACAATATAACAATTTTTCAGCATGGAATATATAATGCAATAAACTATTCAGATAAT
Source organism: Alexandromys fortis (assembly GCF_014885135.2). Lineage (NCBI taxonomy): Eukaryota > Metazoa > Chordata > Mammalia > Rodentia > Cricetidae > Alexandromys > Alexandromys fortis. Next base: position 1,226,868 of record NW_026068093.1, on the reverse strand, counting down.
TAGCTAAAGGATATGTGGGCTAAAGATCATTCCATCCTTTTACACATAATAAATCTTAGGTCTAAGTCCAAATAAAAGTGATCCCAAATGAGAGTTATGTCGTAAAACAATTTCTTTTAATGTGTCAGAAGTGACTTTACTCATTTATATTTTACAAAGTACTTCTATGATTTAGAAGATCAAATGTCCTGAAAGGGACAACAATCCAGTACTTTCTACTAACACAGCTGTTCGCTACAGATCTTGAGAGGAGCAAGGCGGTGGGACAGAAACCAGAAGTAGGAAATAATAATAGTTATAAAACACTAAGCAAACTTTGGAATCACTCATTATTAATGTCAAGTTTATAACTATTTATTACTACACATTATGCCTTCTTCAGACCCTGGATGGAGAGCAATAAGCATGGCCAACCACATCCCGCTTTCACGGTACTTTAATCTAGAATGATGACACACTGCACATATAACCAGGGAACATGACAGGGAAAGAGGGCCCTACTTTTTAATGTGGTGATTATTAAGAAACATCTCTTTAGAGAAAGTTATATTAGAACTAAGTCCACTGTGTGAATGTCTCAGAGCATAGACTTCTGGGCAGAAGGCATAAGACCAACGGAGTAACAGTCTCTGCATGTTCAAAGAACATAGAAAACTCACTGATAAGCTTTCTATAGTAGAAAGAAATGACCAACAGCAGCAGAGAATAACCAGCTTTGTACTAGGTACAGCAACAGCATTGTGTACATATAAAAATATCCACATTGCAGAATGAAATTTTGAATGTGTGTGCTACTTCTAAATGATATTAGGGATATGTGTATTATAGTGTGTCTGCAAATGGAAGGTAAGTTTTAAAGGTGGGTAAGGCAAATATACCTCAAGGATTGACTTTTGAGGACGTATAATGGGGGGCAATACACTGTCTCTCTACCTCTGTGTATAAATTTTTTCATAAAAGTTTTAAAAACTACATATACTATATATGTTACAGTTGAGACCTAGTGACGCCCCTTCTTTATCTTTCTTTACTGCCCCAGCACAGCAATGTCTTCTAATTATCTTGTTTGAAAAGTTAGAAACAAAACTTTAAGGTTTGGTCTACACTGGACAGGTCCTATCCTCTTTTACAGAGAGCTAGCATACCTAAGGCAATGTTGAAATCCAGAGAACACGCAAATAAGAACACAAAATAAATAGTCATGTGCCAATATACAAGTCATTCTTCCTGAGAAAAAGCAGAATCGCCACCACTACAGCAAGTCTTACACTTACAGGAAGTTTAGGTAAAATAAACCCTTTCCTCCTTGAATTACTTTTATATGTTTCATTACAGCAGTAGAAACCCTTAAAAAAAAGATACCACACATATACAAAAACAATAATTTAGAATTTTTAAATAAATACACATTCACATAAGGCATAGTGGTTCATGCCCATAATCCCAACACTTAGGAGGCTGAGCAAAGAATGCTGTAAATTTGGCAGCCTGGGCTACATAGTGAGTTCCAAGACAGCCTAGGCTACAAAGTTGAGAACTAGGGTCAAGAAAAAAGGGGTAGGGTAGGAAATATTTTGATGATCATTTGTATGTTTACTATCAGGTTCATCAACCATGAATTAATTAATAGTTAATATGTTTCATCTACTACTAAACAAGCATACACATCTTAAATTATAATAAATTAATAAGAAAACTCTTAAATCTCCTTTTTTAAAAAAAATCTCAATTTTGAGTTACAAAATCAAAATTCTTACTGTCTATCTGTCTTTGTGGTACTGGTATTAGAGATTTAACTCAAAGTCTCATGCACTGAGCTAAATCATCGGTCCTTTTTCTTCAGTTTTTTGTTTTAATAGAGTGTCCCTAAGTTGCCCACTATGGCTGGCCTTGAAATGCAATTCTCCTTCTGCAGTCTCCTGGGTAGGTTGGGTTATAGGCCTATACCACCAGATCCAGACATAATGTCAAAATATCCGATTTAGAAATCAACTCAGTAACAGCTACATCTATTAGGTCGGGGGGCGGGGGGTTCATCTGTAAATTACTTATTCTGGAAGCACAGAGACCTAAGTCCAATCCTCATAAACCATAAAAATATCAATGTGAAGCACATTAGTAATTCCAGTGATACAGAGGCTAAGACAGGAGGATTCCTGGGGTTCACTAATTGGGTAAACTCCAGACCAAGAAGACCCTGTCCCCCAAGAAAGAAACCTGAAATGGCCCTCCTGGTTTTTTTGTTTTTGTTTTTTCCCCCTTGGTTTTTTGAGACAGGGTTTCTCTGTAGCTTTGGAGCCTGTCCTGGAATTAGCTCTTGTAGCCCAGGCTGGCCTCGAACTCACAGAGATCCGCCTGCCTCTGTCTCCCGAGTGCTGGGATCAAAGGCGTGCGCCACCACCGCCCGGTGTGGTCCTCCTGCTTCTATACACACATGTTTACATGCATACATGTGTGCACACATACACACTCAGGCACATACATGTGTTCACATAAAAGAAAAAGACTTAAGGTCTTTAGGTACATAAACTATAAACTGGATGAAGCAGGTATACCATAGGAACAATCCCAACTTCATGGTGTGATAAACAGGTACCTAATGAAAGCTGAAAAGTAACTCATTACCAGCCATAGGCATCATTTCAGTAGTAATCACTACCATCATCTAAAAAGACAGAGGACTGCAAAGCCTGCCTACATGGACAGTTTTACCATGACAACCTGGAAAAACTATGTGACCTCCATAACCTACAATCTGCTGAACAAAATGGCTAAAACACACAAGAATTGAAATTAGTTTTTCCTAGGTTCATATCATTTCAAATAAAATGCCAGTGTTTGTCAAAATGCTCTTTAAATTTGACACACAGTATTACATCAAACTGGCTTCTGTGAGTCAGTAACAACAAAAGTTGGTTTTGTTAAGGTCAGCCATATCATTACTTTGTCGTTGCTAAAGTGTTGCTATAATAACTATAACACTCTCAGGGCTGCCACTAAAAACATCTGGAAATTCCTACTTACAGACTCAGCCCCATTCTGGCCTACAACATAAGGTCTGTATCATGTCTTGGACAGAATCCTAGAAGAAGACATACAAAGTCACAAACTACACCACCTCAAAATACCCAAAGTCGGAGGTAAAAATCTAGTATCATTCAAGAAACAAGGGGAATGTAGGACACAAAATTCTGAACAATAAACAGCCTACGGAACTAAGTTCAGACTTACAGTAAGGTGTGAGCAGCTATGGCCCCCATGCCAACCTGGTCTGCCCAGCTTGTAGGGATGGACCTGACAGGTCCAGCAAAACCAACCTGAATCTAGCTCCAATTTCTGTGATGAAATTATTTTCTACATTTACACTTTTCAATGTGAGCTTGGAAGATGGTGACCCTATGGTTGGCAGCTTTTCCACATTTCCCAGATAAAAACTATCACTGAGATCAAAGGGACCAAACTCTGTAGGGCCCTGAGACATAAACTAGAAGCTGTTAAGCCTGCTAACTGCTTTCAAGGACTGCTAAATGCTTCAAGAACATTGGTTTTGTGTTGAGCTTTAAGTCTATTATAAATGTCCAATTTTTTTCCCTGTAAATGAGCAAAACACTGAAACTTCTGGGAGTGGACTATTCAAGGCTTTGACTGGAGATAGACAGACTGCAGGACTATTCAAGGCTTTGAACAGAGGTAGATAGAGTTAGGGACCATCAGCCCTGCAGCCTCTGCTATGAAAACTGGCTAGACTGACCTCAAGGCAGCCCAGCTACTTTAGATACTTTATCTCTCTGAGAACATGCCAGCTGCCAGGGACACTACAGTTAAAGCCATGGCTCTGGCTCCAGGAGGCCTTGCTCCAGTCACAACTGCTCCAGATAGCCTGTACTGGCCTTGGAAGGCACATTCCAGTCAAGGCAAGATTTCATAACTTGTAGATAACCTTGAAGCTATTCTCACTCAAGTTACTCCTCAGTAACTCAGCAAGAAGTAAGTAAGCATGCAATGTGGAACTTGTGACTGAATGGTCCCTATACAGGGCCTATGACTGCTGGAACTGGACACTACACTATGATTGGTGCAAACACATCTTTCATTTATTTACATGCTACATACATGCCCTCCCATACACACTCTCCCTACTATATAAACAGACTGTACAGCTGACTCTGAAATCAACTAAGAGGCATCTTTTGAGGTTTCTCCCAATGGTCTCTTCTTGTGACTTTTATAGTCGAAACATCAGGCTAAACTGACTGTACAAAGAGGAGATGGCATTGGTGAGAATGCAGAGAACTTACAGAAAACAAACAAGGACTAAAACTCTGCAGGGAGCATGGGCAGCTGAAATGACAGGGGACAATATTTAGATGACAAGAAGCAAAAACACAAGACTGTGAGACAATTGTAAAGATGAGAATTAGAATTCAAGAAACTGCCAGGCAGTGATAGCACACCTTTAATCCCAGCATCCAGGAGGCAGAAGCAGGTGGATCTCTGTGAGTTTGAAGCGCGCAGGACAGCTGGTGCTGTTAGACAGAGAATCCCTGTCTCAAAAAAAAAAAAAAATTGAGGAAACCGCCTAGCTCTAAGGACTAAGAGTCAGTCCCTAGAAGCCATGGGTCCAGACTCTCGGAGCCTAAGAACTCTTAACACTGGCCATCTGCTGCAGCTGTTGCTACTACCCATGCCTAGCTACTGCAATAAACTGTGGTTCCCTGGATAGAGTGCAGCACCACTAACAGTCAGTGCTCACAACATTAACTCTTCAACTTGAGCATCTAGGACTGAAAGTTTCTGGCCCCCAGAGCTAGGAGGAGTAATAAGGAGAATAAGCCCCTATTCCTCAGGGTTCAGAGGGATAAGCCTGTTGTTAGTCCAGCCCATAGGCTCTTAGCTCTCAAGGGCCCAGAACCAACAACACTAACACAGCCACCCTTTGTCTACTCATATTGCTACCCAGAGTCAGAAATAACCCAAACCAGCTCACTGGTAACACCATCACTCACAAGAGCCATCCCATGAATTCAGTGCTTAACAATGTCAGATATATTCAGAAAAATAGCAAAATCTAAGAAAAGCAAATAACTGAATAATTCCAAAAACAATGAAATACAACTATGACCCACTAGAATTCGTAATGTCTAGGGGAGAGAAAATAAACCATGGCTTAGGTACTCAGGGAATTAAGCCAGTGTCTATGCAAATATATAAGCAGAGGGTCAGAACACAAGCTAGTTCCACAGCAAGGCTCAGAAATTCATTATTATTTAAAACTTTCAAGTTGCAAGTATTCAACTTGTCACTGAAAAAAAAATATGTCACTAAGATCTTGCTGCCTCTGGATGTATGTTAAATATAAAAGCTATAATAATACAGACTTGGCACACAGAATGCAGATGTGAAGAAACCCAGAGATATAGTTCCTACAACTACAAGCTTGACAAACTACACACATGCAACTGACAGTACTGCAGATGAGGAGTAGCCTTCAACGAAGCCTAAAAATGATAAAGATAAAACTGCCTTCCTCCAGGGAGAGGGAAACTCTTTCTTGAGAAATTAAAGACAGAGCAGAGCACTGAGGAAGATCTGCAGAAGTAATTAGTTAAGATGATGTCAAATAAGAGTGTGGCATACCCAAAGATTATTGCTTTGTAAAAAGGAAAGACTTAAACACAGACACACTCCCAGAGATAACATCATGGGAAGGGTGAAGACAAACATTAGATGATGTGTCTAAAAGCCAAAGATTGCCAGCAACCTCCTGAAGCTAGGAGAGGGAGATGGAACAGATGCTTCACAGCCTTCAGGATTCAACTCTGCCAACACCTGGATGTCAGGCTTCTAGCTTCCAGAGCTTTGAACAGTAAATTTCTGTTGTGTAAGCATTCAGTGGTACACTGGGCCTCCATATCTACAGGTTCTACCTTGGTGGATTCAACCAACACAGACTGAAAGAATCAAGAAAAATATGTTGAATATGCATAAACTTTTTCCTTGTCATTATCCCCTAAACAATATGATATAAGGATTTTGTTTGATATTATAACTAACCTAGAGGTGGTTAGCTACATCCACCTCTAGTTAGTACATATCAAAGAGGATATGCACAGGTCACACACAAATACACTGTTCCATATAATGACTTAAGCATCAGTAGAATCATCCAGGTTCCTGCAGCTACAGAAACTGAGGCAGGGATGGAAAGGTGGCTCAGAAGTTAAGAACACTGTTGCTCTTGCAGAGTACCTAAGTTCAGCTCCCAGCACCCACATAGTGGCTCATAGTATCCATAAGTCCAGTTCTAGAGGACCCATCACCCTCTTCTGACCTTCATGGACATCAAGCATGCAAGTGGTGAACATACATACACACAAGCAAACCCACACATACATAAATAATCTAGAATGGAAAAGAAAACAAGAAACAATTATGTTTTGTTGTAACTGTATCCTGTAGACCAGGAAATTAATCTACCACCATTACCAGGCTCAGGAGATCCAGTGAAAACCTCTCTCTCAACGACTTCTCCAAAATGACAAGAAAATCTAAATATATAGGACATAAAATAGTCTATAGCAAGGCCTCATTATTAAAAACAGACTAAAGTCTAAATAGTAAAAGAACCACTCTTTTGGATTAGCTTTTAAATAACCTTACCAATGGTCACTATAATATAATATAATAATATAATATAATAATATATATAAGAAGATGCTTAAACAGACAATAAACAAATGCAAATTTTTGTGTATTGAAGGTGGTGCTTCAACAGATAAAAGATTTCTCACTAAATGATACTAAACAATAGCTATACAAGTGAGAAAAATGAATTTGATTTTTAGCTACTGCCCTACTTCCCACCAAACCTGATAGTGACCAGGAAGAAGAAGCAACAGATTTAACTGCAAAAGACTAAATTAGTTAAGTATTGAATACATGATCTACCATAAACAAATGCAAAGGCAAATATCTTGTTTCCTGTCTTAAACTATTCCAAAGCACAGAAGATGATGAAAAACTTGGGGCTGGAAAGATATTCTATCAATAAAATGTACATCACGCAAGCATGAGGACCTGAGTTCCAATCCCATGTGGGAAACAAAAAAAGCTAAATACAGCCGCATGCATCTTAACCCTAGTGGAGTGGCAGAGATGTAAAGACCCCCCCCCCAGAAGAGGGAGAGACCCTGCCTCAAATGATAAGGGAGAGTAGATGAAGAGATGGCTCTGCAGTAAAAAACACTGGCTCCTCTTCTGAAGGACCTAGGTTTGGTTCCCAGCACCCATGTGGGGGGGGGGGTCACAAAACCATCTAGAACTTCAGTTATAGAGGATCTGACACCCTTTTCTAGCCTTCACAGACACTGCACACACCCTATATAAACATACACTCAGACGAACAATTATCCATAAAAATTAAAACTAAAAAAAACTTAAAAATACATATCTTTCAAAAGTAGTAAGCATAGTATTTAATGGTATAATTCAATAGCATTATTACTGAAGTCAGAATGTGAGTTCTGGGATTAAAGGTGTACACCACCACTGCCTGGAAAATTTTAAAACATTTTTAAATGACCTAAAAAATTGCAAATTCTGTTCTTTTTTTTTAAGAACAGAATTTATTAAAACACAATCCTTTTAGGAATTTTTTGTTACCATAAAACAATCAGTAATATTTGGAATAATATACTAGAGTACCAACAGCACCTGCTAATCCAAAAGAGGTTCATTTAGGTTCCCTTTCCTCGGCTGAGGCATTAAAGTGTGCAAACAAACACAATCAAACACATTTGTTTGAGCCCTGTTCAAAATCTAATTTGTATTTTGTTTTAGTTTCTATTTTCTGTCCCTCTTTGTTGTTGTTATTTAACCCTTAGTTGTCCAGAAAATTGATTCAGAGGATGATGCCTTGCTCATGCATCCCAGTCAGTGCAGAGTTTGCTTTCAGTCTCTAAAGCAGAGTGAGAAAGCAGAAGGATGGTGTACTAACCCTATGAAGCTTTTTTTTTAGTGTTTTTTTTTTATTTTTTTTTTATTGAGAAAAGGAAAAAAAATTTGTCCGCCTCCTCCCAGCCTCCCATTTCCCTCCCCCTCCTCCCACCCTTCTCCCCCTACCCCCACTCCTCTCCCCATCCCCCTACTCCTCTCCCCCTCCCTCTCCAATCCAAAGAGCAGTCAGGGTTCCCTGCCCTGTGGAAAGTCCAAGGTCCTCCCCCGCTCCATCCATGTCTAGGAAGGTGAACATCCAAACTGGCTAGGCTCCCACCAAGCTGGAACATGAAGTAGGATCAAAACCCAGTGCCATTGTCCTTGGCTTCTCATCAGCCCTCATTGTTCACCATGATCAGAGAGTCCGGTTTTAAAAACCCAGGATAGCCAAAACAATCCTATACAACAAAGGATCTTCTGGAGGCATTACCATCCCTGACTTCAAACTCTATTACAGAGCTACAGTAATGAAAACAGTGTGGTATTGGCATAAAAACAGAGAAGTCGACCAATGGAATCGCATAGAAGACCCGGAATTTAATCCACAAACCTATGAACACCTCATTTTCGATAAAGGAGCTAAAAGTATACAATGCAAATTCTGTTCTTGACCAAAAAGATTCAACATTAAAAAGAAACAGATCCTAAATCATTCACACCAAAAAAAAGTCAGTGTGCAGAGTTCTGATCATGGCTTTAAAAGAAAATAGTTCATACTGAAGATCAAATACAAGAAAAAAACTAATTAAAAAGTAGTTAAGTCTACTTTTCTTTTCTTAAATCAAGGGTACAATTTGCAAAACAAGGTGGCCTCAACTCCAGGACAGTCCTCCAGCTTCAGCCCCCAAGTGCTGAGAACCACCACACATAACGAAACAAACATTCTCCAAAGGAAAAGGTATCTATACTGAGATGAACTATGTTGTCCAAGTATAAAGAAAATACAAAGTTCAGGTTACCTCACGAAGAAGAAGGAAGAGGTGGGATTAAGAGGAGAGGCACAGAGCCTTCAATGGCAGTAATTTCTTAAAAGCAGTCCCTGTACCTGGGTATTCTGTCTGCTATTATGGATACCTTACACATATTATTTTGTAATTTCTCAGTTATAAATCCGTAACTTAAAACAAACAAGACTGTACATATAATGATACTCATGGTCTTAATTCTAAACTCAGTCCTTCACTACCATGATGCCCTTCTAAGTAGCCACTTGCAAATCCGTGGGAACAGTGATGGGGGACAATAAGGGGCAGTGCACTCTCTGATCAAACACAAGCCAGTGATAATCACTTCAGATACCAGCAAGGATAATGCTTGCCTGAATATACCACAATAGGAAGATTTATAAAAGCGTTTAGAAGCACTGCATGAAGAATGTTGTGATTTTGACAGTAAAATGTTTTCCATTAATTATTTTTAACTGACCAAAATTCAGTGAAACCCAATTGAAATCTCAGTTCTCAATTCTGAAATTAGAGTAATCCCACCCTTGCAATATCACTGTCAGTTCTGCATGTGGTGGGAAGGTGGCTGTGCACTCAAAGACAGCACATCACATACTCCGCCCTACCAAGCAGGCCTGGGCATCCTTTCACTATCACAGTAGAAGGCCATACCATGGGGGCTGGAGAGATGTCTCTGTGGTTAAAAGAACTGGCTGCTCTTCCAGAGGACTCGTGTTCAATTCCCAGCACCCACAAGGCTGCAACTAGGATTCCATTCTTCTGGCACTTGAGGGCACTGCACACAGGTTGTGCACAGACATATCAGCAGCAAAAACAACACACACATAAAAATTTTTTATTTGTTAATGAAAAAACACAGTTACCCAATGACCAATGCCTCTATAGTTGAACCTGGATTCTAATTTCCTATGATAGTGGAATATTCTTTGAGTATAGTAAATTGACTGCTGAGATAATCAATAAATGAATTAGCATAAAGTATGCTGACTTCTTTGGAAGGAATTTTATGAAGCAGATTCAAGACTTCTCATACAATAAACAATTCAATCACACGCACTAATAAAGTAACTAAGTAACAGTAAGAAAACATGCTATCAATCAATCAATAAACCCGTGAATTAATTATGTGCAAGACTGTACTAAGTAATGAAGGCAAATTTTAAAAGAAGCCTGCCCTGAATCAGACTACAGTAGCTAAGGACATACAAAAGACTGTTTTGAAGCCAGACATAAAAAAAAAAAAAAAAAAAAAAAAAAAAAAAAAAAAAAAAAAAAACAACCGTCTACAATTCAATTCGGCTCCCTTGTCATCTGCTTTCCACAGCCACACCCAGTCCAGCCAAATGCATTCCCGCTCCTCCAAGCCCATGCACTGCAATACACATTCTCCTTGCTCCCCAGCCCCCCACCCACCGCTGACCCCTCAGATGCTTCTCTTACACTACAGGCCTGAAAAACTTCCTAACTTCCAAAGTGCATCCCAAATGCTTCCTACATCCTTGCAAGTCTTTTATAAACAGCATGAGCCTGTATGTGCTTGCCACTTCCCTGCTCTAGCTCCTGTTATATTTCTAGACTTATCTCTCTTGCTAGAGTCAAGACATACAACTAAAAAACCTAAATTGAAAACTGAACCATTAGCTATCTGACCTTGACCAAATCAAACTACCCAATTTTCTTAAGCTTCAGTTCCTGAATATACAAAATAAGGAAATCATCACCCAGTGAGCACTCCTTACTTAATTAATAGCGGTGTGGGTTTAGGGGAGGGAAGTGCCTCAGAATGACGACAAAGGCATGGAAATTGTAGCTATTTGAACTACAATCTATACCCTTAATGAGCCAGAGGAAAAGCTAACATATTAAGAAAACACAAGAAAAATATTCAAGGTCAATGAAAGGCATAACCAAAGTGCAACCAAAAAGAAACAGGTATCTTTCACAAAAAAGAAAAAAAAAAACACCTTCCCACACTATACCAGATATAAACACTAATAAATACTAATAGCAGTAGGAAAAATACCAATTGTAACAGAAAACTGAAGGAAAGGAATCATTTCCCAACTCACCAGAGCTCCCCAAATTACTGGCCAACCTCTTTCACCCTGGCTCTGTGAATAAAGCCCAAAGACTAGAAAGAAAAGCTATGTATCTATGAGCGGACAGCATTGAACTGAGTGAGTGATGGGAGGACAGATATAGGCTTGTGCAACATTCACTTAAAATATCAAAGTGGCCAAACTATGACAATGGAGACTAGAATGGTGGTTGCCAACAGCAGGCAAGAAGAGAATGAACTGCTCTAGAGATCTGTTACATCTCGCCCAGTAATTACCACCACTGAACTAAAAATGACTAGGACTAGCCAGGTAGTAATGGCCCACTCCAGAGGCAGCGGCAGGCAGACCTCTTTGAGTTCGAGGCCAGTCTGGTCTACAGAGCAAATTCCAGGACAGGCTCCAAAGTTACAGAAAAACCCTGTCTCGAGGAGGGGGGGGGGGGTGTCTGGGAACGACGACTAAGACTGTGTGGATGGATGCATGCACTTGAAGGCCAGGAAGTCAGCCTTTGGTGTTAATTCCTCGGAAGCTGGCTGCCTTGGTTCTCATTTTGGAGGGGTTGGTTTTTTTGTTTTGTTCTGAGATAGCCTCTCTCTGGGACCTGGGGCTCACAGATTAGGCTTGACCTGCAAGGCGCCAGGATCCTTCTGTCTCCTCAGCACTATTGTTACAAGCACATGTCACCAGGTCTGCTTTTTACACGGGTGCTGGGGATATAGAACTCAGGTCCCAGCGTGCTGCAAACACTTTACCAACTAAGCTAATTCTTCCAGCCTGACAATAAGTTTCATATTAAGTGATTTGCTACTTTTTTTAAAGGAGTTTCAAAAAAAATTTAAAAAGACACGAAAACTGGTTCCCAAGCAAGAGTACTGATTTAAAAATATTTCGAATCAACTGGCCCCAATGGCCTATTTTAATCCCTAAAATAAAGTAAAAATGAGTACATCTTTCTAGTGGGACATAGAAGCTTCTCCAACTAAAATACAGCAGGAGGGAGGAGCAACGGCTCAGCAGGTAAATGCACTTGCCACAAAGCCTGAAGACCTGAATCAACCCACAGGACCCATTTGGTAGGAGGAGAGACTCCACCTGTTGCTCAGAGACCTCCCCACAAACACACAGACAAACACACACACACACACAAACTTGAATTTAGATTTTTTTTAATCAAAATCTACAAAATGAAGCATAGGGAGCAAGTTAAAAAGAAGGGCTGAGTACACAATTCAAATGCTAACTGGTGGCAGAAACACAAAGCAGACTATTCAGACACAAACATACTGTGTCATCCCCACCCGACACACAGCCTAAGTTCCTAAGTAAGACCTTCATAGAGGCTTCTCTTTATTCAAAGCACAAAGAAAAATTCAGCTTGCCTACAAGGCCCAGCACAATCGGGCCCCACTCCACTTCTCCAGCTCTCTGTCCTACGAGATTATTCCACAAGCCTGCACGTCCCTCCTTGTGTCCCCTTCCTCTCCTCTCTGCCATCACAGGGTCTCTGCTCTGCTAGCCAATCTCACTGATTGAAAAGCACTTCTTTCCTATGCATCCTGAATATCTCCATTCATAAGTTTCATTTGTAACTCTCTTAACACATCACAACTGCATCTTAACATCTGTGTGGTTACTGGATTATCATCTGCTGAAAACGGGGATCATGCCTGCATTTATTCTCAACTCCACAGTCAAGCAGTGAGCGGTACCAGGTGGACACTCCAGCATCTGCTTAGTAACTAGATTAAACAATATAATATCTACAAGAAAACAATAAAATATCCTAAATGGTCTTAAGAGTTTATCCGCCTTCATAATTGTATCTTTGGTGGCTCTGCAAAGCAATAGCTTAAAATCCTTATCTGAACTGCTAATGTCCTTCTATAGCTTAAGTCAACTGCTAAGCATCGAAGACTGATAAGATAACCATACACACACATACACACACACGGACACAGACACAGAGACACACATGGGCACACCACAGATAAAACATAATAATTGGTTGCTAGGTAACCATTGTTTCTGTTGTCTCCTGACACAGTGCCTACTACAAATGAAATACTGAAGAATATCAGTCAAATAAAGAACAAAACTTCACAAGACTCTTAAGTACCTCTTAAACAGTAACTTACTTAAACTGCTGTGTTTCGCATAAATATGAGACCCACAGCAGAAGCAGAGGCTCTCTATGGGGCAAAGCACCTGTTCTAGATCTCAAACGGGGAAAAACACCAGAGATTTGTGCGTGGTGTGTTTTGAAAGAAATGGATCAGAATCAAATGACTTTAGAATTTTAAATATGAACTAAAGAATACCAAATCCCAAGGAATATAAAAACGTATTTAGTTCATTCAGTCCCTCCAATATCTACAAATCAAAGCCTATCTATACTTCGGAGGCAAATCAACTATTATTTCATCCATAAACATATCCCTGAAAACACCAGTGCTTTCTCCGCCCTCTAACCTACTAGACAGCACTTTAACACGTACCACATAGACTGTAGTTAACCAGTGTCATCTCACTGCTTTCCCAGCGGGGCAATGCGGACAATATTGATGTCGTCTAAAAGTCATTTCAAGCGCATTAACGCTACTGGTGCTTAATACTAAGTGAAATGAAATGATAGTTTTGAATAGTGGGTCTTAGTGAGTTCCTGCATTTTATCCCTAAATCATTCCACAAACTGTGCACACTTCTGTTTTCACCCATCATCGTTATATTAAATGCAATCAGTTGTTACCAACAACATCTCAAGTTTCCTTAGGACCACTTGTCCTGACACAAAGGAGGTTTTCAGCGCCACTGCATCTTCCGAAGGGGACATCAGAGCTGTTAGTTAACACCTGCCCCCACTTCAACTTAGTAAATTTTACTTGAAATTTTTCTCAAGATGAGTCAAGTTCCTTCAGTATAAAAAGGTTCCTCCTGTATAAAACTGGAAGCGACAACATCTACGACACGATATACCAACCACAACTCATTCATAACTGGAAAGCGAACTCCCGGGGAAACCGTGGGTTCAGAGTGTGCAATGAAATGAGTCTCTACGACCCGGGGAAAGGATAAAGTGTATCACTTTGGGAAGCTCGGGCAATCGGCAAGCGCGGCGGCTCAGCACGAGGCGCCGCAAGCTGTCAGGCTCTATCGAGACCCACGAGAACACAGTCCCCAGATGACCCGAGCCTCGGGAAGCTGCGCCTTCCCAGCCACCGGCACCAATCCCATCTCCCTCCTCACGCACTCAACTGCGCTACAAAAGGAAGGACCCGCGGGCCGTGAGGGGCCCGAGGCCGGGCCGGAGCCGTCGTGCGGCGACCAAAGGAGCCGGAGTCGGGCGACCTGTGAGGCGAGGACGCACGGCCCGGGCCGCGGAGCGCGGCGCTGCGGGAAGGCCAGGCCAGGCGGCCGGGGCGTGCGCAGGGGGAGGGGGCAAGAGCCTCACCGTCGCTCCCCGGAGGCCGGCGCCGTCGCGGACCCGCAGTTGCTAGGGAGAATGCTCTTCCGGGTCACGAGCGAGCGTTCCAGTGAGCGACGGTGGCCGGGTGGGGCCAAGAGCTAAGCGCAGGGCGAGTGGGCGGTGGAGGCGGTGGTCCCTGCGGCAGCGCCAGGAGATTGAGCGAGGGGCGTGGATCATCACCCCGCGTGGGCAGCTTCCGACTGGGAGGCGACAACCGAGCCGCCTTTCTGCCCGGGGTTCCTCTCGCAGGATCTGGGTCCTGAAACCCCCAACTTAGCCAGTGTCACATTGCAGGTGCTACCAGGCTTAAGGATGCTCTGGGCTTCCTCTCCTCGCTGGTGGAACAAAGCTAGCTCTTTCCTTGTTACCCTCTCTTACTCATCCGTCCATTGTCTCATCACTCCTTCACTGGACATCTGTTCAGGGATAAGTGCATTGTTGGCACGTGGGGTAGAGAGCTGTATCACACGGGCAAGACTGTACCCCAGAATGTGCAGGCTGGTGACCAAAGAGGTGACAGTGTCTAACTCGCTGACATGAGTGAAAAAGCTGTGAAGCCTGCGTGAGAACGACCTGCTTAGGCACAAGCAGGGAAGAGCATAGAGGCCTCAACCAAGCGGAGGGGGAGGGAAGTGTTTCAAACCATGAGACGCGATGTGGCGTCAAGCCCGCCCAAAGGCAGTGCGGCCTGAACAGAGAAGTGTGTCAAGAATTGCTAATAAATAGGGATGGAGTCTAGACCAGGACAACTCTGTGAACCAAAGAGGAGGAACACCCAAGGAGCGTCCAGGGAAACATGAGGACATATGTCAGTGAGGGACTGGTCACTCGTCAACATCTGTGGAGATCATGTGTCCAGTGGTGCCCATAAAATAATCAAAACTCAAGAATACAGTGCCAAAGTAGAAGGTGCTGGAATGGGGCTCACTTCTGGTGAAGGAGGCAGTTACACTATTCTACATGTTAAATCAAAAAAAAAAAAAAAGCAGATATAGCAAACTTCCAGATTTCATAATGCTTTAAAAAGCCCCACTTTAGTATAACTTACATGTGTGTTTAAGGAATGAATCCGAGGATCCTTTGTTTTGTTTGGGGTTTTTTATTATTTTTATTTTTTTTTTAGCTTTCTCTCATATCCTTCCAGAACCCTCAGCCAAACTTCCATGTAAGCAAAACTTGTCTATTCAAACTTCAGAGAGTAGATAGCAGGGATTTGAGGGTTCAGTGAATAGGAAGCAGGGTAGTGAATGAGAAAACCCAGAAGAGACAGAGAAAAAAGGGTTGAAACAATAAAATGTGGGATGGGAGGGTGCTAGAAATGGAAAGTGAGGCTAAGAAAACCAAAACTAAACTCAAGAACAGAATTTCGAGAACACAAAGAAAGGGGAGCCAAGATCACTGGATCATCCAAGACCTCAATTTGGGCATGTGGCAGAAAGTGTGGTAACTGGTGTAAAGGTCACAGGGCGGTATGATGGGCATTCTACCATGACCTCTGAGTGGAGTAAGCATGGCTTCCTCATGTGAGCTGAAGGAATACCACAACACACTTTGGAGTGGACCTGGGCTAAGAGGTTTGCTCCACACCCCTAGGTCCAGCTCATGTACCTTCCTCAAGAATGTAAACTCTTCTGAAGGACTTAGAAATAATTGTTTTCTCTGGAAACCTATACATTTATTCCTAATTGATTTAACCAGCTGTCTATGAAAGTAAATCAATTAATTTTTTAAATGCATGATTGAAAAATATAGGAACCCATAAGGTACGGACCCATAAGGTACGGTCAAGAGGGCTGTCTTAATCCTTTTTGACTCCTGTGACAGAATAGTCTATGAGCAGACTTCCCTAGAAACTGGGAAATACAGAATCAAGGCACCGACCTCTTCAGTGTTTGATGTAGACCCACTTCCTGACTTAGAGTCAGCAATCTGCTCAATGTGTCCCCACAAGGCAGAAAAGACAAGGGAGTTCTCTAAAGTCTATTACAAGGAGACTATCCCATCCATGAAGACTTTGGTGCCCATGACCTAATCACCTACCAATGACTCTACTTCCTAATACTATCCCACAAGGTATTGGGAAGGTGGGGAAGGAAACAGAGATTAATTCTACAGTAAAGGCCTAGGACCAAGTCAAGACCAGTAAGTTGTTATGGTTTAGTAAAAAAGTAAGCTACATCGGTTGTTTGGTGAATAAAAGGTGTAGGCCAACTTATGATCTAGAAATGAGAAGGCCAAAATGCATGAGTTGATGAAGTCTGATTTGCATATACCTTATGGTGTATTCTATTGAGTCAGGTGATGCACTGGGCTCCATTTAATTGGGTTTCTGTGGAATGCCAGCGGTGTCATAAGAGATGGGAACTTAGCATTATTAGGAAAGGCCTATTTATTCTGCACTTCGACAGGATAAGCTCCATCTATGTTTGGTCTCTGGATGACTGATGGCCCATTAATGATGCAAAATTGCTTTGAGAAATGTGTCCCAAGACCCAGCACAAGAACAGGCCCACAACTGCCAGACCCTTCTGGAACATGAAAAGTGCCACCTACAGGCTCTGAAAGCACACAATTTGACTTTAGGAGCATTGTGTCTACATCTAAGTTAGTCTTGTCTGCTGTAGCAAAGGACACAGGGACCTTAAGCAACAGAATTTATACAGTTCCCAAAGTTGCAGTCTCTAAGATCAAGGCATTGGCAGAGGGTTTGATCAGGACTGACTTCCTGTTTCTTGTCTTGTCCTGATCAGACAGGAAGAGAGCTAATTAACTTTCTAGCGTCTCGTAAAAATACCAATCCCATTCTTGAAGACTTCGCCCTTATGACCCAATCACCTCCCAAAGGCCCCACCTCCTGCTATACTGGAACTGATTTTCAGAATATGAATTTGAAAGGGCATAAACCTACAACCCCCAAACCTGCTATTTATCCCTAACTCACAGGTGAGTTACGGAATCCAGAGAGCTGCTGTTGTCCCAGGACTTTCCAGGCCGAGTTCCTCTTGATTCCTAAGCACCACTTCCTCTGTCCAGAACTCTGTGCTAACATCCACCCATGCCTAGAGGGTCCCTGACTGTACGTGCCCTGCCACCACATTCTTAGACAGTCTGCCATCAGGTGGTCCTGGAAGTTGTCTCTTTCTCCTCGCCCAATTCTGTTGCCATCAAAGACAGTGGAAAGAGAAGTTACTAAGCAACTTGGGATCAATTAAAAAAAAAAAGTGTTGCAACCTCAAAGATGAACCCAGGTGATAAAGGCAGGGTGTGCGTATGAATGTGTGGGAGTAAGTGTGTGAAAAACAGTGCAGTGACCAAAGCAAACACCACCGGAGCTTCAAGGAGATAAAGCAGAGTAAGCCCATACGGCAGCGTGAGTCAGCCATGCGGATGCTGACCTCATCACACGGGAAGTAAAGGATCATGAAAGGAGCATGAAACGGGGCGAAACTGAAAACATTCCAGGGAGAAAAGGAGATCGGTGCTTGCTGGCCAGGAGGGATTTGGGGAAACTTCAGATCCTGAAGACCATATATGTGGGCTGAGAGCCCGCCAAGGTCCTGCGGGTGAGCAGTGGGAAGATGTGAAGTCTCACCGGCTCACCGCCTGGTCCAGTGTCCTCACAGCAGCACCAAACCCACCCGGACCACTGTCTCCAACTGGAGGTCTCACTCCGCGTTCTGGCTTTGTTCTCAATTTACTTTAAATTTAGACTATTGTTTTTTCTTTCTAGTGTTGGGTTTCTCTTTCCCTTAACTTTTAGAATACAGATCCTATTAAAACATTCCTTTCTTTAAAAAAAAATTTTCGAGTCTTATTTCTTTACTATCAGGTTCTTTTTTTATTTTATCATTCCCATTTAAAATTTTGCCAGAGAGCTGGCTCAGAAGTTAAGAGCGCTGGTTGCTCTTTCAGAGGACCCAAATTCTTAGCACTCTGGGTGTGTCTCACAACTGTCTGTAGCTCCAGTCCCATGTGGATCTGATGCCCTCTTCTGACCTCTATGGGTACTGCATACACATGGTGAGACAGACATGCAGGCAATTTACCACACATAAGATAAAAATAAAATAAAAAGCTAATAAGTATAATTTCCATCTTCTAACTATTTAACTACCAACTTGTCGTATTTTTAATTTTTGAGTGTGTGTGTGTGTGTGTGTGTGTGTGTGTGGTGTGTAAGAAGAATGTTTCAGGAGTTGGTTCTCTCCTTGTTGAAACAAGTTCTCTTATTTTTGAATGATGCTTCACACTCTAGGCCAGCTAACCCGCAAGTTAGCTGATGTTCCTGTCTATCTCCTGTAAACAGAGGCTGGCTGCTCGTTTGTTTCTCAGCAGCCCAGACCCGAATAATCACACAGAAACTGTGTTAATTCCAACACTGTTTGGCCAATGGTTCATTCATATTTCTAGCGAGCTTTTACATCTTAAATTAACCCATTTCTGTTCATCTGTGTATTAGCACAAGGCTGTGGCTTACTGCTAAGGGTCCGGTGTCTGTCTCCTTCAGCAGCTACATGGTGTCTCTTTGACTCTGCCTACTTTCTCTTTCTATCTCTGTTCTAATTTCCCAATAAAGCTGAAGCCTGACTTTACTCTGCTAAGCCACTGGCCCAAACAACTTTTTTCATTAACCAATAAAAACAACATACATATAGATGGCATCCTACGTCAACCTCCCAACCCACCGTAGGAGTGCTAGGATTACAGATGTTCATTTTACACCTGACTTTTTGCATGGGTTCCTGGGATAAAACTCAAGTGGTCAGGCTTGCACCTGAAACCCAATTTTCTCATAATTTGTTTGGTATGTTGTTCTTTTTAGACAGTCTCTTATTTTTTTAATTGCTTCTTGGTGTCACACTTCTTTTTTTATTTCATGTACAATACTTTAAGTGTGGATTTTAGAACTGGGCTACACAGTGAGACCTAGTCTCAAAACAAAAGGCCTTCATTTTTACTCTCTCTCTCAACATTCTGTTCTATCTTTCACCTGTCTCTCTCTTACACATCTCTTTCCATTCTGAATGTTCTCTTTCAATCACAGGCTGGTCTCACCAGCTCCAAGTGGCACCTAATAACTATTGCGCTTGAAGGAGAGAATGACATAAAATCCACAAACCCCAGACTGTTAGTGGGGACTTCACGGCGGAGAAAGAGCTGCATTAAGCAAGTTTTTACTTTTCTTATATACTTTGCCACTGCCAGATCCCGGCTCCATCTGGAGATAATTTAACAAAAGGGAGCCTGTTGAGGGGCAGAGTCATTGGCACGGCAACACAATCTAACAGCCCTTAAAGCAGGGGGAGCAAAAGTTCTGGGTTAAAGCCAACTCCCCTATTCGCTCACTGGGAGCTACTTATTCCCTGGGTTGTCCTGGATGAGTTACTCAACATCTCTGAGTCTCCGTCTTCCTTCCTTGTAGAACATGGATACTTATGGTAAAATATCTCATAATGTTACTCTAAAAGATTTTTTTTCTTTTTTTTAAATTTATTTATTTATTAAAGATTTCTGTCTCTTCCCCACCGCCGCCTCCCCTTTCCCTCCCCCTCCCCCAGTCAAGTCCCCCTCCCTCGTCAGCCTGAAGAACAATCAGGGTTCCCTGCCCTGTGGGAAGTCCAAGGACCACCCACCTCCATCCAGGTCTAGTAAGGTGAGCATCCACGAAACTGCCTAGGCTCCCACGAAACCAATAGGTCCAGTAGAATCAAAAACCTGTTGCCATTGTTCTTGAGGTCTCAGTAGTCCTCCTTGTCTGCTATGTTCAGCAAGACCGGTTTTGACCCAGGCTTTTTCAGACCCAGGCCAGCTGGCCTTGGTGAGTTCCCAATAGAACATCCCCATTGTCTCAGTGTATGGGTGCACCCCTCGCGGTCCTGAGTTCCTTGCTTGTGCTCTCTAAAAGATTTAAGTGACAGCCTGGTCTACAGAGCTAGTTCCAGGACAGGCTCCAAAGCCACAGAGAAACCCTGTCTCGAAAAACAAAAAAAAAAAAAAAAAAGATTTAAGTGAACTGATAGATGCAAAACATTTATAATGGTGCCTGGCACATAATAAATATTCTGTTATTATTTAATAAAAAGCTATTCTAAAAGGTGGCCTCGCGCAGGAATGTAAAGTGACTATGTGTCTTGTGGATCACCTAACATCCTAACAACAGGGGTGGCTTTCACAACTCTGTAGCAGGCCACAGAGTTTGCCAAACCATTTTTGGCACCTTGAATAAATGGATCACCAGCTGCTTTGTGATCTCTTACCCAGGAAGCCTTGCAGGGAGTGGGGGTAAGTGTGTGTCACCAAGCACATATGACATGGTGGCAAAGAGGGGAAATGTAAATGAAGAATTAATCTCTCTTTCCATTCATCATACTTTGTCTTGACCTTATAGAATTCTTTGGTTGGTTGATTGGCTGGTTGGTTTTGTTTGTTTGTTGTTTGTTTTTGTTTAGTTTTTCAAGACAGATTTTCTCTGTGTAGCTTTGGAGCCTGTCCGAGAACTCGCTCTCTAGACCAGGCTGGCCTCAAATTCACTTGCCTCTGACCCCTGACTAAAGGCATGGGATTAAAGGCGTGCCACACCCCCACGCAGCTGACCTTCTAGAATTCTATACAGAAGACATCTGATTGTCCGAAGTAAGCCTCTGAATTAGGTTAGGGACCAAGTAAGCTAAACTAGGGAAACAAACTCACCCAGGAGTATCACTATGCAGGACTATAATGTCTGAAGGATGAGGGCGCATATGAGTATTCTTAGGGGAGGGGACGTAGGAGTGTAGGGAGGAAGAAATGATAACTTCATCCAGAACAGCCCAGCCTCTCCACAGATATGCACATCTTAGCGTGAAGAGTAGGAATATAATGTTCAGGCATAATGAAAATGTAATGAGCATATATTAAAATATCTTACTGGGGGAGGGAGGCAGCGAGATACCTCAGTGGGTTAAAAAGCCCTCTCCACCAAGCCTACAGCCTGACTTTGATCATCAAGGTCCACACAGTGGTAGAAGTGAACCACTTTCTACAGGTTATCCTCTGACATGCATGACGCATGTGTGCACCCAAGTATACACACACGCATGCAAACCAAGTAATTTTCTTTTGTTTTAGCTGAGGAAATTTTTCATAGCAAACCAAAATCTCCTTGAGGGGTATTTGTAGAAGTAAGTTTTTAAAAACTTTAATCTACGGGTAGGAAAGAAAATGCTTTTGAGTTAAAATATGTATGAGAATGAACAAGGGATGTTTTAGTTTAGATAATTGAAGACGGTGAGCAAAACTCCAGGAAATTAGGTTCAGAAATGTTATATTTGAGCTCTAAATGAATCTCAAAAACAGCAGCTATCAGAAACCCCATGTTAAGCTTAAAAGGAAGCCAAGAATTTTATGAACTTAGGAAATATCGGATAACACAATTACAACAATTATAAGATTACATGTAAATGGACTAAATTCTCCTACTTAAAAAGAACGGAATCACAGACTGAATTTAAAAACAAAATTCAAGTCTATGCATTTTATAAAATACATATTTCAAAAAAGGAGAGAAGGAATGGAAACTTGGCTCAGATAAGCTACACTTATACAAAAGCAAGCATTGCATGTGCCAGCTTGACTGATGAAGCTATCTTCATCCCAGAATTCCAGCGCACCTCAGCATGCACAAAACACCAGAGGGAGGACCCTATGGTAGTCAATATGCAGGATAAACTACCCCCAGGGGAGAATTCCTTCTTCAGCCAAAGCCAGAAAGAGGACCAAAGACAAGAGGCTACCTGTGCTTTGTGCATCAGGGAAACTGGAAGGAATGGGGTGCTCACAGTGTATGCCCTGCCCTGCGGGTTCTCTACAGAAGGAGCGCCAGCAGGGGAAGGGTGCTGCTGGAGCATGTTGGCATCAGCTCTCAACAATACCCCATTCATGAGCCTCAAACACAGGCTTTGCCCCATCTCCGCTGAAGAATTGCTAGCAAGCCCGTACACCTCAAGGCCTCAGCTTCTTCCACGGCAGAAAGCTATGGAAGAGACAGTCCCAAGAACAAACTGGTATAGGAGAGCTTTTCCCAAAATAACTATCGTTAGTCCAGTAACAATTATACCATTACAAAAATTAATTAGTTTTGAAAACAAAGATATTCTTATTAGACAGTATCAAGACTCAGAAACATTCACCCTCCACTAGACCACAATACAATAGAATTAGAGAAAATACCAGAATGCCATGTGATCCTATGTGACAAGATGTAAGTGAAAGAAAGACTCTAGAAGGGAGCACCTGAGCCGCAAGGCTGCAATGTATACCTTCATATTCTCAAAACAAAAATGACAGCAGTGACACTGTTAAAGCTGTGTTGGAGAAATGTTTATATATTTAAATACTATAGCAACAAAGAAAAGAACAAAACAATGGGATCTGCATCTAAAAGACACAAATTTAAAGAGAGAGTAATGGATATAAAATTGAACAAATTAGAAAAGAGACTGTTTAGTATGCAAAATGAAATTTAAAACTTTATTACAGACAACGGGAGCACAGTAGTGCACGCCTTTAATCCTAGCACTTAAAAGGCAGAGGCAAGAAGATCTCCGTGAGTTCAACGACAGCCTGGTCTTCATTGTGAGTTCTAAGACAGTCCAAGCTGCGTAGTGAGGCCTTGTCTCAAAAAAGAAACAAGCAACAACACTTCCTTATAGAGGGTTCCTGCTGCCTGGAAATCCCTGAAAGTCGCCGTGATGTTCAGCTGGGTCTGCCCACCTGTCTAAGTCTGCAACTTTTCCTTTTCCTATTTCCTGTCTCTTTCAGATGCTGACCAAAACCCAAGAATGCTTTTCTTGGTGCTCTGGCTTCTTCGCCCTTTCTCTAAAGCTCCTGTACCCCAACATGTGGCTGTCGGCCAAGTGGCTGATCTATAAGCCCACCTATCTCCAATGGCATGGTATTATTCCTTCCCTTTCTATGAAACTGAAGAAGAAACTAAGAACACGTTTGCATGTTTACCACCACCCAGAGATAGCAGACTGATAGGTGCAGACAGACAGGGATGCTAATCTTGATTGACAGTATTCAAAGTCACCTAGGAGACAAACCTCCCCCCACCACCACCAGGCATGTCTGCGAGGGTGCTTCAGAGAGGTCTGGATGAGGAGTCATCTTGAATGTGGGTGGCACCATTCTAGGGGCTGTGGTCTCCCTCAGAATAAGAAGTTGTGGGGGTGGGCTGGGGGCTGGGCACCAGCGTTCATCTCTCTGCTTCCTGACTATGGATGCGATGTGACCAGATACCCCAGGCCCCTGCTGCCCTGCCTTCCCCAGGGATGCCCTGCAACTATGAGTGAAAACAAACCCTGCCTTCCCTCACCTCCTTTTATCACTCCAAAGAGAAAAGGAGCTAACATACAGACACATGGACATTTGGATTGGAATATTTTTCCTGAAATTTTTGGGTTGATAGTATAATTTATGGAGCACAAACACATCATTTTAAAGTGTACAATCCAGGGCTTCTTAGTGTAGTCATAAAGTATAATGGCTACACACTATTACCACAGTGACTGTGGTAATATTGCCATCATGCATAAAAAATAGCCAGAGTTGATTGACTATTCTCAATCACACTGAAGAAAAGCCATATACCCATTAGCAGTCACCCCCCCTCCATTATCCACCCATCTTTGAAGCTCAAAGCAACTGCCAACCTAATTTCTGTCTCTACAGGTTTTCCTGTCTTGAACTTTATCACACAGAGACTCGTGTGGTCCCTTGTGACTAGTTCTTTCACTTAGCACAATATTTTCAAGGTTTGTTCGTATTGTAGCACAAATCTACTTCATTTTTCTTTATGGCTGAATTGTGTGGATAGACCACATTTTGTTTATACATCAGCTTTTGGTCATTATCAACAGTGTCCTGTGAACATTGACATACGTATTTTTGCATAGACGTTGTTTTCAATTATTTGGGGTATGTACTTAGTAGTGGAGTTTCTGAGCTTTGTAAGTTGGCTTATATAATAACTGCACCATTTTACAATCCTACCGGTAATGTATGAACTTTATAATTTCTCTACATATTAACAATGTTTTATTTTTTAGTCTGTACCTACCATGATTGTGTGCAAGTGCATGATGTCGTATGTGTGTGAGCATGTACAGAGAATGACTTTGTAGACTCAGTTCTCACCATCTCCGTGTCCCTTACAGAGACCCCAGACTTGAATTCACTTCACCAGGCTTGTGAAGCCAGAGATTTTACCCACAGAGGTCACAGGACAGCTTGTGAGGACCAGTTCTCCCCTCCATCACATGGGTTCCAGATCTTGGCCTCAGGTCATCAAATGCCATCAAAGGTGAACTTGCCTGTTGGGCCACCACAGCTCTCCGTCCTGGTTGGTTGATTGATTGGTCGGTTGGTTGGTTGATTGTTGGTTGGTTGGTTGGTTGGTTGGTTGGCTGGCTGGCTGGCTGTTGGTTGGTTGGTTGGTTGGTTGGTTGGCTGGCTGGCTGGCTGTTGGTTGGTTGGTTGGTTGGTTGGTTGGTTGGTTGGTTGGCTGGCTGGCTGGCTGTTGGTTGGTTGGTTGGTTGGTTGGTTGGCTGGCTGGCTGGCTGTTGGTTGGTTGGTTGGTTGGTTGGTTGGTTGGTTGGTTGGCTGGCTGTTGGTTGGTTGGTTGGTTGGTTGGTTGGTTGGCTGGTTAGTTGGTTGGTTGTTTAGTTGGCTGGCTGGCTGGCTGGCTGGCTGGTTGTTGGTTGGTTGGTTGGTTGGTTGGCTGGTTAGTTGGTTGGTTGGTTGTTTGGTTGGTTGATTGGTTGGCTGGCTGGCTGGCTGGCTATTTTACAACATCCAGTAAAGTGGTGTCTCTGCCTCCCCACTACCCATGAGCTTATTTACCAACCATCTGTGTACATTCCTTCGAGACATTTGCTTCTTTAAGACATTTACTCATTAGTTAGTATTCTTTATATTGAATTAAAAGAGTGCCATTATTCTGAATATTAGTCTTTTCAAAGATTTTCACTATCTTTTTTTTTTTTTTTTTTTTGGTTTTTTGAGACAGGGTTTCTCTGTAGCTCTGGTGCCTGTCCCGGAACTGACTCTTGTAGACCAGGCTGCCCTCGAACTCCCAGAGATCCACCTGCCTCTGCCTCCCGAGTGCTGGGATTAAAGGCATGTGCCACCACCGCCCGGCTTCACTATCTTTTTTTGTTTGTTCATTTGTTTGTTTGCTTGCTTGCTTGCTTGTTTTTTAAGACAGGGCTTTTCTGTGTAGCCCTGGTTGTCCTGAAATGTATTTTGTAGACCAGACTGGCCTCAAACTGAGAGATCCACCTGCCTCTGCCTCCTGACTGCTGGGATTAAAGGTGTGCGCCACCACAGCCCAATGGCTTTTCATTATCATAATAGTGTCCTTTTATCCTTTTTTTTAAAACTTTTGGTGACAACTAAATTATATGTTTTCTTGAGTTGTGTTTCAATATAATACCTGAGAATCTGTTCCCTAATTAAAATTCATGAAGATCTGTTTCCAAGCGTTTCCTTTTAGGAGTTTCATGTCATAATTTTGGTTCTTGATTTAGAGTTAGTTGATTTCTTTTTCTTTTTTTTTTAATTTATTATAGATTTCTGTCTCTTCCCCACTGCCGCCTCCCCTTTCCCTCCCCCTCCCCCAATCAAGTCCCCCTCACTTGTCAGCCCAAAGAGCAATCAGGGTTCTCTTCCCTGTGGGAAGTCCAAGGTCCACCCTCCTCCATCCAGGTCTAGTAAGGTGAGCATCCAAACTGCCTAGGCTCCCACAAAGCCAATACGTGCAGTAGGCTCAAAAACCCATTGCCATTGCTCTTGAGGTCTCAGTAGCCCTCATTGTCCGCTATGTTCAGTGAGACCGGTTTTATCCCAGGCTTTTTCAGACCCAGACCAGCTGGCCTTGGTGAGTTCCCGATAGAACATCCCCATTGTCTCAGTGTGTGGGTGCACCCCTCGCGGTCCTGAGTTCCTTGCTCGTGTTCTCTCTCCTTCTGCTCCTGATTTGGACCTTGAGATTTCAGTCCGGTGCTCCAATGTGGGTCTCTGT
>NW_026068093.1:958503-1192502 GCF_014885135.2 Alexandromys fortis | reverse complement strand
TTAATTCTTCAAACTTTTTGTTATACTTCTCATCCATTTCTATAAGGGTGTTTTTTACATGTTTTTTAAGGGACTCTATTGCTTTCATAAAGTCAATTTTTTCCACTTCTTCTGTGTTAGGGTGTTCAAATCTTTCTGATATAAGATCTTTGTGATCTGGTGTTTTCATGTTGTTTTTCAGATTATTGGGTGATGTTCTGCCTTGGCGCCTGCCCATCTCCTCCTTTCAATGCTATCTAATTGGTCTTTTAAAATCGGATCGGGTTTCTCTGCTGGCCAGAGGTTTCTCTTACTAATTGCCCTCGCTCTGTTTCCTGGCTCCTGCCTGGGGCCAAGAACCCTCTCACCCCTCAGAAGGGTTTTCCGGAACAGGACCCGGCTCCCCGTTTGCCAGGGCCCTCGCCAACCAAAGGCCTACCTCTTTGATTTAATTGTCGTGGGGCGATCTGCTCTCGGTGTTGCGTGCTGGTCCCTGCCACCTGTGTCCTCTGCCACCGTGCCAGTCCCCTCTTGTCCGGGCCGCAGCTTGCGGCCTGGCCTGCGTTGCCCGCCTGTGCCACCGCTGGCTCTGTCTGCCTCTTTTTCTTTTTTTAATGAGCTGTGAGGCTGAGGGTCCATCTTCAGTCTTTTGCATGATATCTAGTTACCTAGCCCTGCACATTGAAAATACATTTCTTTTCCAATGATCTGTACCCTTGTTGATATCACTTGGTCATGGGGTTATATGTTTCTTCTGTCTCTCCTTTCCGTCCCACTGGTCTGCCTGGCCACCCTTAAGCCAGTACCACACTGCCATGATACTATAGTTTTACAGTTAGTGTGTAAATGGAGAAGGGTGTCTCCCAGCAGGATATATTTAAAGACTTTAAAATTAATAAAAAGAATTTTGACACATTTGCACCTGTATGTCCACAGTATAATTCTTTTTAATTTATTTATTTATCCTTCCATGGTGCAATTCTAAAGCATCAATTTAAAACATGTACATCTGTTGTGTGATGAAGCTTTTCCTAAGAAGATGTAACACACATCTACTAACCCCAGATAGTGATCCCATGACAGACCAAAATCTAGCTTGGTTAAATAAATAAATAAATAAATAAGTTTTATTGAAGTTACCCACAGGAGTATGGGTGAGGGAATACTTACAGGAGCAGAAACAACTCAAAGGCAGTTGCATCACCAAAGCCCACCCCATCATGGACTCACTAAAGCTGGGAGCCTGGAGCACACGGCACAGCCTGTAGACACCTCAATAAGTTGGACAACGTCCTTTCCAAGTGACTGTAGTCTAAACATCTTCCAGAGTCTTCTCTGTAGCGTGGCTTCACTTCATATTATTAGACACATAGGTTCTTCCACACCTTTTCATAAAAATTACTTATGGACATCCACATAATAATCGCTCACAAGTTTGATGTTATTGTCTTTAGAAATAAGCATTTTTTTAAATTGTGCAGTAGTTAAATAGACTTATATGTGGCAATTGCATTCAGTTTTAGTGCTCTGAGTGATGAGGTAATTTTATCCGTATATTCTGCCCAACTTCATTTGTACTGTTTGCATAGACTGAGATTTGTTAGTCATAGAATATAAACATATGTATGGCAACTGACCCGTATCAAATGCACATTGCACCAATTTAATACTGCTACAAAACACCACATTTTTGTCCAAATTGGGCACTATACTTTTTAAAACTACTTTAGTACTTGAAAAATGGCTGAAAAGCTATGCTTTAATTGCATTTGTTTTTTAATCGTTGATTAATTTTTATTTTACATGCATGTGTATCTTGCCTGTGTGTTTGTGTCTGGTGCCTGCAGAAACCGGAAAAAGGTGTCAGATGCCCTGGAATTTGAATTACAGCTGTAAACTGCCATGAGGGTGCTGAGAACCAAATCCAAACCCTCTGAAAGAGTAGCAAGTATTCATTTCTCAAGCCCCTTTAATTATATTTGTATGATTACTACATATGTTTTGACATCTGCATACTAGACATTGATTTTCTCACGACTGTATCTATTCCTTTCATTATTAATATCTAGCTCTCTTCTAAGATCTCCAGTCCTATTTACCCCTCAAGTCTTTACCAGAATGTCATATTACAGCCAGGCATGGTGACAAACACTTGCAGCTTCAACACTTGAGGGGTGGAGGCGGATCAGAAGCTCAATGTCATCCTCAGCTGCGCAATGAGTTCGAGGCCAGCTTGGGATACATGAGAACCTGTTAAAAAAAAAAAAGGTGCAAATTAAAACCACAATAAGATTACCTCATAGCTGCTACAGTGCCGATTACCATAAAGGCAAAGGATTGGTGAGCATGTGGAGGAAGAGAGCCCTTAAACACTGGGGTGGGGATGTAAATCAGTTCAGCCATTGTGGGAAACCTGGAATTTTCTCAAAAAATTATACACTGATCCAGCAATTCCACGTCTGCATATCTATCCAGAGGAAATGAAATCAGTGTGTCGGAGACATCTGCTTTCCCATGTTTACTGCAGCGTTATTCACAACAGCCAAAATATGGAGCCAATATAAATGTCGATCATTAAGAAATGCATAACGGAAATAGTGGGGGGGGGAGGGCAAGAGCATGGGTGAACTTAGGGGACCAGAGACCAGGTCTGTCTTTCTGGACCCAGTTCCTACTTTTCGCCATCTTCTACCTTTTGCTGCTTCTCAATAATTCCAGCATAGTAAGAATCCATCAAGAGATCAATCTATTGTCGAAGGCCCTGCAAAGCCCTTTCTGGCAGGTCCAGCTCTGATCACTACCTCCATCAGGGATTGAGCCTTCATCACGGGAGCCTTTTGCAGGGAGAAGCAACTTCCCATACAAACCATAATGATGTGGTGAGCTGCCGTGCAGACCTTCAAAAGAAGGTCGCTCATCTTATCGTGCATACCCTGGAAGGGCATTATGCCAGGTAAGGAAAAGACAGTCACTGGACGGCAAATCGCCCCTGAGCTCACTTACACATGGATCTAAGAAAACAGAAGTAGAAAGTGGTGGCTACTAGGGCCTGGGTCGGGTTTAGACTGAAAAGATGGTTTTTCAAGAGAAACAACATTTCTATAAAGCCATCACTGGGGAAGCTAAAGCAGGAGAACCAGGGGTTCAAGGTCAGCTTCAGCTACATGGTGAGCTGCAGGTCAGCCTGGGCTACAGTGAGACCCCATCTCAAAAGAAAAATCAATAGCTAGGAAGACTAAGTTTCAGAGACCTGTCGGACACGCCAGTGACTGCCGTAAATGACAGATTACAGACTAGAAAATGTTAGGAGAATACACCCCAGAGCGTCACACCATAAAATAGGTATGGAAGACAACAGGTATATTTGCTAGTTTGATTTAGCCCTTCTACAATGAGTACACTGTTCAAAACATCACTTACACTGTAGGTTACAGACGATTTTCATTTTAAAATAAAAAATTTAACTCTTAAATGAAATGAAGTATCACATTAACCACTTCTCATCACCTTTGATGTAACCAATGTCCTGCCCATTTTGTGCTAAATTTTATTTTAGTGCCCAGAAAGAGAAGAGAAGCCAGAGAATCAGGCTGTGGGGAAAGCACTGTTTTTGAAAAATGAAAACTGAAATCAAGCAGGTTTGGGGTCCTTCAAAAGTAGCCTTCAGGGCTGGGACACAGCTCAGTCAGTAAAGGGCTTTAGCGCAAGCATGAGGATCGAAGTTTGCTCCTCAGAACCCACAGGAAAAAAAAATCAAGGTGCGGTAACACACACTTGTAACCCCAGTGCTGAGGAAGCAGAGACAGGAAGCTTGCTGACTGGTCCCCATAGTCTAATTGGTGAGCTATAGATCCCAGTGAGAGGCCCTTTTTCCAAACTTATAAGGAGGACTGATCGCAAGGAAGGATGCCCAAGGTTGACCTGTGGCCTACACACACACACACACATGTGGCCTCTGGCTGTGTGTGAGCTACACAAGGTGCACATCTGCGATCCCAGAACTCACAAGATACAAACAGAAGGATCTCTAATTCAATGTTAGCCTGAGCCGCACAGTAAGACCCTGTCATGAATGAGTCACAGAGCGGGAGAGAAAGGAAGGAAGAAGGGAAGGAAAGGTCCAGGGCTGTAGCTGTGTTGGAGGGCTTAGTCTCCCACAAACAAGGGTTAGCTCTTCAACCACGGAAAAGGTGGCGGTAAGGGGTAATGGCAATCAAAACACACTGTACAAAATTCTCAAAGAACTAATAAATTAGTTTAAGAGTTTAAAGAAGGGGGAGCGATCCTAGAGGTGCTGCTCTGCTAGCAGAGTGCTTGCAAAAAAAATTCCGGGTTCCATCCTCAGCACCATATTAAAGCAGAACCTAGTGACTACATCTGTGATTTCAACACTCTGAAGGTAGAGGCAGGAGGTCCAGAAGTTTCAGGCCAGTCTGAGACACATGGGAGCATTGTTTGTTTGTTTTAAATGATTTATTCAGCTCAAGGGAAATTGTCTTCTTTGCTATGTTATACATTTAGTTTAAAAAGTAACATTCATTTGGTGCCAGATTCCCCAATTACTAAGGGATTTCCATTGAGGAGACCTCCCTCCTATCCTTGCACAGCAAAGTCAGTCCCCTCCCTAATACCGGTTCCTCCATCTCGTCATCCTCCATCCAACCAACATTTTCTTGGTGTTTGCTCAGTGCAGCTCCAAGGTACAGTGGTTCAGAGAGGTTTGAATACCATCTTGACCCCCGATAGCCATGCTCTTGAGTCAAGTCTCAGATTCCTTATTTGTGAAATGGGAAGAGTGATGGTTGGTTTAGGAACAACTGGATGTACCCCAGGACACTGGCAGAGACTGGAGGGTTATGATACCATGGTGAAGCAGCCCAGAAAAGTCCGTCCTCAAGATTTCTGTCACATGTCTCTCTATAACCTGTATCTTTGTCCTTTCTGCACATTTCTGCTTTGGATAAAGCTTCTTTTTTGTTTGTTTGTTTGTGTTTCTGTTGTCCTAGATTCTAGAATGTCCCATTTTAATCTCCTACTGCAAGGAGACCCATCCATAGAACTAAGCCTTCAGATCACCATGAGGCAGAAGGCTGGGGCTTTCTATCACCTCAAACTGTCAGAGAATTTTCAACCAAATATTCAAATGTCACATTCCCCAAAGTCATCTGATCAGAAGGAATAAAACTGCAGATGTCCCTCTTGGCATTGTGGGTAACACCTTGACATTGTGGGTAACAGTTTTTCCACCATGGGAGAACAATGAAGACAAGAAACTCACAGACCTTTCTCAGAGGCCATCATTTTCAGCCAGTAAGCTACTCAAAAAAACAGTACTAGGCGACATCTTCCCCACCACCCATGCTCTTGTTTGCAGGAAAGAGAAAACTCCATCTTAAATGATTCTGTCCAAGCCCACGTAGCTTTCCTAACAAAATATTCCCCTTGGCTAGCTACACAGAGAGGGCACCTTCTGAGCACTGGACAAGTTCTAAGAGGTGGCCAAGGCCAGATACACTTGGATGAACAACTAGAGGCCAGGTTCTGATATTCGGGCCTCTGATTGATTCCTCCTACTACAAAGAAACTTCCCAATGTGAGGAGGCAATGCTGTCCCCAAACTTTCAGCTTCAAGTTGAGGCTGAATTCTAACCACCCCTCTTGGGCCCAAACTTTGGGATTCAGGAAGCCATGAGCAGATACCACTTCACTTCTCTCTCGGCACTGGATGTAGGATGGGTTTGGACATGTCAGGTGAACTGGACTAGCCAGATCTCCAAAAGCAACCCTGCTAAGAAATAGTGGAAGCCCACTCGCAAAGAACACAGTCCTGAGCACCCAAGACACCCCAAGAGTAGCTTCCAGGGGCTCAGTCTCTCCCCTGAAGTGGCTGTCAGAGTCCTAAAGAGGAGTCTCTCATATCTTGACCACCAGGTCCTGTAACAGGTGACAGTGGCCAGTGGGCAGGGAGGACCAAATGTGGCAGAGGAGACACCCACAGGCAGTCAGCCTGGCTTCGCAGCACAAAGAACACCTTCTTAGCATGTGTGCCTTTGCTCTCGACCTAAACAATGGTCTATTATTTTAGGTCTCTCCTCTAATCCAGATGATTCAGATCCCAGGGACCTAACTCTGCAAACCTGATTCATCTCTAAGCCTCCTGATCTATTTTTTTTAAATCTATTTCTTTACCAGCAAACATTGTAAATCAGTCTGATAATGTGTTGTTTTTTTTTTATTTTTTGGTTTTTTTGTATCTCCAAGGTCATATATACTTTAACATTTTTTAATTGGCATGTATTTCTCATTCCAAAAAGAAATGATGATTACTTGGCTTTTCTTTTTTCAGGAGTCATCAAGATATCAAGATTTTGTTAAGTGGGTGCAAGACTCCGGGAGCGTTAACATCTTTATAAGCTTGGCTCTGCACTGAGCCAAGGGCTCCTTTACAACTCCTTGGGGTTTCATCTTTCAAAAGCTTTTTACATTTTTTATTTTTTCATTTTTATTTTCTGTGTATAAATGTTTTGCCTGCATGTATGTATGGGCACCGTGTGTGCGCTTGTTGTCTTCAGGGGCCAGAAGAGGGCATCAGATACCCTGTGACTGGAGTTATAGACAGTTGTGAGCCACCATGTGCGTTCTAGGACTTGAACCTGGAACAGCAATCAGTGTTCTTAACTGCTGAGCCATCTCACTAGCCCTGTGGTTTTATTTTTGATATTGCTATTGTTAATGGGACTGTTTTTAGATATATTTAATGATGGGTTACTGTCATTGAAGAATCTGTCTGTGAGTGAGTGTGTGTGTAGGTGTACATGTGTGCTCATGCATGGGGAAGCCAGAGAACAACTTTGGAAGTCATCGCTCAGACACCATACGCCTTTCTGTTGAGGCGAGGTCTCTCACTGACCTGGAACTTGCCAAGTGGGGTAGGCTGGTTAATGGGTCCACCTGTCTCCATCTCCACTCCCCACTTCTGCCTCCCCAGTGCTGGCAAGGATTCTTTTCATCTTTTAAGTTGTTTTTTATAGCCAAGTGGTTATGGCATAGGCCTTTAATCCCCGCACTCAGGAGGCAGAGGTAGGAGGATTCCTGAATTCAAGACTAGCCTGGTCTACAGAGCAAGTTACAAGACAGCCAGGGCTACAAAGAGAAACCTTGTCTCAAAAAACAAACAAAAAATTATTTATTTACTTACTTACTTAATTATTCGTGTGTAGGTGGCACATGAGCACATGAAGGTTATAGGACAATTTGAGACAGTCAGTTCTCGCCTTCTTCCAGGGAGATAATCACTGAATTTAGGTGGTCAGGCTTAGCGGCAAGTGCCTCTACCCGCTGAGCCATCTTGTAGACCCTTATTTTATTTCTACAAATGTTTCTTTGCACATGACTACTTTGATTTTTTTTCTAAACAGCCATTTTATTATACCCAGCTTCAAGAACTGGTAAACAGACCTATACTTATTTGCTAATGATTTGACTGCTTACCAAAAAAAAAATTCCAAAGATTTAAAAATACTAATTCAATAAGGATATTTATGATGACTTCAAAATAGAAATTACTATTCAAACATCAGTAGCATTATTTGTGTTAGCAACAATCAATCATAAAACATAATTTTAATAACCACAAATAAGAAAATACAATTTTCAAAATCCGAATTATTTAAAGTTTTGAGATTGCTAAGAAACCAAGAATAAGCCAAACTGTAGGGGAAATTCTCATTGGTCTTAATAATAAAAACCCTGAGTCAGATATAGGGGTAAATGTTGAAAGATCAGAAAAGCAGAGCACCCCAACCACTAGTCCTTACCTCTACCGAATTCTCAGATCGAATGGGTGATCCTGTCTCTAGGAATCCTCAGACTGAATGCCTTGAGCTCCTGTCTCCTCCTGCCTTATATTCTGCTCTCTGCACAGCCATATCACTCCTGTCTCCAACTCCCTACTGATGGGACTAAAGGCACATGACCCCAAATGCTGGGATCACCTTTGTGTGAGCTCTGTTTCTCTTTTAGACTAATTTAATCTCAGGTAGCCCAGGGTGACCTTGAACTCACAGAGATCCATCCGCCTCTGACCCCAAGTGCTGGGATTAAAGAAAGGTGTGTGTCACCACTGCCTGGCCTCTAAGACTGAGTAGTGTGGCTAGCTCTGCACTCTGATCTCCAGGTAGGCTTTATTTGTTACAGCACAAACAAAATAGCACCACATTTCCACTTTTTTGTCTAAAATAAAAAGAAGACTATAACTAATATAAGAAAAACTATATACAATAAATACAATAACTATACACCATATATAGGCAATAATTACATCAGCAATGTCTAGTCCATTTGCATTTAACAAATTCAGAGAAAATACTTCATTATCTATCCAATTTTAGTGAGTCCAAAAGGTTTTTCCTAATTCCATTCTATTCCAACTTGCATTATCAAAACCATCTTTTATGTCTCTCAACTTTATGCCCTTTATATTTCTTTTGTGAATTTCTTTTCTGAGTCTGGTAAACAAGGAAGACTATAACTTTAACTATCTATTCTTCAACTCCCTCAGAGGCTTGAGAAGAAAATAATATTAACTGAGTAAATAGGAAGTGTGAGCAAACAACTTCCAAAAAATGAGAGAAATGACAGAAACATGTGGCTGCCTGAATAGTCACCCAAGGTTCCTCTGTAAAGTTGGGGCATCCATCTTCAGCCTATAAGCCTAGAATATTTAACAGACTTTTCTGTGAAGCAGGATTTTTGAAGGACTGTCCAACCTTGTCTTGGCAAGGGGTTTGGCAGTCACTCTCTTTTATGCCCTGCTTGTCTATACTGTCAGCAATCAAGGCAAGGGCACTTTCTGGCCCAGTGGCTTACTTTTGTCTCAAAGAAGGCAAACTCTATGTGGAGTTTCTTTGATGCCCATCATCTTCTCTGAAGTATATTGGTGCTGCCAGAAGCAGACATGTCTCATTGTCATTAAAAAATAACCTATTAAAATATATTAAATACCATATTCTGTATATCTCTGAAGTGTTTGAAGACAACCTGTTTATCTAAACTATATCTCTGTTTGACCTTGAAAACATACCTAATATGACTACAAGTTTGATTTTAATAAGTGATTAATTACTGATTTCCATTTTTTATTATTATGAATAGTTGGTAATAATAACTTTCAAGGGATAGAAATTTGCATTACATTGTTAAATGAAATGTATGGGTACAATACCTTGAACAAGATTAGAAATAGTTCATGATCCTAGAGAAGCTAAGTAATAAGGTGAAACCAAAGAAAAAACATATATGGACCCCCACCTGGGGTTGGAGACAGACAGGGTAGCCTGACAGGATTGGGCGCATGGGAGTGGCAGGGGTAAAGGGAGAGGAAGGAGGACGTGAGAATGAGGGCTGAGGAAAGCTTGGGGGACTGGGATGGTCATTATGGAGGGAGGCAGATATGAGAGCGGAGAGAGAGATATCTTGATTGGGGAGCCATTTGTGGGGTTGGCAGGAAGCCTGTCTCTGGAGAGGTTCCCAGGAGTCCACAGGGATGGTCCCAGCTAAGACCCTAGGCAATAGTGGAGAGGGTGCCCACACTGGCATTGCCCTGTATTCAGATTGATGATTATCTTAAATATCACCATAGATCCTTAGTCCAGCAACAGATGGAAACAGAGGCAGAGTCCCACATTGGAGCACTGGACTGAGCTCCCAAGGTCCAGCTGAAGAGTGGAAGGAATGAGAATATAAGCAAAGAGGTCAAGACCATGAAGGGTTCATCCACTGAAGCAGTTTGCCTGAGCTAATGGAAGCTCACCAACTCCAGCGGGGCTGGAAAGGACAAGCATAGGACCAAACTAGTCCCTCTGAATGTGGGTGACAGTAGTATGGTTGGGGCAGACTGAGGGGCCACTGGCAGTGGCACTGGGATTTGTCTCTGCTGCATGTACTGACTTGGGGATCCTATTCTCTTTGGATGTATACCTTGCTCAGCCTGGGTGTAGTGGGGAGGGCCTTGGACCTTCCACAGGACAGGGTGCCTTGCCCTCTCTTAGGATTGGAGGGGAATGGGGTAGGAGGGTGTTTGGAGGAAATGGAAGGAGGGGAGGGAGTGGGACTTTGGATTGGTATTTTTTTTAATTAATTTAAAAAATTTAAATGCTGAAATGCTGAGCATGCCAAATGCTGAGGGAATAGGTTTAACTGGGAAAAAAAGAAATGTATGTACAGTATGTTCTAACAAAAATAACCATAAATTTGTATCAATATACAAAAATCCATATCAATATAAAATATTTAAAACATTAGTTGCTTTTTAAAAGGAAATTTAATAATCTACCCTTTTATTCTATCATATCTATAGCCCCCATTTTTCTTTTCAAAACAAGAATCCTGAATCTAATCTCCTTTGTTTAGTTTTTTTCCTGATCATTACCAAGAACAAACTTGTAACCAACCATTCTTGAGAATGTGGGCGTCATGTTCTTAAATTTACTTCCTGGTGTCTGGGGGATCCTGGAAAAAAATTTTTGGGTTAATTGTCAAGTCCTGGGAGAGGTAGTTGTATCATTAGTTGTCCAGTCTCTACATAATGAGAAAGTGTAGGGTTTGTCTCAGGTCCTAACTAGAGTAGTCTGTGAGGCTGGATCATCTCAGCTAGCCACCTAAAAATGGTCCTGAGCAGTGTGTAGCCCAAAGTCAATCTTCAGGTGCTGTTTTTTTTTTTTTTTTTTTTCAGCTTAGTGGTGTTACCATAGTTCAGGTGGAATTGTCATTGTGGGATCTTTTTGGAGTCTTCAAAGATTGCCTTAGGTCAGATTATTCCTTTTCTTGGTGGTTTTTCTCCCAGGTATTTCTCCTTTCTTCTCTGTATGTTTATTTGTCCAAAAGTCTTTAAATTCTTCAATATGGTTGTGTTTATTTTCCTGAAAAAGCAAAAACAAAACCCTTCCCCAGCCGTAACTTTGGGAAGGTTCCCTTTTGGCAAGTTATATCTGAACAAATGAAGAGCATTTGTTAGTTTTATAAGTTAGTTTAGATTGAATGGTCACGCTGTTTGATTAACTATCACCTCTTCTAATCAACAGGTCTCCCTTGTTCAAATCTAATCTTTACCAATTTCAATGGTATCCATAGTTTTTCTTCTCCTGTGGAAACAAAAGCAAAACCCCTTCCTCAGTGCAACACCAGGTGTGGTGTCACACGCCTTTAATCCTAGCACTCAGGAGGCAAAAGTAGACAGATCTCTGAGTTCAGGGGCCAACCTGGTCT
Organism: Alexandromys fortis; assembly: GCF_014885135.2. Lineage (NCBI taxonomy): Eukaryota > Metazoa > Chordata > Mammalia > Rodentia > Cricetidae > Alexandromys > Alexandromys fortis. The sequence continues at coordinate 1,181,258 of NW_026068093.1, read as the reverse complement.
ACAGAGTGAGTTCTAGGACAGCCGGAGCCTTATAATAGGACTCTGTCTCAAAAAAAAAAAAAGAAAGAAAGAAAGAAAGAAAGAAAGAAAGAAAAAAGGAAGAAAGGAAAAAAGAGGGAAGGAAGGAAGGAAGGAAGGAAGGAAGGAAGGAAGGAAGGAAGAAAGAAAGAAGAGAAAAAAACAAAAAAAATAATAAAATGTGCAGGGTGTTGAGGTAGTGAGATGGCTCAGAGGGTAAACACGCTTGCTTTGCCAGCATAAGTACATGAGCTTAAATCCCAGTACCCATATTTTTTAAAAAGGCACAGTTGTGTACACCTGATACCTTAGAGCTTTTAAGGATAGAGAAAGGAGGATTTCTGCGGCTGGCTGACCACAAGCCTGGCTCCAATTCAGTAAGAGAGTCTGTATTGAATGAACAAGGCAAAGAGTGGGACAGGAGCATGCCTGACATGCTCCCCTGGTCCCCACAGGCATATCCATATACATGCACTTACAAGACATGAGCACACACACAGGCACCCCAAAAAAATGTTCACAATATATACAGTGACATTTCAATAGTGCTTTGTTTCTAAAAGGGAAAACTTAATATATTCTTATTAATGTATAAAGTTGATAAAGTCGTAGACAATACTTTAGAAACTTGGAAAACTTTTTCTAGAGTTCTTCTAGAAAGAGAGTAAAAATCCTAGGGACAAAAAGATTAGCTTGGAAGGTGAAACATATTTTAAAGCTATAATGAGTCAAACAGTGTGGTCAGGAGTAAGAGGCAAAGCAACAATCAGGGTCTAGTTTCTTAAGGTAAACATGATGATGCAGCCTGAGAAAATGACAGCCTAAATACATAGGAGAAAAACTCAGGAAATGATGTTTAAGTAACTACCTTCTTTAAACTACATTTTTCACTTTAAACCAAAATACATTCTACAAAGGTCAAAAACATACATTTGTAACAAGGAAAAACATACCAAAGTTAGAAGGGCTTTCATAATCTTGTGTTAGAGCCATTGAAGAATAAGACTTCCTGGCTTTTGGACACCTTTCATAAAGTAAATGGGTGAGTCCTCGTAGTTACTCCTTGGCCACGCCTTTATTTGGGCACAATCCCACAGTGCTGAAAGGTCCAGCCTATGACACAAAGCTAGCAGTGCGGTTGTACACTAGGGGTAATGATGGCTTTCTCCTCTTCGGGGGGTGATAGAAATGGTTGTGAGATAGTAATGCAACTCTGGGGGGCACTCTTGACGCTGTTGCCAGATGTGCCGATCTCCTACCATCCTCAGGTAGACCCCTCTCCTCCTGTCCCTGCTCGGCACCCTCTAGTCCCTAAACACGCACTCTGTGGAACTGACCCTCTTAAAGAGACAGAGACAGGCCACACTTAATCCTATTAAGAACTTTTTGAGGGCCAGGCATGGCGGCACACACCTTTAATCCCAGTGCTCAAGAGGCAGAGGCTGGCAGATCTCTGAGTTTGCAGTCAGCCTGGTCTACAGAGTTCCAGGACAGCCGGTGCTACTCAGAGAAACCCTGCTTTGAAATAAATAAATAAATAAATAAATAAATAAATAAATAAATAAATGGAACTTTTTGCTTATTCAGATACCTTAAGATCTGGGGCATACCTCGAGGGAGTAGTCCTTCCTCTTACCCTTTTCAACAGATGGCCAGTAAATTAAACGTCGGAACACACGAGATTTGCCCTTGATGGCTGTCCAGCCACCCCAAGAAGCATCAGGCAGGACATGGCAAGAGACAAAAGACAGCACGAAAGACAAATCTGTCTGCTGAGCTCTGACAACCGTTGATGCCTTCTCTGTCTTGGGAGAAAGCCTAATCTGAGCCGTCGGGTACCACGGTGTGACTTTCAGCAGGTGTGGGGTGACCCTTGGGGCGTGCCTGTTGAAGTTCGATGAAAAGGTTTGGTTTTTCAGGTGGCTTCAATTCACAGACATTTGATACCTCTTTGTCCAACTCCCAAAAGCAAATGACATAGAAGTGTGATTAATGAATAACCAACTGGGTTTGCATCCAGGTTCTCCAAAGCCTAGCTGTATGACTGATCGTGGGCAGGTTACTCAACTGCGATGTGCCTCAGTTTCTTCATCTATAATACGGAAGTAAAGCTAGCTACCAGGATTGGTTGGACATTTTGTCTCAGAGGTAGATTGCCTGCCTACCAGGTATAAGGTTCAGCACTAAAAAAATAAATAACAAAGCTACTAGGATTCAATCTCCTAATAAACAAGAAGTTTAGTAAACACATAAAGATCAACCTGATACCTAATGAGCACTATATAGATAGTTTAAGTATCCAATTTATCCAGCTGCCCCTTCTGATTTTTCCCACTTCCCTCCTCACTAGTCAGTCTGTGTGGATGCTTTTCACAAGATGATGCTGTCTGTGGTTGGTCCCCAAGGGGTCATATGCTGGAAGCTTGGTCCCTGGATAACAACACAAAGAGATGGCGGAAGTTTTAAGAGGCAGGACCTAAGCCAGGCAGTGGTGGTGCACACCTTTAATCCCAGCACTCAGGAGGCAGAGGCAGGCAGATCTCTGTGAGTTCAAGGCCAGCCTGTTCCACAAGAGCTAGTTCCAGGACAGGCACCAAAGCTACACAGAGAAATCCTGTCTCAGAAAGAGAGAGAGAGAGAGAGAGAGAGAGAGAGAGAGAGAGAGAGAGAGAGAGAGAGAGAAAGGGGGGCGGGACCTAGGGCAAGGTCTTTAGGGTATCAGATGTTCCACCTTTGGATCCTGCTGAGTTCTTGATAGCGACTTATTGTGAATAGGTAAAGGGGGCTCCTTTGCTTCCTTTGGTCCCTCTAGCTTCCAGCCCTGCCATGCGCTCTGTAAATGCATCTTACATCTTAAATATCCTTCAGATGTATCATTCCTAACTTGGTACTACTGGTCACTAATCCGTTCTCCCAGAACTCTCCAGACACTCACCCACTCTCTGGAAACTCACCCATTCTCAAGACGTTCACACATTCCCGGAAAACTCACCCATTCCCCGGAGAGACACTCCCTAGACACCCACCCACTCTCCAGATACCCACTCTCCAGGCACTCACATATCTCGAGGCATCAACCACTTGTCTTAGCACTCATCGACTGAGTTTGGCTCCTATGGCCATGGAACACCAATGCCCGACATTGTCCAGTCTGCCTGACCCTGGAACAAGCCACAGGGACCCAGTCCCAGAGACCACTCGAGAAACAGTTGGTACTGACCTAGATCCCTATTGCAGGCCAACTTCACCCTCAGTGGTGTCTTAGAGAGGAAGACGGGGAGCCTACCATCATTCACCTTGTCACAGGTTGGAAAGCAGTGTCCCCTTTCCAGTCCCCACATGGTCAGGCTAGCAGTGTTGGCAATAGTGCCAGCTGGCTCTGTGTTCACAAGATAGATGGACTCATCCCTAGGGCAACTGAGGCCCCTAGACAGAGATGTGAAGACCCCAGTGTTGACTGCAGCCCAAGGCCCCCTCAGAACTCCTGTGAGTCTCTGTACTGGTTATTCTCCACATACCTCCCCTGCATTCTCTCCCCTCTCTGCCCTACTTGACCACGCCCTGTCAGAGTCTGCTTTCAGTGGTTAAAGGTCACGTCCAGAAACTCCTTTATTTTACTCTAAGTTTTTGGCCATCATCCCGATAGTTATATTACTACAGGAATAATCCTGCCATTAAATTCCCTAATTAAATCTTCTGCCTTGCCCCAGTCTTGAATTCAAAACTCCTTCTTTGGAATAAAAAAGGCGAATTTTCAAACATTCAAAGATAAGCCAGCTAAAGACTGAACCACATTTGACCTGACTCAGAAAGAGAATAGAAACATGTGCTATAGACGGAGTTTTCATGTCCTGCAACCACTCTCAAATAACCACTTAGAGGCTTAATATAAATTACAAATGCTCAGCCAGTAGCTCAGACTTATTACTAACTAGCTCTTACATTTTCTCAAGATGTAGAACTCTCAGCTCCTTCTCCAGCACCATGTCTTTCTGCATGCTCTTACATTTTAAGCTAAACCATATCCCTTATTTATGCTCTGCTATGTGACAGTACCTTTATTAGTATGGTACATTTATCTCCTGCTCCCTCTGTGTCTGGTTAACAACTCCTGATTCTGCCCTTCTCCTTTCATTACCTTTAGTTTAGTCGCCCAGACTATACTTCCTGCCTAGCTACTGGTCAATCAGCATTTATTAAACCAACGTGAGTGACAAATTTTTACAGTGTACAAGAGGATTATTCCACAGCAATGTGGTCTTTCACATACCTTATTGCTACAGAGCTCAGACTTTTACTCAAGTTTGGATCTGTGAATAGTTAGGTCCTGCTGGGGTGTGAATGTGTTCCCCAACACATGTGCTAGAAACTTGATGTCTGGTGCAACCGTGTTGAGAGGCGGGACCTAAGAGGAGATGGTTAAGTCATGGGTTCCATCCTCATACTTGGATTTTTGGCAATTACAAACAGCAAGTAAAATGAGGGTCAGGGATTTAGTTTCACTGTGGGTTCAGTCCCCAGCACTGGGGGGGGGGGTTCATATGCAAAAAAACATGAGCAAAAGTCTAGATGAAAACCATCAGAGGTAGCTCAGTGGTTAACGGTGCTTGCTGCCAAGACAAAGGACCAGAGTTCAGTTCCCTGACCCACCTAATAGAAGAGGATCAAATTCAGCAAGTTGTCCTCTGAACTCCACATAAGTGCTGTGGCACTTATACACATTCATGCATGTATGCATGTGTACGCTCTTGAGTGTGTGTTTAGTGCGGCAAACAGATAATGCAGTTCTTAAAAGGCTGAAGACATTTCTCTTCCTCTCTCCTTACTCCCTCATCCCTCTGCCCCCTCTCTGTCTCCCTGTCTCTGTTTCTCTCCATCTTTGTCATCTTTCTCTGCCTCTTTCTTTCCTGCTTCTTGTACCATCACAAGAGGGCCTCACAACCAGCCCTTCAGTCTTCGACTTCCAAGACATTGACCAAAGACCCAAATAAACTCTTTTTTATTTATAAGCTTCAGAGCCTGTGGTACTGATCACATAAAATCTGCTGGTCTGCTATGGAAGAAACCAGTTGGACTCCATCCCTTCTTCTGTTGGAACTGCATTGTGGTAACTGAACCCCACCTTTGTATGGGCCAGATGCTCATCCCTCTTGACTCCAGCCCACAGACACTGGCTGCTAAGCACATTCCCTGACACGTTCACTGCCAGGAACATGAGAGGACTCGGTAAATGGCCAAGGCCACTAACCCTGCAAGGAAAAGATGACGAAAAAGCAATCTCTTTTGGTTGTTTTTTAAATCAGTCTTTCTGTATTTAACTTTCTTCCGTTGAACGACTGGATGAATGGGTCTTGAACCCTCACTCAGTGGGGCCGAGAGCACTGGTTTCTGAGCGGCGTTAGCCTTGGTTATCAGGGAGTCCGTGCCGTCTGAAATGGGGTGCTCAGCGTTTTACTTGGATTTTAAGAGGGACTGTGGTAGGTGATTAAGAGCACCTGCTTTGAGCTTTTCCACGGCGAAAGCTGAAGCTGGATGCCTACCTCACACCTAATAAATGCCAGATGGGCCCGGAGTGAAGACATATATTACACATTGACACGCACAAAATGCTTCCAGAACAGTGCTAGAGAAAGTCGGTGTGTGCTGATTCAGGCTCGAGGGGTGAGAGGAAGGGTTTTTCTAAAAATGACTCCAAAGCTAGAAAACATTTAAAAATGATGGATTTCACTACATTAAAAATAGAAATTTCCATATGGCATTCACATGTATTTAAAAGCCAGAGCAGAAACTGAGGGCATTTTGACACGTGAGAGACCATGGATGCAATGTTCTTGGTAGATAAAACCGGTTAGAGAAACAGATACCCCAGTGGAAAATGGGTGATAGATATAAAGCGGTCATCAATCAAGATTGACAAATGGTCAGTGGGGAGAGTATGTGAATGCTCACTGGACACCAAGGGACATTTAAAAAAAAACAAGAATGAAAGAAAAATGAACACACGTTACCACCACCTCCACAAAACCTGTGAGAAGCTTTTTTACTAGATTAGTAAAGGTGAAAGGGTTGTCACAGCCAGCGTTGGTAAGATCACAAAGAACGGGCACTCCATGCTGCTCGGGAAGGGCAAGGCAACAGCCTGCCAGTATGGATCCAAAGTCTTTCTCTGGAAAGGCTTAGGACACCCATAAGATATGGCGGAAGAAGGACATCTCCATACCACAGCCCCTTGGCTGTTCACTCAGAACAGAACACCAACCCTCTTCTCAATTCCCTTAGAAGAACAAAGAACATTCTTTCAAATGTTCCTAGGACCGTCGAGCAGTTACAGAGCATAGCAGACATCAGGGTCGGCCATGGTACGAACTTAGACACCCAGCCTCACCCCCAGTCACTCATTTGGGAAATTCCTGCTTCCAAATGACTGGGGCAGTTCACTGCCCTAAGATCCAGCTTCTTCCAACCTTCCCATGAGCCTCAGAGATGAATTTTCCACTACCCAGAAGGCCCTAGGTACCAATGAAGTCCCTTACAGCTAGAATGGGGCTTCTTTCAGTCACTAGTTCAAGAGCTTGTGTTCAGGAAGAAAGAAAATGATAGCAATTTTCATATCATACAAATATTATAGGTTATATTCTCTGATCACAAGACAGTAAAATTAACTAGCCATTATAAGAGTTTAAGTGAAAATAAAATATGACTAATTAAAATTAAAATTAATTCTATAAAAGTTTATAAAGTGATAACATTTATATGGAAAAATAGGTTTCAGGAAAATTCTTAAGGCAAAATCAGGGAAAATTCCTGAAAATATATTGGACATAAATAGCAATTGTCAAAACTTTATGGTAAAAAGCCAGCTGTGGTAACATACACCTGTTTCAGGACTCTGGAGGCCTAGAGGCAGGGGGATCAAAATTCAAGGTCGTGCTAGTCTACAGAGCCAGTTTGAGGCCTGCTGGAGTTCTGTGAGATCCTATTTAAAACAAAACAACAAAAAAGGAAACAACCGCATGGCATATGTGAACACATTCGTCTAAGTTAGCTATTTCCTGAATCGAGTAAAATCCAAATGATGAGAGACATAATCACCACTCCGCTCCCCTGGGAAAGAAGTAGTAGGGGCCTAGGAACAGCAGATAGAGCTTTCCTCTCCTCTTACCACAGAACATTCCAGACAGGTCAGAGCGTAATACATCCATGTCCACACAGCTATGTTTGTAAAACCACAACAGAAGAATATAGAGGCTGCGTGCTCACGTCCTCTATGGAGATGCCGGTGTGGGAAAGAGGAGTGAGTCTCTGCGCTCTGTCCCACCTGAGATGCTTACTCAGATCTAAAACATTTCGGAACTGAGTTTCCCCTCTGTACCATTTAAATAAAGATGTTAGACTCAAGCAGAATCAAAACCGCTTTGTAGCCCACTCTTAGAGTCTCTGGAGAGGACTTTTCCATCCAGGCTGGGAGTTGAGGGACAGGGGCAGAAGAGACCAGGCTTTACAGGGATAGATGGCCTCCAGGGACCACACATGCTAGTAACAAACGGGGACTACAGGAAGCATAAGGATGTAATGGACACTGACCTTTGTAAAGCAGAGTGGGAAAAAGTGTCACAGTGAACATGGAAACGATAGAGTTTTCTTTCCTTTTCTTCTTTTTTAATTGTTTTTTATTGAGCTATACACTTTTCTCTGCTCCCCTCCCTTCCTCTCCTCTTCCCTTCTACCCTCTCCTGTGATCCCCATGCTCCTAATTTACTCAGGAGATCCTGTCTTTTACTCTTTCCTATGTAGATCAATTTATGTCTCTCTTAGGGTCCTCTTTGTTGTCTAGGTTCTCTGGGGATGTGGACTGTAGATTGGTTTTTTTTTCTTTGCTTTATGTCTAAAAGCCACTTATGAGTGAATACATATCGTATTTGTCTTTCTGGGTCTGTGTTAACAATACAGTTTTTTCTAGATCCATCTATTTGCCTGCAAATTTCAAGATGTCATTATTTTTTTTCCACTCTGTAGTACTCCATTGTGTAAATGTATCACATCTTCTTTATCCATTCTTCAGTCAAGGGGCATCCAAGTTGTTTATAGGTTCTGGCTATTATGAATAATGCTGCTGTGAACATAGTTGAGCACATGTCCTTGTGGTACGATTGAGCATCCTTTGGGTATATACCCAACAGTGATATTGCTGGGTCTTGAGGTAGGTTGTTGCCTAATTTTCTGAGAAATTGCCACACCGATATCCAAAGGGGCTGTACCATTTTGCACTCTCACCAAAGTGGAGGAGTGTTCCCTTTACCCTACATCCTCTCCAGCATAAGTTGTCATCAGTGTTTTTGATCTTGGCCATTCTGACTGGTATAAGATGGAATCTCAGAGTTGTTTTGATTTGCATTTCTCTGATGACTAAGGATGTTGAACATTTCTTTAAGTGTCCTTCAGCCATTTTAGATTTGTTTGTTGAGAATTCTCTGTTTAGGTCTGTATCCCATTTTTTATTTGATTATTTGTTTAGAAATGATAGTTATTAAGGTTTCTATCATTATTATTTTTGAGATAGAGAACATGAAGTTGGGTAGGAAGGATCTGGGAGGATTTGGGGGGAGAGGAAAGACTATGAAAAAATATATATCATGTGAAAAAATTTCTAAATAAAAAATTAATTAGTTAAAAAGATTTAATTATCAGAGCCTTATAATCCAAGCACTCAGAAGTCTAAGAAGAGAGAATATCTGAGACTCTGAGGCCAGCCTCAGCTACTTAGTGAGTGCCAGGTCAGCCTGAGCTACAATATAAGACTCTGTCTGGGGGAAAAAAGCCACATAATAATAATAACAACAACAACTATAATCTGGTTTTCAAAATATTCCAAAAAGTCTTTTGAAACCACAGAAGACAACTCTAACTCTAGCCCTGACCTAAATCCTGAACCCGAGCTCTACTGAATAGAGATGAAGTGCATTAAGGGGTTGGAAAGAGGCCACTAGGAGATACCTGGTCAAACCTGGCCCCGAGCTGTTAGGAATTTCCAAACCTGAGTCTCCTGCCATCCACTCTTTGCACCAGAAAGTCCGCGAATGAACTGGTGAAGGATTCGCATGTTTTGCTGCTAACTTTCACTCTGTCGTGCCCTACGATAGCGGGCAAAATATTCTCTCTCCCCTCAACAGACAATGACATTAGAGTCAGCAAGATGGGTCAGTGGGTAAAAGCATTTGCTGCAAAAACTTGGAAAACTGACATTGATCCCCAGTGTATCGACTCGTGAAAGTTGTCCTCTGATATACACACATGTGCCGTGGCACACACAGACACCTTTATGTGTACGATTAAAAACAAATTAAGATCAATTTTTCAAAAAAAGAGAGACTAACTTTATAAAGACTGTTCGATCATTCCATTCCATCCAACCAAGTGCAACCTAGGCCACATCAGCTCCAAGCTGGATTCCTTGGGCTCCACCTCCAGTGTCAGAGCCTGCTAGAGTGTGTGTGGGAGCAGCTGTGCCAGGCTCCTGGCATGCGAAGCCTGAGGGCAACTTAGCGCATGAGCTCATGCGAAAGGGCCAAGCCTCTAGGTCCCCGGCAAACACTTGTCTTTCTTTTCCTGTCTGTACCCAGCTCTGGGCTTGTCCCAGCTCTGGGCTTGTCCACTTCTGGGCAATTCTTCTGAGGGTCAGCTGCCTGCCTGCTCCTCTCTTGGCCTCTTGGCCCTGTCCTGGACCTAAGAAATACAAGGCTGCTGACGCCCACCTTAGAGTTCTATACCAGAGAACCGTGTGAGCTGATCCTCCATCCCGGGGCTTTGGGCAGGTTCTTTGAGCCCATTCTGCCTCATCTGGAAGCTGTTCAGCTACTGGGCCCAGGCAGACCCTCCCAGACATAAGGACCAGCCCTGTCTGAGCCACTGTCTTGTCTCAGTTCCTTTTGTCTTGGTCTCAAACTCTGCGGCAGCTTCGAGCCAGAGTTCTCCTCCAGGGGAGTGTCAGCCCGAGGAGGCATTGGGAATGGAGTTGAACTATGAGACTCTGCTTCTCTACCTGTGAAGTTAGAGACAGAGGCTGTGACCACTGATGGCCAGTGCTGAGAATGGTTTCTTCAAGTCAGTCTAAGTTGGGTCCTTCATTGGCTCTGAGGCCCAGGAACCCCACAGCATGCCTGGCTGGGAGTCCAAGGCAAGGCCAGCATTCCCGAAGTGGCGTCGATGGCTTTGTAGTCTTCCCACATGGGAAGGCCGCTCTCCTGACACCAGAGGCCAGATCTTAGCACCCTCTATGGACACAGCATTCACAGAGAGTCTGGCCCTGTCCTTCCCAGACCTCCCAGGAGTTAAATAGGAAAAAATGGAGAGAAAGTCCCAGGGGAATGACCGCTGACAAGTGTGACAAAGGCCCCAGAATCCTGTGGTTCCTCTCCCCCACAAAATGGCCACTGGTAGCAGAGGAGCCGTGTCCGGTAATCTGCTAGGCCACACACCACATTCTCACTAGCGCTGCTCTGCGCAAGGTGGAGACAGCTGTCCGCCCAGCAGATGTTCTAAAAGGGGCATGGGGCCTTGTTCCCCAGCCTGTCCCCATGATTGACTGGACATCAGCCAGCTTGCTGGCTAAGCCTAGACAGTGGTGAGGCCCCAGGAACAACTGAAGGCAAATCGGAAAATGAGTTGGGAACTTCTCAGCTCCATCTGCAAAGTGGACCAGCTGGAGGCTTTGCCAGACATTTCCACCTCAAGGGCAGAGCCAGGCTGTTCCTTCCTGAGACACAGCATCGTTCTAGTCTTCGGTCACTGTGCATCTACTAAGCACCTACAGTCTGGCAGCCAGTTTGGGGACCTGTTGAAATAGATGTAGAAGTTTCCTGAAAAGATGGCGGAGTCAGAGAAGGAAGGCTCAGTGGTAATTGGGGCTATATGGCAATGACATGCTCAGATAACTATGTCTCACTCCTGTGAGTACTTAACCACGGGACAAAAGTATTTCGTCAGCAGGAGAGAGCCATATGGAAACCCACAGACATGGTTCCAAAGACAGCACAGTCTTGGGGCTCGGAAGAACGTCCCTGTCCAGGCCACCCATTGCAGACATGGTCAGAAACCAAAGCAAGTGGCTGCTCACCCTCCAAGTGGCTAACCTTGAAGATTCTCCATAAGCAGCCCTGTCCGCCACCCCAGATTTTCTGCTGCCCCCTCTCTGCAATCTGGCAGATGGGAAACTCAGTCTGGAATCAGGTCAAGGTTATGGCCCCTGGCTGGAGAGTCCACATTTCCTCCCATTATAAGTTCAAAGCACTCCCCCTGTCCCTACCCCCTCAGTTACCACCCAGCTTCTGGGGTTCCTTGGAGTGCTTCACTTGTCTTGATGTTTCTCTGAGCTCAGGGAAAGAAACAAGCTAACAGTTTAAGAGAGTTCTGAAGTTAGAAATACTTGCTTTGTGGAATCTCGCCTGTGAGTATATGCCACGTTCATTTCGCCCAGCTCTCCAGAAACCAATTCAGGAAGCATCTCGTTCTGGAGACAGCACTATTCCTTCAGTCATCCCTTGACCATAATTCAAAACACTATCATTTAAAAGCTGCCGTGACAGCCCAGACCCTGTCCCTGGCCACTGCCCATGTGATTCACTCTGTGGACTCGAGGAAGAAGCCACACGGTCCATCTAATCTTGCTTCTCTGTGCATCATCACCTTTGCCCAGCTACTCGTCACTGTGTGAAGAAGAACAGGGTTCTCCCAGGTGCCTTCACCATTACCTGAAAGCTTGTGTAAAAATAAGGACTCCAACAGATGCGTTATCCCACAGATGAAATGAAGGACTGAAAACTATGGCCCCTGAGGACTGTTTGGGGCTCTGGGTAAGCAACAGACACTTACCTTGGGGGTGAAACAGAAAAGAGACATGTTGAAAGGCCTTGCACAGCCAGGAGAGTTTGGAAATGGCCCACCCACAGTTAGTCCATGATGCGCCACACAGAGTGGGCCCAGAGAGAACCACTGTGTAGCCATTAGTCACAATATTTACGAGAATATTTGCATTGATGACAACCTCAGCACAAGAGAGCAGATGCTCCTGGCGTGTCCCCTCTGCCCCAGGAACTGTTCTGGCAGTGTGACAGACGTTCCCCATGGGGCTCCTCCAATAACGCAGGAGCTAGTTGGAAGCTGTTGATGAGACAGACCTAGCCCAGGTTATGCACCTAAGTGCATAAACTCAAGGGCACCTGAGAAAACTACCTCTTGGCATTCCAGCTCTTCTAGGGGGTCAAGATCCAGGCAGTCAAGGCCGATGTCCAGTCCACTGAACTGTCTCTGCCTTTCACCACCTCCATGGGGACCAAGCTCCCAATCAGCTGCTTGCAAGGAAGTTCCTAGCCCTCTAAGCCATGGCTTTCTCTTAGAATTATTTCTACATGGCAAAGGAGGCTATTGACTCAGGGGAATGTCACTTCACCTTGCCAGCCCACACTGGGACATAAGGCAGGGACAGGTCGTTATATAATGTTGTTCTTCAGCCCAAAGACAATTCACACAGTCACTGTGGTGGTTGTTCAAGCAATTTATGCACTTCAGAATTTAAAGAGTTTTCCAATCTCTGTGAAGCCGGCGTTGCAAGTGGTGTGTTCTTTCCAACTATCTTGAGCCCTTGGCATGGTCATGTGTCTCTGGTCGGTACTAGTTCTAGAAACTGACCACTCACCAGGGGGCAGTACATGATCATAGGGGGCAAATGAGAACTTTCTGACTTAGAAAACCTGGAGAAATGGTTTCCTCAAGCTAACTGTGGCCCTACGTCCTGGCCAGCCCATCTCATGATCCTTTTGGTGAAGAGGCCAATTTAAGGGGCATCCGAAAGACACTTGGAGTCCCCTCTGTCTTTCACAAGTAACCCCCCTTGAAGACTGTGGCCTCCAGCAAATCTGAAATATTGTCTCTATGAACAAACAACATGGCCCTTCCTGTGGGCCTGAAGCGAAGGCCCTCACAGCAGCCGAAGAGTGTGGCTCACCGCTTGGAAAGCTGCACCAAACCAGCGTTTTACCACAGCCCAGCCAAGGCAAGACCTCATCCCCAGGGCAACGGCCTGGCAGCAGACCCAAACATCTGGTGTGGGCTTCACGTGGATGTTGGGGTGCTGAGCCTGGTTCTTCTGGGAAGGCCCATCTCCCTCACTCTGATGACTTTCTCAGGGGTTAAGCCTCAGCTCTGCCCCCCTCACCTACCTGTTGACAGCCAGATGAGGAGCAGTCATTCCCACGAAGGAACTGAGCCTATCTGTGAGAGGACCCCATCGTTCTTTTTACAAGGAAAAGAAAAGACGGGCGGAGAGGGATAAACTCTGACGTCATGGGCCTGCGTAGGACAGTGGGGTTGGAGGCCATCTGGAGCAGGTGCTGGCAGGGCCTCTGGGAAAGAGGAAGGAGGGCAGCTGCCTTGTCAGGTGGGGGGGGTGTCCTAGGGTCAGGAAAAGATTCAAATCTTTACTGGAATTTCTGGCCTACAAAGGATGCCTGATGACATTTTCTTGGCCTCCCACTCCTCTCCTAAAGGCCAGGCCCGTAGGTGCAGGCCTCTTGGGGGAGGTGCCAGGTCCAAGGAGACCTAGCCAAGCCTCTATGTCCCCCACGGCTGTGCACTATCAAACAGTCCCATTCATCACGTTGGGCCCTGCCGCCTGGAAGAGTGTGTACGTGTGAGCGGTAACATTCAGATCCCCCATCTGCCTCAGCTGCTTCCTGCCTCCCTGGCCAGATTCACTCTGCCCCTGTCCAGGAGGCAAGGACGGCCTTTTCCCAATTACAGGTGGTGAAACTGAAGGCCCCTCACAATGATGAGATTTGGCCAGAATCCTGCTGCAATTTCCCTGCCTGGCCTCCCCAACAACAGCTCACAGCCTGTTTAGTGTCCTCTCTGAGAAGTTATGCAGCTGGAAAGGGGCCCCGGGATGAAATAATTGCAGAGAGAACAGATGGGCTTCTCAGCGATCCTCCCTCCTCTGAGGGCCTGAGAATCCACCCATTACTCCAGGGACAGGAGGGGGCATCCCTGCCAGTAGCTCCTGCCTACCTCCTGTTCTTGAGAGGACAGCCCTGTCATGGTGGTCCTTCCCCAGCTTCCCAGAAGCTTTACACACCTTTACAACGGGACGTCTTGGGCTTTCCATCCATTCCGGACTGGACAGCACTATCCCAGGAAAGCCTTCTGTGATGGGCACACTTTCCCTTCCCCTTCTTAGAGAGGAAAAGGGGGGAAGTGGGATCGTGAGGACAGGGTCTTTATCTTAGGTCCCTGCCCTTCAAAGAGCCAGGAGAGAGAGAAGGGTCTTGACCACACCATACTCAATGCCCGAGGTTTGGAGTTTGGTTCATTCAGCTTTTATCCGACTTGTCACTCCCTGCTCTATCTGCCCCTGCCCACAACTGGCCACTGTCCCTCTGACTTAGCTTCCTTGCACCTCCACCCCCAGGCTCACTTACTCTCCCACCCCAAGCACACAGTCACTTTATGGAGAAAACCCTCTCTCACACCTAGCACTACCACTTTGGACCCCAGAACTGCCTCTCTTCTGGGCCTGCTTCCACTGGGTACCCTACGCAAAGCCTTCTACCCTCCCTCACTCTTGGCTTCTTTGCCACCATTGCCCCCCTGTCTCTCTGTCTCTCTCAGTCTCACAGGGTTGTCCTTTCGGAAGTGTCTCATCTGATTGGTTTCTGTTGTTTGTCTCTTACACAATACTTCTAAGTCCTAGTCTTTCCCGTCAACCCAAGGATGTTACTCTCTCTCCCTTTTCTCCCTGTGTGACATGCTCAGTGCAGACTTCTCTGGGAAACCTGCCCTGTTGGCTGCGATTGAGAAAGGCGCCCTCTTGACATGACCTCTTGATGAAGCCAGTGTCCATTTTGCGTCATCTTCCTTACTGAGGGGAACTCTGAGTGTTGAGCAGGCTGAGAGGCAGCCCTGTAGACAGTCACAAACGACAACAGATCAGATGCCCTACAAAACTGCTAACCCCTTGAACCCTAAGAGTCTTTTCTCGCTCCTTTGAGTCAGGAGGAATTGAGGACTTTTGTTTGCTGGGTATTTTCTTTAGATTTATTTTAATTTTTAATCATGTGTATGAGTCTGTGTCCCTGTGGGGGTATGGGCACATGAGTATTGTTGCTGGTAGAGGTCAGAAGGAAGCATCAATCCCCTGGAGCTAGAATTACAAGTGGTTGTGAGGTTTCCCCCCTCAACCGTGTGCTAGGGACCAACCTCGGGCTCTCTGCAAGAGCAATACATGACCTTTATTGCTGAGTCCTCTCTCCAGCCCCCCAGAAACTTTTTAACACTGAACTTTCTGTGCAGTACCTACCTGATCAGTTCAGTTACTCGGTGGGCTGGCCCACGGCTCCCTCACCTCCACCAGGTCCCTGGAGCCAAAGGCAGAAAAAGTAGACTTCCCAGAGAAAGGGAGCTAAGATTTCAAATCTAGGCCCAGGAGGGAAGCCATGAGGAGCAGGAAACTTTGAGTCTCTAAGCACTTACGTGTTCATCACCACCCTGCCCCAAAGTCCCTGCAGACTGGCCCTGGACTTCCTGTCCACCCAGTTCCAGCCCCAGCAAAGGAAGCTACAGTAGAGGCAGTAGAGGCAACAGGGAAGCCTAGCCCAAGATTAACTCATCCCTGATCTATCCTAAGTGACCATAGCTCAGGAATCAAAAAAAAAAAAAAAAAAAAAGGCCGGGCAGTGGTGGCGCACGCCTTTATTCGAGACCAGCCTGGTCTACAAGAGCTAGTTCCAGGACAGGCTCCAAAGCCACAGAGAAACCCTGTCTTGAAAAACCAAAAAAAAAAAAAAAAAAGAAAAGAAAAAAGCACCACAGGTCATCAAAAGAGTCGCTTTTGCAGGGTTAGTGAAATAAATGGCTTAGCGTGTTCAGGTTCTTGCCTCCAGGAAGCCTGAGTTCCACTCCCAGGCCTCACTGGACGGAAGGAGAGAACTGACTACTGCATGTTGTCCTCTGGCCTTCACGTGTACACCACGGTAACACATGCCTACACACACACCAATAAAATTTAAAAGTTTCCCTCAAAGAGATGGAAAATGGAGTGCAGGATGTAGTTATACACAGGACTGAAGGTGTCAGCTTTACCATTAGCCTCAAAGCTGCTAGAGAAGACCTCATTACCAGGCCATCCCCAAATACACCCAGGACACACAGACGGGGGTGGGGAGCCCTTGTAGACATTAGAAAAGAGGTAGCTATCAGGACTGAATGCTCCCAGCCTACCCTTAATAAGGGACCTTACGAGTTTGAATGCTACTCTCCTGCCTCTTGGGCAAGAGAAGTTGCACAGGCCGGCTGAAGTTCTCACCCTCGCCCTCCTTGCTTCTCTTTCCTTCTTTGATACAACAGGGCTGTCAATTCATACTTTTAATATAGAAAGGCCTGTGTGGGAGGAGTGGGGAGGTGGGCAGCCACTCTTCCAGAACTGACAAAGGATTTGAAATTAACCTGCCGACCCAAATCAGGCTTCACCTCGAATCTTCTCCTAAACAAAAGGCTGGAAGGAGCTTGTAGTTCTCGTCTGGGGACTTTGGGGTGTCATGGTGGGAAAGGACAAGGAAGAAGGAGGCAAACAATGAAGCCACTTTGCCCTCACTTCCTCTGTACCTTCCAGATGTTTGGTCCTCCAGACCTATGGTGACCCCAGCAGTCCTTCCCACCGTCCTCCATCTCCCTCTCTCTGTAAAATGCTACCTCTGACTCCTGCCTCCCACCCCCCTCCCTGGGGTTCTTTCCTTCTAGAGACGGGTTCAGCAGAAGGGACACGAACTCCTGCATGTCACTTACATCTTGAGACTACAAGGTCTCTAGCGGCTGCTAGGTTACGGGGCTCCCAAGAGTCTGAGGGACCAAGATTCCAGACCAAGAAGAGATGTGTGCAGCAGGGATAAATGACCTGGTATCCATAGCCAGAAAGCAATTCTCTACAGCCCCAAACTCAATGGTGATGATGGCCTGCCAAGGCTGGGGGCTGGGTAAGTCCCCGGTGCTGCCTATAGCTTTTTATGGTGTTCAGGACACTAAAGTAGACATTCCCACCTGCAGGCAGGGTCACTACACCGCTGAAGGAAAGTCACCTGCCTCCTAGCCTCCCAACGCCACACACACACACACACACACACACACACACACACACACACACACACATCCCTGGCTCATACACATGGGTTGAGGACATCCTTGCTCTGGTAATAGAGGCTTATACCTTTCCTTTACAGCTACAGCAGGCAAGCGCTCCCAGTGGGAATCTCTAGACCCCATCCTCTGCCTCCCCAATGTAAGAGCGGGGCGGGGCGGGGGAGGTCAGCTCTTCCACCCTATCTAACACGTGTCAGGCGTTAGGGAAGAGTCTGAAAACAGGGCGATCTACTTGGATTTCAGGCTGCACCAACTTTCTACCTGTGTAATTATGCATAAAGGACATTTCTTCTAAGCCTTTGCACCTGCAAGAGTAGTACAGATGCATACCAGGAACAGGGCGCGCGGTGAAGACCCAGTCGGTACACAGCGCATTGGACGCCTAGAAGCCTGAGGACTAGAGCGAGCTCATTCTACAAATGAAATTCTCTTCTGCGCGCCGCTCTGTGGCTCTGAGCGCAGCCGGCCGAGCCGCGGGATCTTTGGAGGTGGGATGTGGGTGGGGGCAGAAGGGAGAGCCCCCGCGCCCCCCTCCCGGCCGTCGATTCGGCCTCGTGCGCTGTACCATTGGCCCTGGCTGCCCGGTGGGCGGGAAGATGACATCAGCGGCAGGTTGGATTATAAAGGCACCAGCCGAGCCACGGACTCAGAGCGCACCCAGCCGGCGCCGTGCAGCAGTGGGACCCGCGCTCGCCTAGCCAGCCTGCTCCTCATCTGCCTGCCGGACTGCTCACCGGCCGTCCCAGCTGCAGACTGCACCCTCGGCCTTATCGGCACCATGCACCTCTCCCAGCTGATCGCCTGTGCCCTGCTGCTAACGCTACTCTCACTCCGGCTCTCCGAGGCCAAGCCCGGGACGCCACCAAAGGTGGGTGCTGTTGCGGGGACACTTGGTTTGTGAGGAGCATGGGAGGATGCGGTGCGCAGGAAAGGAAGACCCTTCGGACTTGTGCCTACAAAGCTAGGACTTCTCTGATTCATTCCTCAGCTTCGGGAGAATGTCATGCACATCTCCAGTGTCCCCAATGTGCCCAGCAGGACAAGCGGCACGGGAAGGGCAAGGGGCTTCCCGAAGGAGCAGGAGCAAGGGCTGCGTGGCAGGTGGATGCTGGACTCAGCTGTTCCACATCAGTGGGGGCGCGCTCACGGCTGGGGAGGGCCACTCCACTCTGGGGCCCGCAAAAGTCGCCCGCGCTACATCCGTGTACTCTTTCACCTGCCCACTCTTCTTTCCTACAGGGCCCGCGAACCCCTCCAGGGGAGGAGCTGGCGGAGCCCCAGGCAGCTGGTGGCAATCAGAAAAAAGGTGACAAGACTCCAGGCGGCGGAGGCGCCAGTCTCAAGGGAGACCGATCGCGACTGCTCCGGGACCTGCGCGTGGACACCAAGTCCCGGGCTGCTTGGGCCCGCCTTCTGCACGAGCACCCCAACGCGCGCAAATACAAAGGCGGCAACAAGAAGGGCTTGTCCAAAGGCTGCTTTGGCCTCAAGCTGGACCGGATCGGCTCCATGAGCGGTCTGGGATGTTAGTGCAGCGACCCCTGGCGGCGGTGAGTAATACCATGAGACTCTCCCAGCTCGCCTAGCTCTGCACCAGGGAGAACCTAGTCCTATCACTGCCTAGTGCAAGCGGTTTGATTTCCTACTCCCTGATCCTTGTGCTCTGTGACCTTCCCCCAACCGATCCGGGCATGGGATCAAGTGTAAGCTAGACATTTGCCTGCTACCTCACGTATCCCATTTTACAGATTAGGAAAATGAAGTGGTCAGAGAACATGAGCAAGGTCATAGATCGGGTTCAGCCTTAGAGGACCTGGCTGGCTTCCTCTAAAAACACAGTAACAGGCTTAACATAGGCCGAGTCTCCAACCCCACCCTGGACCACAGGCCAGCTAGCAATGTTAGTCCCGACCCAGCCAACTGGGAAATTGTTAGAGAGATCCTGGAAAAAGCAAAGGAAAGGTGTTCCACCAGTCCAGAGTAAATTTATCTGCCAGCTCTGTTGGCAGCTGGGGTGTCAAGAACGCCTTTCTGATGTCCCTGAAGTGAGGCAGGCACGTAGACATGCCCGCTCCTCACCGTGGAGAGAAGAGCTTCCGTGGGCCACAGCAAGACACCTTTCTGCCTGGGGCGTTCTGAATCTTACCCCTGCTCTAAACCCAACTGTGGGCAAACTGGTCTATCCAGGGTCCTGTTGTAGCAGCCCTGGGGCTCCTGAGATGAACCCTTGGGGCTTGTGACCCTGTTTCAAGAGAGGCAAAGGAACAAACTAAATCTTATTTCTTGCCCTAACCTCGAACTCAGCGTGTCCTAAATGAGTTCTGTTCCAACCCTGACCCCCGCCCACCGCCCACATTGTGCTCTGGGCTGTCTCTGGCCGCCTCCACTTCCAACATCCCCATCTGAGGCTGCTCAGTGACTTAAAGACCCTCCTGGATTGTTTCCCGCTCTTCATCCCTGATGATGTGGAAGGACAGAACCTCACTTCGGTAACTGCTTCCCAGGAGGGCCCCTTCTGCTTCCTAGCTTTGGCTCTTGCTCACCAGCTGCCATTGCTTGCCCCATACCCTGTGGCTGAGGCTGCTCTCCCTAACCTAGAGGCCAGTGGCCAGTCTTTTTTCCCATAGGGAACAGGAACACCTCCCAAGCATTTCGCAGGAGCCTTTTTTACAGCATGAGAGACTTGCACAGAAGTACGGTGCTTTATGAATTTGTTTGTGCCCCCATATTAATTTGCAAGTAGCTTAACGGGCAGACCCTCAGGAACCCACATCATACCCAGTAAGGATCTTGAAATATTGGCCAGTGACCAGAAAAACACATGCCCAGTTTAGCAGCGCTGCCAAGTACCCCTGGCTCTGTGTCTCAGCTGGCCCTCTCCTCTGCACCCAGTCTTGAGCCCCCCTGTTTTGCAGGGTGTTCGGATCTCTACTCTCCTTTATTTGGGGAGAGAACGGATCCTGGTACTTATGGGCAAGTCTAAAGCTACCACTGTGGCACCTTCTGTGGGAATACCTAAGAGATGGAATCTTAGGACTTGGATTTTCAGTTTGTGATTTTAAGTGCCAAGAATGGACTTTAGAGTCAGTTAACCTCTGGGTGGGTGCCTGGGGTGTGCTTCCCTGAATGTGCCTTGGCTTTAGTCTTGGGCATCCATGGGCACAGGGTGGTGAGAAATGTTATGGAGGGGAAATCAAGGCAATTACGGCTCTGGACCCATTGGCCAGGGGAGGTAAACAGCCTCCTAGAAGTTCTCCCGGCATAAATGAACATAGAGAAGAAGCCTTAGCCTTCTCTATCCCAGCCCCAGTGAGAGGACAGAGAGTTCACCCCTCCCAACCCTGCAGTCTCCTGGTGAAACAGACCAGTGAGGTGCGCCTGGTCTTTAGGAAGAGCGCAAGGCTCGTTCTTCATACTGACGAGAAGTCCCGAGGCTGTGATCATGTCTCCACTTTGGCCCCAAGCACCATCATAATGACTGTCGCTGATGGTTATAGGTTTTGATTATACTATTGACAGAGACTCGGGTGTGGCCAAGACCTCAATGGACACTTTGCTCCTGGGACTCAGGAGTATCACACTTGAAACACAGGCAGAGAAGCCAGTTAGGGAGAATTGCACTGACCCCTTTGTGAGCGCCGTCCTTTAGGAGGGCCCTGCATGGCTGCCTGTTTTCAGAACACAGAGCACTAGCGCCACCACTGGTAGGGACTGAGTACAGCGCTCATCGCCTAACTCATCCTTCAAACCCCACCAGTCCAGCATGGCTGCTCATTCCTGGAAGCAACCAGTTTCTGAGACAGGCTAGCTAGGAAAGGAAGCGCTCGTCGCTGTTGGGTTGCTGTGACCCAGACACTGCCGAAGCTTAATATGTGGCCCTTTGTTGAATTCCAGCGCCAACTCTGAGAGGTGGCTATTATCCATTTTATGGGTGAGCTCAAAGCGACTCAGGGCCTTCTGGGAAGTCAAATCTAAGCAAGGATTTGAGCTCAGAATGGGACAGCCCGCACACACCTTGAGATAATCTTTTCTTTGCCCCTACGCGGCCAAGCAGACACAAAACCATATGAAAGCAACGGCCCGAGGGTTTGCGTTATAGCAAAAACTGAGCCGAAAAGAGCCCCACCATTCCTCAGTGTGTCTCACCCATTGCCGAGGTCAAAGCCTATAGTTAGAACTTGGGGAGTTGGGGGGGGCGTGTCTGGCCAGCTTCACCTGTGCTGGGCCAGCCGGTGCCAATCAAGGACTTGTAGATCAAAGGCCCCTTTGCCTCATGCTACTGTAAGAAACGGGGAAAGGTTCTAGAAAGACCCTGTAAGTTGGCTTTTTCAGTTAAGAGGTCAGAACTGAGCGTCTTGTGTCCACTTTGTGTTTCAGGATTGGGAACTGCTCCGTGCTCTGAGGTCATCCTTGGTCATCCGCCTCCAGCATCTGGAAACACCTCCAACACAATGTGGCTTTTACATTTCTTTTTATTTTTTTTTTCCTCCTGGTACTGGCAATACACAACACCAGCTGTTTTATTATTATTTGGGGAGGGGAGGGGATGATTTTATTGTTTGGGGTTTTTTTTGAAAATGAAAAATAAAAAGTTATATATTATATATATATTATATACATGAAGCACACACTCCTACACCGACTTGACGACAAGGGACAGTTTTTAAAGTGACTGGCAAAACCAGCTGTAAAGCGTTGCTGTTTGTAAATTCACGTCATGCATAAATGTATTTATGTTGTAAAGCTATTTATATTGTTTATAAAGAGATATTTATAAAAATTTTATTTATGTAACTAAATGAAAGAAGCCAACCATTGTAATGTTTTTGTCCTAACTAGTTGAAAAAAATGTAAAAAAAAAAAAAAAAAGAAAAAGAAAAGCCATTCCATGAACATCTTGAAAACTGTCTTTATTTATTCATTCCTTTTTATTTCAAAATTAGGCTGAGCAGAGGGAGTATGTAAGACCAGGCATTTGCCTCCAAATAGCTCTGTCAGTCAGGTCCCCGACTCCGAGTTTCTCTGTGTTGGAATCCCTGAGGGAACCTGGCGAAGTGCAGGCTCCTCCCCCTATCTGCCCATCTATCCACTGAAGTTGGTCTCTCAGAACTGGGCTGGCCATGTGGACCACCGCGGGGTAACTGCCAGCTCTGCCCCGGTGCCTGGGAACCTGACGTCAGGAGTTAAACTGGTTGGTTCAACTGCTTTAGGGTCCCCAGTTCCAGCTCCCCTTCTCTCTGCTGTGAGAAGAAAACTGCTCCAAATTCCTCCTCTGTCTCAGGAGTGAGGTTTCTGTACGCCTCATGGGACTTTCAAGTTGCCATATACAAGCCTCTTTCGTGCTTCCAAAACCTTGGGTGGGCAGCTCCCTGTAACCCCGTATGAGCTGCAGTGGTCAGATAGAACCTTAGGCCACACACCTCTGAGAATGAGCAGAAATGGCCAGATTTCACATGCGCTGCCCCCCCCCCCGTGGGGTGTGTTTTAGGAGGAAGCCTGCTAACCATCACAGTTCCTAAGCTTTGAGTGTGAAATTATGAATAATGATTCGGAATTTATGAATATCATTTAGATTAGAATCTCTTTTCCTGAAATCAGCAGGAAACTTTTAAATAATTCAGTGGTAATCTCACCACATTCTCTATTCAAAGACACGGCTGTGCGGGCTTCCCTGACCTCTGACCCCATTAGAGGAAAGCAGAGCCGAAGAGAGCCCCTCCCAACCGAGGGTGGTGGCACACTCCTGTATCCCCAGCACCGGGAGGCAGGAGAATGGTCACGAGATTGAGTCCAGCCTGGGTACACAAGAAGCTCCAGGCCAGCCAGGCCTACAGAACAAGACCCGGGGGGGGGGGGGGGGGGGGGATAAAAACCTAAAACCCTCCTGGTGACATCATGATACCAGGTGGACTGGGAATGTGTGTGGCCTTGTGCCGTGGGATCAGCAGGGCTTAGTCAGAGAGTTCCAGGAGACAGCTATCACTGGGGGAGTACCTGATAACACCTGGTCTTTCTGTGGCCACCAGATCCATGACCTTCTCTCCAGCAGCAGCTTCTCACAGATCTGGGTGGCCAGCACAAAGATGCAACCCAGCTGGAGAAGGCTGGAGCCTTTCCCATCTCATCAATTTCCAGGACCTGAGGGGACATTCCCAATCCCCTCCTGGGGGCCAACTGACCGGTCATGGGTGTGGCTGCCTTCCTTCCTCTGTCTCGTTCCCACATCTATGGCTAGAGACCCAGTACCAGTGTCAGGCGGGGTGAGGGCTTCAGCACCCCGGCTGCACCAGTGCCTCAGCCTACCATTCAGGTAAGCACCCCTTACCAGAGGAGGAAGAGGGGTATGCCAAACCCTTGAGGGTGACAAGAGTCAGGCAGATGGTCATACTTAGGCTTTGGTGGTGGTGATGCAGGTGTTTCTTCTTCAAGCCCAGACAGAAGGGGCCAGGAATTCTGTGATCCAGGGAATTACCACCGGAGACAAAGGGGGCTTTCCAATGGTCATCCCTGGGGTGTAGCCAGTAGCTGAGGACTGATAAGGACTCGTGAGTCATTGCTACAAATATTGTCCTCCTATGTTGCCTTCATTCCGTGTGTTATCCCCAAACAATAGGCAAGACCCATGGTTGGCAATATCAACCCTCATGAGTGAGGCCAGACTCCAGCTATTGTCACCTGTCCTAGATGTCACTAGACAACTGTTCTCCTGCGAAGGTCAATGTTGTGTCCGCTTATAGACGTGCGTAGGAAATCAGCCTCTAGGTGTGTCTGTAAGCAAGTTTCTAGATTGGTTCAGTAAGGTGGGATAACCAAGAGGCTGGGGATCCAGACGGAATTAACTTGGAAACGGAGCTGGAAAGATGGCTCATTGGTTAGCAGCGTGTGTTACTCTTCAGAGGACTCGAGTTCGAGTCTCAGCACCTACATTAGGTGGCTTACTTCCTCTGACTCCAGCTCCAGGGGATCCAGCACGGCTCTGGCCTCCTCGGGCACAAACGATAAAGGAGAAAGGGGGCTGAGGACCAACATTCATCTCCCTCTGCCGCCCAACTGCTCCCTAATGCCATGGTACTTCCTCTCTGTGAGGGACTGCGCCTTTGGTCTGTGTCAGAATCAAACCCTTCTCTCCTCAAGGTTCTTTTGTCTGGTATTTTGTCAGAGCAAGGGGGAAGGTAACGAATGTAAACTAAATGTAAACTGAGTCTGCCTCCATAGTAGCAACAGAGACGTGCCATCCCAGCCTGGGAATTCTGCTAGAAACTGAGAGGGGTTGACGAACATTCAGTAAGTGACTGGAAACTGGAAACGTCTGGGGGGCTTAGGTATTCCTTAGTGGTATAGCCCGAGAGCTTGAAGCGTCCCGTCCTCCTTCCTGGTTCCCAGCATTCCATCTCACGTTGCCTGGAGACCTGTGCTTCTCTCCCACGTGGGAGACAGCAACTGCCAGCATCTGGAGACATGGCCGCAGTGTTGGGGCTGGCGGGCGTTCTGGTCCTCTGGGACAAGGAGGGACCCCTTGGCAGTGTTAGACACCCCATGTGCAGGGCCAGTTGGGTGGGGTGGTCAAAAGTACAGCAGAGAAACAGAAAGTCCATGTTCTAGAAGGCGTCAGGCCTCTGGGTGTCCCAGAAGACATCCTCTGTAGGAGCTCCCAGGATGGGAACACATGGGCAAGTGGGGTATGGTGTTCAGACATGCTTTAGGGATAGTCGAAGAATAGACCTCCAAAACCTATCTGCAGGGCTGGGAAGGGCTCCACTGATAAGAGTGCTTGCTGCACATGATCTGGAGTTATGATGCCCAGCATCTACCTAAAAAGCCAAGCATGGCCTCACTGAGACTTGTAACTCTGGCACTATGGGGAATTGAGGCAGGAGGATCACTAGGACTTGCTGACTACCGGTCTAGCTCTAGGTTCAGTGAAAGGCCCTCACTGAACTTCATAATGATAGAATGGGACACCTAACATCTTGTGGCCACACTGTGCACACACACACACACACACACACACACAATCACACACTAGTGCAGAGAAACCTAGACCAAAGTTTCAACAATTTTTGGAAGCCCTTTGTTGAAGCCCTCAAATCCGAAGGGAGTCAGGGCACCCAATGGAGATGTTCCCAAGCCTGCAAGCCTGCCTGGTCCCCAGTGTACAGCTGCCAACAGCAGAAGCAGGACCAGGCCCACAAACCTAACTTTGGGCTCCCAAAATATCCAATAGAGAGACCGAAGGTGTAGTTCTAAACATGACACTCTGTCGTACAGAGGCACGAAAGTGATGAGGCCCTGGAGACAGATTTCTAGGTCCCCAGCCGAGCGAGTGGCTTGCAGCGCTTCTTAAGCACACCCTCAGAGCAGGTGGCGGGAAAAGGGTTGTGCGGGGCAGGAGGAGGCCATGGGGATGATCGGCAAGGACATGATGTCAGGACACAATCAGAGCCTTGAGAAAAGCCCTCAGGCAAGGCAAGAGAGGCAGGGTGGCAGAAGGAGTCGCCCACGCTCTAGTTTGAGAAAAGTATACTGAGAGGGTATTGGTCAGGGTGCATAAATCTATTTTCTATAAATAGAAAAGTACATTGAGAGGCAGTATTAGTCAGCGTGCATAAATCTATTTTCTATTGCTCTAACAAAACACCTGAGCAGTGTTTTGCTTTATGAAACAGAGCTCTACTTTATAACGAGTAGAGATTTATTTAGCTCATTGTTCCAGGGTCTGGAAAGTCCAAGAACATAGCAATAGTAGCTGTCTGGGGCCTATTGATTCATTGTGACAGGACAGAGGACATCATATGATGAGACAACAAGCAAGCTAACTCTCCTCCTCCTCTCTCCTCCTCCTCTTCCTCCTCCTCTCTTTCTTCCTCAGCCCAGAGAGTGGAAGTTCTCACTGAGGCATTGGGTCCAGGCATCAGAAACAATAACATAACTAGCAAAAGCCATTTAAGGAAGAGTATAGTCCATCATGGCAAGGGAAGCATGGTGGCAGACACTTGAAGCACTGTTCACCTTGATCCACAGACAGGAAGTGAAGACTGGTGACGCTGAGCGCCTCTTCTCTTTGCTCAGGCAATCAGAATGAATCTCCCCAGCCCAGCTCAACTCGGATGACCCGGCACAGGCACAGCCAGAGACCAATCCTAACAGCCGTGCTTGTCTCCTAGGTTGTCAGGCTGTCAATCAACGTGAACCATAACACTAGCATTGTCTGTGTGCTGGGGTAAACACTTCTTTCTGGGTACGGCTGCATTTGTGTCCTGTGGCAGCCTTTCTCCCTTACCGCGCCTAGCCAGGCTTCACTTTGACTTCATGTGTGTTAAGTTTATGGCGTGTGGTCTCAGCTCTTACACTTTTCCTACCTTGCTAAACTATCTATTTCTATGTTTTCATCGATTGTGTAAAAGTGTGTGGATACTTTGAAAATGAGAGGAATGCATATTTACATAGTATGAGCATTGATTCTGTCAATATTTGATGAATTTTGCCTTTTGTATTACACATCTCAATCTTTTTTCACTATCTTTTGATTTACTGAAGGCCAATAATGATATTGGAGTTTTTTATATTTAGACTTTGGTCAGTAACAAATATTTGATGTTTGCAAGTATATTAAATAGGATATGATATGTTTGCAAGTATATTAAAAAGTTATGATATGGTAATAAGCAATCCCCAATTCTCACAGACTGAAAAATACCAAAGATTTAAGCCACATCTGCTGGTACATGCCTGTAATTCCAGAATTTGAGAGATTGAGGCAGGAGGACTTCTGCATGTTCAAGGCCAGCCTGATCTACAAAGTGATTTCAAAATCAGTTTCAAATACATAGCAATACTGTCTCTAAACACAAAACAAACACCAAATGAAACAAGATTTGTGTCTTGTTTATCAAGATCTGGTGACAGTCTCTGCTGAGACGATTTGTGTTGAGCCTCACACTCCCTAACTCTAACCCTCAATTCAATTTTTTCCCATCTGAACATTGTCAAACCTATTTTACCTTATAATGTTTTGAGAGAAGGTCTCATTATGTCACCTCGGTTGACCTGGAACTGGATATGTAGGTCAGACTGGCCTCCAATTTATAGCAATCTACCTGCCTCTGCCTCCCAAGTGCTGGGAGCTATTTTATCTTGCTTTGCTTTATTTTATCGGGTTGTGGGGGGGGGGGGATAAAGGTGGTTGTTTGTTTGTTTTGAGCCAGGGTCTTATAAGCCCAGTTGGCCTCAAACTTACAATGTCACCTTGAGCTCCTGGTCCTCCTGCCTCCACCTCCCAAGGGCTAGGATTACGGGCGCACACCACACTCCCTGTTTTATTTTTATTTGTGCTTGATAGTTTTATCCAAGCTTCAATTCTTTCCCTCTTTGTGTGTGGTTCTTAAAATATATCTGTAATGTACTAGATCCAAATATACATACTTGGAGAAATTTTGACTTTCAATGAGGAGGCCTGATTTCTCATATTTCTTGTCTGACTTTCTCATTTAACTTGGAGAATCTGCTTTCAAGCTTCCTTACTTCCTCTCTCACTCAACCTTCCCCCTCGGGTAGCCGTGCCTGCTGTCATCTTCCACAACAGCTTGCAAAGCAAGCGTCCTGTTCTTAGTTGTCAGTGGTTCCTTGATGTTTTTGATGAGACTTATTAAATCCATATTTACACTACTACCATAGTATATGAAAATACTTTCATAGTAGTAAAATTGTAAGACCCATGTATACACATAAGACACCTGTGCTCACACTTTTCCCCCAGGTCCAGAGATTATCTTGTAGACACATCTCATACCCTATGTGTGACACACAGAGACCTCTCAACGTCTGTGTCACTTTCCTCTCACAGTGACCAGATATCTGAGGAGAAGCCACTGTCGGGCAGTTTCTTTTGGCTCACGGTTTTAGGGGATGCAGTCAGTCCATCACAGTAGAAAAGCAGCAGCTGCTTCTCACACTGCCCTGGACCAAGAAACAGAGACTTCAGACAGGCATGGAGCGGGCATTTGACCCTTCCACCCCACCTACCCATGACTCACTTCCTGCAGCTAGGCCCCACATCCCAAGTCAGCACCACCAGCTGGGTCCCAAGTATTCAAACACATGAGCCTGTGAGGACATTTCACAGCATAACAGTGTCCATCCGTGACACTGTTGTCAGGGCCTGGCGTCTGCCTCTCATGGGCCTTCCTCAGAGCAAAGGTCTGCATCACTTTCTGAGTGATGCCACCTGTGACAGTCACTATCTCAAGAGCACACACTTAATAAGGCAGCTATGGCTTTTCAATTTCCTGTGTGTTTCTGGTAGGACCTATAACATACATGCACACACACAAGCATCCATAGCGGTGTTGTTCATAACTAAAAAGTAGAAGAGATCTGAGCAATCACCAACTGATGGGTAGATAAAGAAGCTGCACGCACGCACGTATGCACACACACACAGCGTCAGCCCATCGCCCGGGAAACCCCAGGAGCATTTCATCTCCTGACAAACCCACAGACCTTTCCTTTTCCTCCAAAATGACAGCCAGTGGCTCACAGCCTCCCTAGGGACACTGACCCTGCCTGCTGCCAGTTTCCTCTAGGACGACACTCTGCAGTGGAGCCACCCTCAGCTTTCTGAGCACCCAGGCCTG
Source organism: Alexandromys fortis (assembly GCF_014885135.2). Taxonomy (NCBI): domain Eukaryota; kingdom Metazoa; phylum Chordata; class Mammalia; order Rodentia; family Cricetidae; genus Alexandromys; species Alexandromys fortis. The sequence goes on along the minus strand of NW_026068093.1, from coordinate 1,152,426 downwards.
AGGCTGGGATGGCTCTGCACTCACACGGCACCATGTCCGTGGTCTCCACAAATGCCTCTCTTGTTATGTTCCCAGCCCCTGGGCCTTTCGTCCAGCAAATCAATCCCTTATGGTGAGAGGTGAGTGACAGTGGCAGGCTACCCAGCTACCCCTCCTTCCTCTTCAAGTCTTTATCCCTGTTCTTTGAAATAGCCTTACATCCAGGTAACACCCCCAGCCCCAATTCTTCCTGCTTCTGCTAAGAAGTGAAAGTCTCATGCTTAACAATGCCTGCAAACATGCAGCTGGAAGAACAGTTGTCTCCCAGGTGCATAAAAGCAGAGCCAAGATATTCTACTCAACATCAAAAGGTCCTGAATTCCTCATGGTGAGGAGAGGGTCTCATCTTCATGTCCCTGACTCAGTGGGCATCCGTTGTAGCCAAGGACAAGCCAAAGCTCTGCTCCCTTCTGATGAGAATAGGGATAGGAGCTTCACAGTGGAGTCACAGTCCTGGAGTGACTAGGGGACTGAATAACAGAAGGAACAGAAGGCCACGTTCTGCTATCAGCAACTGAATCCAAAGTGACTATGTTCCTAGAGATGACCTCGGCAGGGCAGCAGGTGAGGAAGTTTGTACAGAAAGCGCTTTATCAGTTGAGCTATCTCCCCTGCCCAGAACCCACCTCTAGAGAAGCACCCTGGGTCTCTGTGTATTAAAGCAGCAGCCAAAGACAGCGCTCAAGAAGAAAGAAACCCAGTTAGTCCCTCCAACCTGCTGCCTACAATTGCATACGCCATCCACACCTGTAGACAGCCTAGTCCTCCTAGCTGTAAACACTTGCAACCCAAGCCATTGCTGGGGCTAGAACTGGGCACAGCACCACCCTTCCTGACTCACCCAACTGTACCTGAGAGCCCACTACAACCTGCACAAGTCAACCATAAGAACTGCACAATCCAGCTATACCAAGAATTCTGTGACTTAGCATTAAGTATGTACTTAAAATTTTTATGTAGTCAAACTACTTGTCAGTAAGCACACAGCGCAATGCTAACTGCAGCAGGCGTTGCTGGCAGATGTGAAATGCAATTATAGCCTGACCAATATTTCTTTGCATGATGTTGGAAAATTATTTAGTCTTTCCTATTATGTGAGATATTTACAATGTTTCCTGCTGCTATAACTCTGCTTTACTTATCAGAATAATCTTGACTATTACATGAGACAGGAATTATAAATTCAGAATAATGAAAGCTGTACTGGGTTTTTTTTTAAGTCAGTGGGGTGGTGTCTACATTTGTCAAAATCCATCAAACTTAAAACATGTCAAACACTTCCATTAGGTACACTTCTATGTTAATTAGACCTTATTTGAAATCTTAAAGGGGAAGTGTGTGGAGTGAGGAGGGGGGCAGAGGAAGGAAGGAGTCCCTCAGGACAGCTAGGCCTTCCGAGCGGGGGACCCTGCCCACAGTAGAAGTAAGTAGAGTCTTCCGGGAAAAGGGAAGGAAAATGCCTCCGGTCTTTCAGGGTCCTGACTTCTAATGAACACCTTGTCTATTTCTGACCGCAGGGTTTTCTTTTTGCTTGGTTTTGTTCATTTCTTTTCTATTACAAACAAAACAAGCCCTGCCAAGTAGGTTCAACCACCGCAGAAACATGCTGGTTCCACAGTTGAGCGAGAACTAGACCCACAGTATGGCACAGTCCAAACACGAGGGCGTTTGTGAGCCTGTAGTCCCCGGACTTGAGCAGTCCTGATAAGGAATCTGAAAGCAGGCGAAGACAGGTGAACCACAGCCTGATGATGCCCTCTGGTGGTGAGGTGTCATAACTGCATGGGAGTTCAAAAACCCTAACGCTATTTTAGGGCCCTTACCATTCAGATTTGCTTTTAAACTAGTTTGTTGGGTCCCGCCCCAGTTTCTCTGTGGACAGCCTAAGATAGGCCTGAGAGGATTTCTTCAAATTTCTCAAGAACAAAAAGAATAAAGTTCCTAGGAGTCTCTGTGGCTGCCACTCTTGGTATAACCAACTCGGTGATGTAGACAGGCATCTGTCTCTACCCTGGTACTAAACTGCATGCTGGGATATCAATGTGCAATCATTTGCTATACACTCCAATAGCATCTTGGAGGTTTCTGGCCTGCTATTGTCTGAGTGTGTCACCCAAAATCCATATGTGAGGAAGTGGGACCTTTGGGTATCGTTCAGGTCATGAGAACTCTATCTCATGAATAAAACGATACAATTACAAAAGGATTTTCAGAGGAAGATCAATCCCTTTTTGAGAACATAGCTTTCCTCTCTTCCATCAGAGAGGTGACTTGCAATGGCCAAGTCACCATGTTGGAGACAAACTCTGTCACGACAACAAACCTACCACAGACTTGATCTGAGACTTCTGAGCTCCAGAACTGTGAAGATTTTATTCTCCATAAATGATATGGACTCGGGGGGGGGGGTTGCCAAAGCAGCACAAAAGGGGCTAAGGCACAGCCTGCTCCCTGACAGGGAGGTGGGCACTGGACATCTCAGCCAAGCAGTCCTACCCATGGAACCCAACCCCTCACTCAGCCCAAGTCCCCCTCGTGCATATGAGTTTGTCTACATCTGTGAGCCCCATAACCCAGGGGCTCACAACCCCACAGAACTCTGGGAAACGTGCCAACAGATGGATGCCGACCTTGGCCAACTGCTTCCCTGGACAGGCCTGGAAACCTGCAGCCTCTCCTTCAGGCGGGGCTCCACAGCTCTGGGACCTTCTGAGACATCTGTAGATTCTAGAAACCAATAAGTAATATCCACAATTGGGGCAGTTGATCACCCTCCAAGATCTGGGTCTACGATGTAGTTGACTGAAGCGATTATGATTAGCCCCAGGCTCCCCAGCAATGTGCCAGATTCACCCAGCCCAACCATGGTTTGGAGGCAGAAGATTAGCTCCTAGAAGTCTGTGTCCCGATCCTAAAATCTATGAACATATCACTTTCTATGATCAAATTCAAATCATTCCCCATGATTTCTGGAGTGTCCAGTGTGGCTTGCCTTTCTGTTCCTACTGGGTGTGGACTCTGCTCTACCACCGAGAATCAGGGTGTGAGCCTTTTGACCTCTGACATCACTAGCAAACCTCCAACTACATCCCTAGAGACGCATGGGAAAATGTCTGTAGATATTGTCCGTGTCTGTTAAACAAACCACTAACAAAAAGTAACTTGCCCTTATCTAGATGGACTTTTTCAAAAATATAATTCACGGTGATAGGGAAGGGGGTTGGCATAGCAACTGTAGGAGGGTGGCTGTCTTTGGAGAGAAAAATCACTTGGAAAATATGAGATCTGAGAGCACTGAAGACTGATGAATGGCAAATGACAGGACCGCTGCCCGGTGTGGTGGAGGGGAAGGTTGATTGTAGATATGAGGGAGAGCACAGCCAGAGGCGTCTAGAAGGGTCCAGAGTGGACATGGCCATGGGGGAGGTGGGGAGGGAGGAAAAGAAGAGTTCGGGGAGCAAAGGGGATACATAGGAACCAAGAGAACCAAGAGGAAAAGTAGCCAAGATGGCTGGTTATGTATGACTCGGAGAAGCTGGTGGGAAGGGGAGGGAAGTTCAGAGGCTGGAGAGGTATAGGGTAGGGGTGAGGTTTGCCAGCCAGGATGACTCTACATCAGCCCAGTGCTGCTGAGAGTCTGGAGGCCAGCATCCACTTTGACATGCTAGCAAGACCTCAGTTAGCCATTCGTCCTGGGTTTCTTTGACCCCCTAACAGCAGCCACCAATGGGTTGTCACGGGAGGGGACCGCCATCTGATGGAGCTGCGAGCAGTTCTGTCTGAGCTAAGAGGGAAGATTCACCTTTCTCCAGAGAGACTGGGCATGAGGAGAGGGGGACCCGTGATGCCAGGGAGGGAACAAGACGGCAGAGGCCCAGAGTCACCCGAGGCTATCTGTGGGAGAAGTGTGACATTAACACAGGGCACGGGGTACAGCTAACAGTCAACCTGGAGCTGAGTTTGCTGGGATGGAAGCCCCTCCACCTGCCTGGGTGAGCTTGGAGAAGGTGGCGTCAAGGACAGGCCTGAGTCCTACACTTTGATCCCGGTTATAGAGCAGGGCCCACACCCAGAGGTGATGGGAAAGGCAAGCTATGCCAGACACTTGGGCAGCACTTGGAACCCCTCCAGGCATAGAATGGAAAACCAGGCGGAGATTTCATTAAGACCAAGGGGCAGAGACCCACCCAATCCAACACATACCCAAGCTCACATTTCCTCAAATAAAGAAAGGAATAAAATGTCCTTTACTTAAGCCAGTCATTAGTGCCCACCTCAAAAAGCATATATTTTTATTAGATCCTATTGTTACTTTTCTCGTGGTTGTGACTAAACAGCTGACTTATGGGAGAAAGGGTCTGTTGGCTCGCGGTCTGAAGGTGCAGGGGACGGCAGGGCAGCAGGAACAGATGCCCACCGTGTTGCAGCCACAGTCGGGAAGTGGAGATGGGCGGATGTTGGTGCTCAGTTCACCTTCCTCCTCTTACTCAGTCTGGAACCACGGGACATAGAATGGCTCCACCCACTTAGTGTAACCTAGATAATCCCTCAAAGAAATGCCGGGTGATTCTAGATCCATTCAAATTAACAATCAGCGTTCACTACCACAACTAGCTGGCTTCAGAAACACGATGAAGACCGTGAACCCTGACTCTCTGTCTCCTCCTTCTGGGCATTGTGACTAGAGATATATGCCACCAGACTCAGCTCAAAAATGACAGAAAGATGGCAGCGGTGAGATGGCTCAGGAGAGCCAAACCTCACCTCACCTGAGTTCAGTCCCCTAGACTGACACGGTGAAGGGAGAGAGCCAAGTCCTGAAAAAGCCGTCCTCTGACCTCCACAAGCATGCTGTAGCATACACACGCACACTAATTGACTAATTAAATATAATTTAATTCTTTATGAATGAAACTGATATTCTTATCCACCTGACACCTCCTATACGGTGGACAACTGCTGAGACCCCCACCACTTACTCGTAAGCATTTCGCTCCACGGGACCTTTGTCTCTCGTGTGCCAGAGTGACCACACTAGTCTGTGAGCCAGAAGACACTATGCCCTGCGCCACCAGCCAGGGTTACAGGCACAGCAGGTAGCAATGGCAGGGGAAGTGGTTGGGGGTTAGGTGCTCTGGATGGCTCCTTCACTGGCCTCCTTGAGCCTGCCATGGGCACCTGGGCAGCCATCTTCATAAATCCCCAGGTGCCTCTCAGTCAGCAGCCCAAATACCAAGAAAGATCCTCAGCTATTCTCAGGCATTCTCAGGGGGGCTGTTCAAGATTTAAAACAAAAAAAACAAAAACAACTTAGCAACCAAAAGTCTAATTATCTCCACTGAAGCCGGGCTACTGACATATTTGTTCCTCAAAGTTCAGGGTCTTCAGAAAGACAAATTCAGTATGTACTCACTCATAAGTGGATATCAGACACAAAGCAAAGGATAACCAGCCTACAGTCCATAGCCCCAGAGACGATAGAACCCTGATCCAAAAACAGATGGAAGCAGACGCAGAGATCCACAACAAACCACTAGGCCGAGCTTCCGGAGTACAACAGAAGAGAGGGAGGAGCAATAATATGTACAAAGGGGTCAAGACCATGATGGGGACACCCACAGATTCAGTTGATCCAAGCTAGCGGGCTCACTGATTCCAGACTGACAGCTGGGGAACCTGTATAGGACCGAACTAGGCCCCCTCAACGCAGGTATCAATGGTGTGGCTTGAGCAGTATGTGGAGTCCCTGGCAGTGGGACCAGGATCTAACACTAATGCATGATCTGACTTTGTGGAGCCTACTCTCTGTGGAGAGAGATCTTGCTCGGCCTAGGCATGGGTAGGCAGAGAGAGCCTTGGTTCTGCCACTTCAAGGTGATGAGACAGACTTAGTTGATTTCCCAGGCCTCACCCTCTCTGAAAAATGGATGGGGTGGGGTGGAGGGAAGGTAAGGAGAGTGGGAGGAGAGGAGGGAGGGAGGGGGAACTGGTATTGATATGTAAAAAAAATAAAAATAAAAAATGAAGCTCAGGGTCTTTGTGGCTGCCCTCCCCCATACTTCCTAAGACTAACTCAGTCCCCGAACACAGGTGTGCCTTCCTGCCGTTCGCAGGTAGCTAGGGATGCCCCAAAAGAGCTGAGGCATCTTCCTAAGGAGAGGAATAAAACACAAACTTAGCCTCTAACAGAACACACTGACATACCTATAATCTTCAATTTAATTTTCAGGTAAAGATAGTGAACATCTTTGTGTACATTAAATCACAATACATGTTTATTAAATTATTCGCTGGCTTATATCAAACATCGGCGGCACAGCCATATATCTAGCTCAAACGTTACTTTATTATATGTCAAAATAAGATTAAGGTCTGGAGAAAGGGCTCAGCAATTAAGATACACACACAGGCAAAACACCCATACGCATAAAATAAATTATCTTACATTTTAAATTAAAATGATTTGCTCAGCTCTTTGGCTGCCATGGTTAGTAAGTACCTGTCATGGAGTAGGATGTGTATCTGTGAAAAGAGAAAAATGTAGGCTATGTTAAATATTAAAAGAGGAAAAGAGAGGGCTCGGTGGTTAAGAGCACATACTACTCTTGCAGAGGCCTGGATTCAGTTCCCACCATCCACATAGCTCCAGGGGATCCAATGCCCCCTTCTGGAAGCTGTGAGCACCTGAAATCACACACGCACACATGTGTGGTAACACACACATAATTAAAAATAATAAAATTATTAATTACACAAAAAGCTTAAATATTATCAAATATCTTTGGTACTATAATTGACAGCTTCCTTCAAAAATGAAAAAGCAATATAATGCAGCCTTTTTGTATTATTTTTAAACATCTAATATATGAATTTTTCTTGCCTTAAATAGATTTAATGTTTCATTTAAAACAAGAATGGACTGTTACACAGAAAAACCCTGTCTCAGAAAGAAAGAAAGAGAGAGAGAGAGAGAGAGAGAGAGAGAGAGAGAGAGAGAGAGAGAGAGAAGGAAGGAAGGAAGGAAGGAAGGAAGGAAGGAAGGAAGGAAGGAAGGAAGGACGGACGGACAGGAGAGTCCTGCAGCGTTAAATGCATTCATTATATTTCCTTCCCTGGGATGACAGCATGACATACTAGCACTAATAAGTATGAAAATGTAGGACTGGTGGAAACTCATTGGAGGATAAGCTGAGTTTATTGACTGAAAGCCAAGTTGTAGTCAGCACTCAGCCAACTACATGCCAACCCTTGATGTTGCCACGTTCTGTTGACGGACTCAACACACTCCTTCCTAGCAAAACCCAAAAAAAAGCATACCTTCCTCTGTCATGGAATTACTATGAAGATTAAACAGGATCACAGATTATAACATTTTATAACCTTTTACAGAATGCCATGCGAAGCCAGGCCTCCTAAAGACTACAGATATGCATGTACATTGGCTCTTTTTCTGTGGCTGAGTGATTAGTACAGATAAGATATTTAAACCAGTGTGTTGATGCAAGTCTATGATCGCAGTGTTCAGGAGGCGGATGCTGGAGGACCACGCCTTTAATCCCTTCACTCGGGAGGCAGAGGCAGGTGGATCTCTGTGAGTAAGCCAACTTCGTCTGCAAAAAGAGTCCCAGAGTTGTTACACAGAGAAACCCTGTCTGGGGGTTGAGGGTCGGTGGAATGGGACAAGAATAGATTTAACTCTTGGAACTAGAGTCTGGAAAGTCTAAGAGGAAGGTGGGGGCCCTTTCAGGTTCGGTCCAATAGAGCAAGCCTATGTTGATTCTTGTCTTTCTTCCTCTTTTTGTTTATTTCTGTATTCAGGACAGGGTCTCACTATGTCTCAGAACTCTCTATGTAGACCAGGCTGACCTCAAACACACAGAGATCCACCTGCCTCTGCCTCCTAAGCACTGGGACTAAACACATGCGCCACCACACCTGGCCCTTTCTTCCTCTTCTTAGGAAGCTGCCAGTACCAAACACAGAGACCTCGTTCTCATGAAATCATCTAATCTTAACTATGTCCCAAATGCACCCTCCAAACTGCACTAAGATGCAAATTACAGGATTAAGTTAGCAGCACTGGGGTTGAGGACATTCAAACCATTACAGGAATCTGCTTTTGCACAATGAATGTAGATAGTCTATTCCCCCCACCCCAAGATTTGCTGTCGCTAGTTTTAATGGAGTCAAATTTACCACACACAACACACATACATAGGGCCAATGCTTAGAGACCAGTGGCTGGAGAGATGGCTCAACATGGCTGCTCTTCCAGAAATCCCAGATTCAGCTTTTAGCACCTGCTTGGCACCTCACAGCTACCTGCTAACTCTAGTTCCAGGAGGATCTGACGCCCTCTGCTGGCTTTAGTGGGCACCAAGCACCCACATGCTGCTCAAATACACTTGCAGGCAAGCACTCATACACATAAAATAAAAACAATAATAAACTCTATGGCAGCCCAGGTCAGGATTACTGCCGGGCTAACCGGAGGTTTGCAGGAAGGCCGACTACAGAGCTGTGTAGGGACTGTCTTTGTGGATGGAAACAGCTGCATGTTGACTTGTGGCTACAGAAGAGTATAACCTCTTAATAGATCCTACTGTAGTGGTTTTCAGCTGCAGTTTAATAAACAACGACAGCCTGAAGATCTGAGAGTAAAACAGTCCCACGGGTCAGCCTTACAGACCAGACTATGGTAATGCACTCCTTTAACCCCAGCAGCCACACTAGTTGCCATAGAAACTGGGCGGTGCCCGCCTTTAATCCCAGCCCCAGAGATGAATATAAAATGGGGGAAGGCAGCTCTCAGACACAGTCTCCTGAGATTCAGGGAGGAAACATTTCCATTTCAGACTGAGGTCGAGGTAAGAGCCAGTGGCTGGCTGTTTTGTTTTTCAGATCTTCAGGTTGAACCCCAATTTCTGACCCTGAGTTTTCATTAATTCATGCTTCACTTTACTTTATGTAAATTGTCTCCATTTAAGACATCTGATAGTCCTCATCCTTATTTCATTGCTATTTCAAAAAAAATAAATAAATAAAAACTGCTTTTCTATACTCACGTTCTTCCAGGTGAACTACAAAGTTTCTACATGTATTCTTTTTTTTTTTTTTTTTTTTTTTTTTTGGTTTTTCGAGACAGGGTTTCTCTGTGGCTTTGGAGCCTGTTCTGGAACTAGCTCTGTAGACCAGGCTGGTCTCGAACTTACAGAGATCCACCTGCCTCTGCCTCCCGAGTGCTGGGATTAAAGGCGTGCGCCACCATCACCCGGCTTCTACATGTATTCTTAAATGGCACTGAGGGGCTGAAAATGCAGCTCAGAGGTAGAGCACTTGCCTAGCATTCAAGAAGCCCTGTGTTCAATTCCCAATACCACAAAACAAACAAACAGAAAAACTACACTGAGCTCTTGGTAGGAATTATATTGAATTTATTTTTGCTTTTCTTCAATAATAGGGCGTTCCTGCCAAGTTGCCTAGGTTGGCCAGTTTCTCTGAACTGGTATGGAAGCCAGGTACTTTCTTAAAACAACAATGTTGCTTCCCACCCAGTGCTAAGACATCTCGACCTCTGCTTCTCAAACTTGTGTCTGGGTCTCCTGGAGATCTTACAGAAAAGGAAGAGTGGTCTGGGGCGACGGGGCTTGATAGCCTGCACTCCCTGCTACTGTGGTCCCCTGCCAGCAGCACTAGCCAGAAGCCTGTTGAAAAGTTACAAACTGGACCCCACCTCAGACATATCTATCTGATCAGAACCTACACTTTCACAGGCTCCTCGGTTGACTTTATGTAGTACAATTCAAGGCACATAAAAGATAATGGTGTAATTAGTACCCGACTAATACAATGAATTGCAAGGAAGCATCTCCCCATTTTAACCACCTCTGCATTCCTATCATCGGACTTAGTGCCCTGAGTCAGATCTGTCAATATTTTATTCAGGGTATTTTCTCCAACATTCAGAGGGAGGTTGATCCATTCCATCCACCTCTTGTGCAGACTTGTCAGGTCTGGGGGGGGGCTGAAAGTGCAGTTATTTCTCCACACCCAGTCCCAACTAAGTGTGTGTTTCCACTGTAAAATATGGCACAAGATGGTAGAGTTTATTAGTCATTAATGAGAGCTTTCCCTCGTTATATATGCTGATTCCCTATGACGCCTAGTCATGCAAAAAACTTAAACCATTGGAAATAGTTTGCACAGTTTTAACTATTATAGCTTTATGAGGCACTTTAATGTTTTCAGCCAAGAGATTTTGGTGAATCCACTGGATGCCCTGAAGCTTTCCTTTCTAATGTTCGTGTTCCCTACTGGCGCTGGTAGAAGGTCAGGAGACAGTGACGTCACCTTGGAAAGATTTCGGTGTGTGCCACTCAGATGACTGGCAGCCACTTGCTGTGTAGGTATGTGGGCCTCTGATCTGTCAGACCTGAGACACATTTACCTTCATAAATGCTTTTACCACATGCTGAGCAATCCTGAAAAGGAGCCTGGGATTCTGGGATCAACCCAGCCAAGAACACTCTGTCCCTTCTCCCATCCTAATAACCAACCACTGACTGCCTGCTAAAAGACGCACAATTTATTTTAAATATAGGAATAGGATGATTGTTTAAAAAGAGTTCCAGCTGGTTAAATTTAGGGCTTTGCAATAAAACTCTCCTCCGGCACATTCTCTGGCTGCAGGCCCTGAAGGGCTGCAGGTCCTGTCTGCTGAATCAGAGGCTGTGGTCTCTAGCTTTCAGGTTTCCGGTGGTGGTTTTTGATGGTCTGGGTTGGGGCGTCAGTAACAGCGCTGGCCTCGAGAGGGCTTCCTGCATTGTTTGAGCAATCCACTCTATGCAGTTCTTGCCAGTTAGGGAAAGTTTTATTCGGTAAAATACTTGGAGGAAACCTCTGGACAGAAAAGCAGGTGGTCTCTTTCCTCTGTCCTTATCTACCAGGAAGTCTCCCTAACTTCTCTGAATGTGTTAGGGCTCTTGCAGGCCACCTGGCAGAACCGCAGGAGCTCATGGCCAGCAGATGTCAAGATAGGACCCTCCTGGACCTCCTTCAGGGGTTCTCAGATTCGGTTAACAAATTTGGCCCAAAGGCTACCTGGTTTTTTGCTTTGGGTTCTGCTGCCCTTCTGAGTTCTTGCTCCCCCCCCCCCTTCTGTCTGCTTCCCTCCTGCCAGGGGAGAAGGTCTTGTTAACAAGAAGACGGAACAAAGAAGATGCTCAGATGTGGTCTGGGGATGATACAGGGCAGCTGGGTCTGTGTGTTAGAAAGACCCAAGAAGAAGGTAGGGCTGAACCAGACACCATTCAAAACCCAGGAGGATGGAGTGGGGTGGGAGGGAGGCAGTAGGGTGGCAAGGAGAGTGTGAGCCTGAAGACACCAGTGAGCTTTCACTCATGAGCAGCTTGTGCTGGGGAAGAAGGGTGACTGGGTTAGTTGTCTTTATGAAGTTTAAAACTTTGGTGGAGAAAGGGGAACAGAAATTTACACGTGGTTTTCAGAGTGTCTGGAATCAGGGTTAGCGAGAAGGCTCATCAGTTCAGAGCACTTGTTGCTCTTGCAGAGACCCAGGTTCAGTTCCCAGCACCCACAGGCTGGCTCATGGTCATCTCTAACTCCAGATCCAGGGGACCTGATGCCCTCCTCTGGCCTCTCTAGGTACCAGCATGCTTGTGGTTTGCATACATACATACGTACATGAATATACACACTAATGCACATAGAATATAAACAAATAAATCTGAAGGAATTTTTCAGAGGCATTCCTGGAGTGGAAGGCTTCTCAAGGGACCAGGAGGGCAGGGAAGCTGAAGGATGAAAGGGATGCAGGTGAAGGCAGAAAGTCTTCTCTGCAGAGCTCAGGAGAGTGGAATTAATAAAGCAGGCCCTGGGGAAAGGGGTTTAAGAGGCTTATTAGATAACAGTGTGTAGGATATATGGACCCACATAAAGTCTCCTCAAGTTGATGTGAGGTTTTGTCCCAGTGAAACCATTAGAAGTTGAAAAATCAGTTAGACACATTTAATGTGCCTAACCTATGGAATATCCTAGCTTACCCATAACGCTGCTCAAAATGCTTCTATTAGTCCACAGCCGGGCAAAACCATTAAATACCGAATCCATCTAACAATGAATTGTTGACTATCTCGTGTAGCTTACTGCACTGAGAATGAACACAGTATGCACACTCCTAGCCTCGTGGAATGAATTGGCTCTGAGCACGGGTTTATGCAGACAAGGGCTGTTGGAGAACCCTCTGTACCGTACGTACATAGTGACCATCCAGTTGAGCTTGAGAACACTGCATGAATTCCAGTCCTGCTGAGTCGTGCTGGGTGACAAACACAACAGTCTCAAAAGCAGAGAGTAGCAGTCACCTCTACCACACTCACAGGTACGCCTGCTGGCTGGTGTAACTGATCCTGGTTCTTCACTGAGTGTCTTTCATTAAGAAACCAATGGACACCACGGGTGTAGGCTTCCATTAGGAAACAGAGAGCTCAGGAGGGGTGGTGGCTGCACGTAAGTAGAGTGATGGAAGAGCATAGGGTACACTGTCATTTCTGCCCTTATTCTGGGGGGGGGGGCAAAGCAAATCATATGGCCAAGCCTGGCATCCACAGAGCACGTACACTTGCTTACTCCAGGAAAGGGCACTTCAGATGATGCCACGGAAGTCACGACTATAATAATCCAAGCTATCATTTGATGACCACAAAACCCAACAATGTCAGTCTATAGTTCACAAGTGGCAACATAGTATAAGACATTTCTGTTCTATTGGCCTACGTGCCAATGGTGCAGAGATTTCTAACCAGAGCTGTGTAGCATGAAAGGACTTTTTAGAGAGCTGGCCAGGTTAATAAGAATCACAATACAAGCTGGGCAGTGCTGGTGCGCGCCTTTAATTCCAGCACTCAGAAGGCTGAGGCAGGCAGATCTCTGTGAGGTCAAAACCAGTCTGGTCTACAGAGAGAGTTTCAGGACAGCCAGGGCTACACAAAGAAACAAACAAAAAAAAAAAAAGACCAAAACAAACATAAAAAAACTCAAAATTTAAATATATAAATAAGTAAATAGATAGATATAGATGGATAGATAGACAGACAGACAGACCCTGATCAGACTGGCCTATCGACCTTTCTGTGGGGAATTGTCATGATTGTTAATTGATGGAGAGCCCCGCCCACTGTGGGCAGCACCATTCCCTGAACAGGCAGTCCTGGGATGCATAAGAAGGCTAACTAGACCTGAGCCTGTGAGAAAGCCAGTAAACAGCACTCTCTTTAAGTGCCTGCTTGAGCTCATACCCTGACTTCCATCAATGATGACATTTTTAAAGACTGTGGGGCTTTTCAAGTTGTTTTGTGCTATGATAGTGGCATGAGCTCTTAAAAATAATGAACTGAAAGCTTATAGGTTTTTTACTGTTCTTTGAGAACTTCATTCAGTATATTTTTATCATATTCCTTACATCCTTCAATTCCTCCCAGATCTTTCCTGCCTCCTTAACCACTCAACTTCATGTTCTTTCTGTTTGTGGTGGTTTAAAAGAAAATGGCTCCCAAAGGGAGTGGTACTATTAGGAAGTGTGACCTTGTAGAGTAGGTATAGCCTTGTTGGAGGAAGTGTGTCACTGTGGAGGCAGGCTGTGAGGTCTCATATATGCTCAAGCTACTGCCCAGTGTCTCAGTCTACTTCCTGTTGCCTCCAAGTCAAGATGTAGGACTCTCAACTACTTCTCCAACACCATGTCTCCCTGAATGCCATCATGTCACACCAATGATGATAATGGACTAAACTTCTGACAATGTAAACCACCCCAATTAAATATTTTTCCTTTATAAGAGTTGTCATGAAAAAAAAATAAAAAAATAAAAAATTAAAAAAAAAGAGTTGCCATGGTCATGGTGTCTCTTCACAGCAATAGAAACCCTAAATAGGGAAGGAAAAGAAAGAAAGCCACTCAAAACCACAAAGTCCAATTGTATTAGCCATCTACTCATGAATATGGGCCTGTCTTGGAGTCTGGTTGATACACCCAGCATCACTCTATTGAAGAAAATTGATTTTCCTCTCCCAACAGGTATCATTTGTGAATAACTTCTGGCTAGTAACAATGGACCAATGTTCCTGCCCTGCTCTCCCTTGATGATGTACTGTGACCTGCAAGCTAAAATAAAGCCTTTCCTTATGCCGTACACAGCAACAGAGATGAAGCTAAGACTGAAATAAGTGCAATAGGGGAAATAGTAGCTCAGAGGACCACGTTGCTCCATGACGCTTGTAGCGGGCTAAGGTCCAAAATGACGTGACCATAGGAACATCTGCAAGACCATGGCATTCCTATCCACACCATTCTCCGGAACAGCCAAAGATGTTTGGGGGTTTTGTTTTTTGTTTGCTTTCGATTTTTGAGACAGGGTTTCTCTGAGTAGCCCTGGCTGTGTGGAACTCACTTTATAGACCAGGCTGGCCTCAAACTCACAGAGATCTGCCTGCCTCTGCCTCCCAAGTACTAGGATTAAAGGCATGTGCCACCACTGACATCAAAATTGCTCAAGTTTTTTTCATCTTGATTTTGATGTCACTCAAATTCTCCCCAGTCTTTTATGACAATACAAATAAGCTATATTTACCCAGCAATTACCACATTGCCAGGTACTATTCCAAAAATCAATCATCTCAAAACACACAGTAAGTGGCTGCCCTTATAAGTTTGCTCTTTCGCAGGGTTATGTTTATGTTGTGGGGGGCTGGGTGGTGTTAGTTTGCTTTGAGACAGAATCTCACTCTAACCCAGGCTTGCCCTGAATTTTTGGCCATCCTCTCCCACCTTGAGCTTCCAGCGCTGCTATAACAGGGTGAGCCGCCAGGCCTGGCTTTGAAGCGTTTACTCTTCTTAGCCCTGTCCTACAGGGATGGGCTCTAGACCACACCGCAGGTAAGAATTAGAACGGGAATTCAAAGCCAGGGGATCTTGGTCGGGATCCCACCCTTAAGTCTGTTTTTAAAACTCTCTGGAGGGACTTAGGACAAACACTTGGGAGTCTTAACAAGAGAAAGTGGGATTGTTTTTCAGGTGCTTGGAGCAGGAAGTGACTGGGGAGCAAAGAGGGAGAAGGATACTAAAAGAAGATAGTTTCTTAAATACACAAAGTGAGGCAGAATCCTCCGGCCCCTGAGGGGAGCCTGAGAGCTGCTAATGTCATTGTGTCCCTACTGTAGATCCTACCTGGCGAGGGCCTTGCATTTCCTGTGGGTTCCAGCATGGTTCATATTCCATTCCAGGCTCATCTCTCATGTGGACTGGCCCAAGTGCGAGCCCAGCTATACAGCCGAGCACAGCTGGCTCTCATTTGAGGGGCCTGCTGCCATTTTAGGATGACTTCACCCAACTCCCTTAACTTCCCCGTATGCAATCCACACCACTTGTCAAAACGCCGGGTGGTAATATATTGAATTCACCTTGTGTACCATCCTGCCGCGTGAGGGTTTGCTGGTTTTCCTGAGTGCTATTTCCCGGGGGAGGGGGGTAGAAATGTGTCGACTAAAAGGGTAATCAAAAAGCACTTTCTCGGGGGCTGGAGAGATGGCTCAGCAGTTAAGAACACTGGCTGTTCTTCCAGAGGTCCTTAGTTCAATTCCCAGCAACCACATGGTGGCTCACAACCATCTATAATGGGATCTGATGCCCTCTTCTGGCAGGCATACATGCAGACAGAATACTCATACAAAAAAAGAAAAAAGAAACAAAACAAACAAACAAACAAAAAACCCACCAATCTACATTCCATAATTCTGGCTACATTTGGTCTTAGCCAAAGAATTCCTTTCCCCTTTCCATCCTCCTGGGCTCCCCACAGCTGTCTTTGAAAGGCCAATATATTATACGGGATTGAGGGCTAAGTAGTGGCTTTGGCATAACAGACCTGAATGTCTGACATTTAACAGCTCTATGACTTTGGGCAAAATAGGGGACAGCACTGGACACTATATTCCAGGAGCAGTAGGGAGTCCTAGTCTAGGGAAAGGGCCACACCCTCTGTGCTTTCTCAAAGAGGCAGCCTCTTCCCCACCTTGTATGTTCCCTAATACCCTTTGAGTGAAAGGAACACTTCTCTGTTACTGCGATCAAACACGTGGCCAAAGTAGCTTACAGGAGGAAGAGCTGATCTGGACTTATGTATGGTTCTAGGGAGCTAGAGTCTCTGATGGTCAAGTGCAGGCATGGCGGCAGGAGCAAGAAACTAACTTATGAACTATATGAACAACTAACTTAAACCATACTTCTGAAAACAGAGAGTGCACTGGGAATGGCATGAAGCTTTGAAATCTCAAATCCTGCCCCCATGACAGTAACCATACTGTAACAAAACCGTACCTTCTAAGCCTCCCCAGGCAGCACCGTCAACTGGGGTACCAAGCGTACCAGTGCCCAAGGCTCTGAAGGACATCTCATCCAAACCATCATGCTAACAAAACGTAGCTCAGGAGCACAGGGTTTATTTTGGTTACAGTGGGGAGGATACAGCCCATCGTTGTGGGACGGTGTGGTGGCAGAAGCAGGAGGCAGCTGGTCACACAGGTTCTGCAGTCAAGAAGCAGAGAGTAAAGGACCCTGCTGCTCAGCCCTGCTTCTCCTTTTTATCTGGTCTGAAACTCCAGCCTATGAAACAGTGCTGCTCACACTTAAGATGGATCGTGATACTGCAATTAATTTATCAAAAAACAAAAACAAAAAAACATAGACACATCCAGCGATTCATTTCCATGGTGAATCTAAATCTGGCCACTTTGATAATCAAGATTAACTATTACATGTACCCTGGATGTCACCATAGCAAAAATGTGCTTGTCACTGAGCAGATGACAGAAGAACCCCCAACAATGGCTGATAGGGAACCTCCTTCACTCTAAGACAGTGGCCTTAGAGAGGCTGGACCATGTTGAGGCGTGGCTTTGGGGTGCCAAAAGGCTGCAGTCTCGCCTGCTCACCCCTCTCTTCCTGTGCTCCACACCTTGGTGTCGGACCCCCATTCCTGTTCCTAGATTCCATTGTCTAACAGCTCCTGAGTTTCCTGTCTGTGTGCAGGTCCACCTGCTAATAACTCTTGCTTGTCTTTCATTAATCTGTCACCTAATAGAAAATTAATAGAAAAGCTATGCGGGCTGAAGGGGAAGGATCCTTTCCTCCCCTACAGTCATAAACTGTTTTCTTTTGAAGATCATTCTTCTCCAGCATTGTTTGGGCTTCATTTCCCAGCCTCCTTTGCTGTTAAGTGCTGCCATGTTTGATTGAGTTCCAGCCAATGGAATGTGAGCTGGGTGATAAGCCTGGCACTTGAAAAATTCCCTGTTGGGGGGAGTTGTCTGTCTATCTCTGTGTCTGTGTGTCTGTGTCTGTCTGAAAGCTTTGAAATTTACATCGATAATATGTGTGATAAATATGTCCTTTCTTAAAGCTGCCCAAGATATGTTGATTTTGCAAAGTACTGAAAGTTAACACCCAGCACTAAGCTCAAGAAAAGGAAGAGTGAGGTTCACTTTACCATCTGAAAAACAAGGAGCCATAGTGCATCCCTGAGGGTTTTCTTTTCTTTTTCTTCTTCTTCTTTTTGTTTTTGCTTTTTGTTTGTTTTGTTTGCTTTTCTTTGTTTGTTTGGTTGGTTAGTTGTTTTGTTTTGTTTTTTTTCTGGTTTTTTGAGACAGGGTTTCTCTGTGTAACTTTGGAGCCTGTCCTGGAACTCACTTTGCTGGCCAGGCTGGCCTCGAACTCACAGATCCCCCTGCCTCTGCCTCCCAAGTGCGGGGATTAAAGGCGTGCATGCGCCGCCACCACCATCCGGCATCCCTGAGGGAGTTCTATAACAAGTCAACAAGTTCTAGCACCAGGAATTGATTCCTCCTATCAGGAGGCTTAACACTGACATGGTCCCCAAACACGCAGGGTCACAGTGAGCTAACACCTTTATCTCTCCAGCTGTTGCCGCTCTGTCACTGCTGAAATCTCATCTTCACAGAGTATGCCTGTGGCCTGCTGTGGTGTTCTTCTGCTGGCCCTAGCCCACCGATTCCCTTCATCTGGCCTCCTAAAATAGCCTCTATGGCTGCCCCAAATCCCATGCCATCAAGGTGGCTGCCCCAGAACACTTAGCTTCAGCCAGGAGTAGCGGGGTCCTTTCAACCAAGAGACCTTGCCCAGGACCTTCAGGGTGACCCTGCCTGTCTCCTGGCCCAGGTCTCGGGGAGAAGGGCCTAAGGGTCTCTGTTCTTTCTTTCCAGGGGGCTCCAGCTTGCTTGCGCCAGGTCTCTGTTCACCAGGGAGGCCAGCACCTGCTATGCCTGGTCTACACACTGACCCCCATCTGGAAAAGAGGAGCTGGCCTCCCTTCTACAATAAAACAAAGCGGCCACCCAGGGACTTTATGCAGAGCACAGATCTGCTCCAAGATGTCCTTCTGCTGGCTTGCTCAAAAGAGCAGCTGGGTGCTTCTTCTTCTCTATTAAAAACAATCACTGCAGATTACATTGAGTTGAGAGGAATAGATGATGAGCCCCTGGGAAGATATTAATTTCCATTTTGTTACAAAAACATACAGGCAGACTGCTGAGAACCCAGTCCTCTCATTTGCTTGTAAAACATATTTTTGCATTAGTTCATTTCTTCTTTTAGAGTGTATTAATTTGCATTTGCTCCATTTTAGAATTTAGGTAATGGCTTATGATTTTTTTTCAAAGCCTATAAGGGAGTTTTCCCTTCTGATGAGCATAATATTAAACCCTACAAGCAGCCAAGCCCCCGAAACCTCGTAGGCCCAGCAGAAGCAGTGAGCTCAAACAGGTCACCTATTCCCAGCCTAACTACCTCATTCCCAAGCGCTCCAGCCTGGGCACAGACAAAACCAAGGACCTGACTTTTTCTCCATCAGCATGGAATTTTGCAAAGGCTAAAGAATCGAGATGGGGGAAGAAAACACGTAAGTAGTGTGGCAACAGACGGACAGAAAAGCACCCTTGTGAGACTCATGGGGAGCGTCCACAATGCCTTCTCCGTCCATGCTGGGCCTGCTGGGGTTCGTCCCTGGTTCTGAGCATTTATCCTCTCCCCAATCCATCTGAGAAATTGATTGAGGCAAGAACTCCAGTCTGAAGTCCCTGGCCTGTAGGTGGCCACAGGGCCAACAGCAGAACCAGATATAGCATCCCCAAAACCATCTACTCCCAGATACACAAAAAGAAGAACCCTGCCCTCCCCATAGCTGTCCCATACTGCCCCCCTCTGCACAAAGGTCATTTCCTCCAGGTGCCTTTGATTAAGTTTATCAACTCGCTCTTCCTCCATTTTGTTTAAATTTATTACTTCCTTTTTCTCCTTTCTCTTGGTTTGTAGCTTAAAGGGAACAAAGTTCATCAAACATGGACTTGATTTATTGTTTCTCTTTCTTTCCCTCCTTAATGTCAGCCCTGGGAGCAATGAATCTCCTCTAAGTACTGCCCTGGCAGCCTCCCAGAGGTGTCGCTTCCATGGCTGTGTTCTTAAAATATTCCGTGCAGCCCCGAATGTCTTCCCTAATGAGAGGTTTATTTAAGAAAGGATCCGCTCCGCCCAATGCAATGGGAAACAGCTGAAAAGGAGGCAGGGCCAGGAGGAGCAGGAAGGAGACACCACTGTCATTTGTTGAGACCAATTTCATTCTGTAACAATCAAAGGAAATATCTCGAGTTAAGCAAGGTGACACACTCACGTGATCCCATTCATTCACAAGGCCGAGGCAGGTGGATCCGAAGTTTGAAGCCAGCCTTGGTTAGTGGTTACAAGATGAGATGTCTCAAGAGAAACAATAAAGTTTGAAGTGAATGGATACAAAGTAAACATTCACAAACTAATTCCTTTCCTCTTGCAAATATTTAGAAAATATAAGAAAGGTAGAAGGTTGAGGGTGTATAGCGCAGACAGCAAGTGTTTGCTCGGCGGGCATGAAGCCCTGCTTTCCACTCCCAGTACTGTGTGAACCAGCCCATGGGACTGTAACCCCATGGGATTGTAACCCCAGCACTCAGAGAAGGGAGGAAGGGCAGAAGTTCAAGGTCATCCTCCTATACACAGGCCAGCCTGGGACGTGTGAGATCCTGATTCAAACAAACGAAATCAATGAACCTTTTGGGGAAAATTGTCCGAGGAATTCTGAAGCTCATCTGTAAAAATCCAATGTTCACTATGGAGAAATGTGGAGGTCTGGACTAGTCTGGGGTCAGGACATCCGGGAAGAAGGCTGGCAGGGGACAGCCACCACCCAGAGCCTAGCCTCTCTGAGATGTGGCTTTGGGCATTTCTCACTGGGGAGGACCTGAGAATATTCCAGCCATTCAGCAAGGATTTGCTAGACACATGGCCTGATTGTAGGAACCAGAGCCAGGGCAGCAAAGAGGACAAAGAGCCTGCCCTCCAGGGCATGGAAGGCAAGCCTTAGACAAAGAGCACAAGCAAGCACAGGGGGGTACTGTGGAGAGGACTACAGCACCCTGGCTTGACGGAGGAGGGTGCTCCCCGCAGAGAGCTAGGTGGCAGAGCATGGGGTGGGGAGGACTACAGCACCCTGGCATGTCGGAGGAGGGTGCTCCCCGCAGAGAGCTAGGTGGCAGACAGTGATCCCTCAGTCTGGCGAGTGTGGGGTCATAACTGTGACGGCCTGGAAGGAACCTGGTCAGGAAGAAAGGGAAGGAGTCAGGGTTGTGTCACACTGAGACACCACTCCACACCTCTGCAGATGATCAGTGAGATCCGAGCTAAGCCCAGACAGGCAGTGACTCCAGAAGACCCTAGAAATGAAAACAGAACTGCATGGGGTTCTTGAGTAGAGAAAGCGGCACTGTGAGGAAGAGGGGGTTAGGCTTGGGTCCAAGGATAAAGAAGGAGTAGTGTGCGGAGAGGGGACTTGCCAAGAAGGGGTAAAGAGGAGGCAAGACAGGACCAACTGTCCACATCCATCTTCATACATCACACACCTCTGGGTCTGTGGGTCTGGCTGCCCAAACACTATTTTAAGGAATATCTTTTTATTTTTTGGTTTTTCGAGACAGGGTTTCTCTGTAGCTTTGGAGCCTGTCCTGGCACTAGCTCTTGTAGACCAGGGTGGCCTCGAACTCACAGAGATCCACCTGCCTCTGCCTCCTGAGTACTGGGATTAAAGGCGTGTGCCACTGCCACCTAGCTAAGGAATATCTTTTTAAACACTGTATATTCTTCAGCTCTCACCAGTAATTTAAGATATGTTCCAACCATTAAAAACTGAAAGGTCGCTTAGCCGCCTTCTGACATGCTCTTTATGTAACAATCTTCCAAGTCCGCAAGGTCTCAAGTAAGAACTTTTCAGCTGACACAGATTTCTCTTGAATCTTTCAAAACTTGCTTTCCATTTTGCCAACAGCTTAGCATTTTTCAGATTCTTTTCCAGTTTCTCTGAATGAGCGGCCTGATGGATTTAGCAAATGGACAGATGAGCCAGACTCCTGCTTCCTCCAGACTCCTGCTTCCTCCAGGTACACAGCTGACAGGCGACCTGTGTTTTATGGGATGGTTTTTAAAGAATTTAAAAGCACTTTTGGTTTTGTCTTCAGATGGTATTTCAATGAGTGTTCAGTTCGCCTCTGTCCCACAGCTGGATGGAAGAGAAGGAACAGGATGAAGAGCAAGCGGCACACAGCAGGGCTTCTGACGGCAGAAGTGAGTCTGGGGGTGGGATGTTAGCATGGGAGAAGATAACACAGGCTTCGGGGGAGGTCTGTGCACAAAGGTGGCCAGGAGCAAGTAGATGTCAGCACAGGGCCACCAAGAAAGCAGTGTGGGGGCTGGAGAGATGACTCAGGGGGTAAAAGGTGGGACCCACACAGTGGGAGGAAAGAAGCAACTCACAAAAGTTGTTCTCTGACCTCTACGAGCATGCTGTGGCATGTACACACACACACACACACACACACACACACACGAGTGGGAGGCTGGAGAGATGGCTCAGCAGTTAAGAGCATATACCCGAGTTCAGTTCTCAAAACCTACAGCTCACAACCACCTATCACTCTAGCTCCAGGGGGGGGGCGGGCTCTGACACTAATGCCCATAGACCCATGTGTAGATGCAAGCATGCACACAGAATTAAAAATAGTAAAAATGAATCTTTAAAGTGTTAACAAATAAATGTTAGGGGGAAAAAACGGAGAAGAAAGGAAGGCAAAACCAAAAGTGCCTCTCGTCCAGGTGGGCAGCTTCCCTGTCACAAGTATCACCAGCCTCAGAAGAATCCTCACGTGAGTCCTCTTCCTCAAGACCATGTTGAGGACAAGAACCCCAGGAACATGCAGTTAACTTGTTTGTTCGTCTACCAACTCCAGCGATGTTACGTTGACTCTAACTGGGCATGGAGTGTTTATCATCTTCGGATTATTTCCTTAGGGCAGAATTTGTAGAAGTTAGCAAGTCAGGTCACGCAGTGGTGGCGCACACCTTTAATCCCAGCACTTGGGAGGCAGAAGCAGGCAGATCTCTTTGAGTTTGAGGCCAGACTGGTCTGTAAAACTAGTTCCAGGAGAGTTAGGGCTGTTGCACAGAGAAACCCTGTCTCGAAAAACAAAAAGAAAAAGAAAGGAAAGGAAGAGATTAGTGAGCCAAAGAGCTAAAGCATCAAGTCCAAATGGCTCCCACTCTCAAGGAAAAGGAAATTCTGTACTGACGCCAGGAATATGAGGGAAAGGCCATGGCAACTCCCTCAATGCCCACCGAGCAATTGCTCAACTCCTCCCAGGTCAGTATATTAGTCTGTTCTCATTACTATGTCAATGCAAAAATAAAAAATAGCTCTCATATCAAAGGAAATGAGAGATGTTTATTATGAGTGAGCATGGCCCAGGAACAAAGATTTAAGTCACCCCAAGTACCACGGTCCAACATGGTAACCATTCTGTAAAGTTTTGTTCATCAAAGAAAATCTAAATCAAAACACTTCTCAAATACATTGGTAAAAATATCAGAAAGGCGGTTACAGAAAGGTGAGAAAATGTCCACTAGAAACCGTAAATGTTATCTAATGTCGTTCTTGGCTTTTGGGTTGATGGAAGCTAGGCTGAACATTCCAAAAAGATTTGCCCAATAGTTCTAAGGATGTTAGTCAAACACAGGTGGAGAATAGATGACTATTTAACAAATTAGTGATAGACCAAGATGACTTGGCTCTAGATCCACAACATTCTGACTCTATAATCAGAGAAGTTCTTTTTAAGCATTTGTTTATTTTAGTTTATGCATATGCTTGAAAGAGTTTATGTGCACTCTGTGTGTTCAGGAGCTGGAGTTAGAAGGGAGCTACCTGATGTAGGTGCTGGGACTTGAACCCCCAGAAGCGCAGTAAGCACTCTTAACCATTGAGCCATCTCTCAAAGCCCCACAATCATTGAAGTTCTTAGTCAGTCAGCCTTGTAGATGGTTTGATGTAGGAGCCCCTTTTTTCTGAAAACTTCAGTTAACTATAAAATAAAATACTGACACAGACTAACCCTTCAAAGAAAAGATGTTTATTTGGCTAATAGTTTCAGATGCTGAAAGTCCAAACAGCAGGGTTTTTGCAAGAAGTCCCACCGCACACCCCACACCATCTCCCAACACAACAAACCAAAAAAGCAGAGATATTGAAGGAACCACAATGTTCCCCTCCCCAAGTGACCTAGATAACTTTCACTAGACAACCCATTTCTTTTGTTAGTTTGATTGTTTTTAGAGATAAGGTTTCTCTGGGTAGCCCTGACTATCCTAGAACTCACTATGTGACCAGGATGGCAATGAACCCACAGAGCTTCACCTGCCTCTGCCTCCCAAATGCTGGGATTAAAGGCGTGCACCACCACCCAGCTTTGTCTTTTTTTATTCTATGTGTATGCATGTTTTGCCTGCATATATGTCAATGCAGCACCCTCAGAGGCCAGATGGCCTCTCTAGGACTGGAGTTACAGGCAGCTGTGTGTTGGGGACTGTAAACCCCCAGACCCTAAGTTTCCTATGACCCCCTTGCCTGTCCTACGCTTGCAGCTGCTCTGAGCATGAGACAGGGGAGTGGTTTCTGGTGGCTTGCAGCTGAAGAGCTAGGGTGTGGCCATTCATTGACCAGGGAAGGCACTATATAAGCTGCCCTGGAACACAATAAAGTTGGCACTCTTGGGGAATTCAAGGATGACCTGTGTCCCCATGCCTCTGTCTCTGTATGTGTGTATGTCAATCTCCAGGCCCTTGCCAGGCTTGCAAACATCAGTAGTGCAGGCGGTAAGCTACAGGCGCAGTACCATAGTATACATAGTACAGGCGCTACAGGACCGTAGTAACGTAGTAACATAGAAGCTACAGCTGTGAGCGCCCATGTGGATGCTAGGAATGGAATCTGGGTCCTCTGGAAGAGCCGTCCATACTTTTCACGGCTGAGCGAATCCTACAACCCCTGGACTAAAATCCTTAAAAGTTCTCACCACCTCAACATTGCCGTTCTGTGGGCCCATCCCCCCACCTGAACCTAGGCTCAAGTCACAGCGATATGCTGCTGACATCCTCAGAAGAAGCTGCATTTCTGTTAGAGACCCTGCAGACTGTTGGATCTTGGCTAAGTTAAAATGGCTTGGTTACGAAGAGAGTGTTTAATAGTGGCTACTCCTTGGTGGCTTCTCCTCTGACATCCCCTCCTACATTCTAGAGAAAGGCTGCACCTGAATGGTCAAGCTGTTAAGTGCCAAATAACCTTTCTTTAGATCTATGGAACCCAAAACATCTGGCACCGTCTGGTGGCATCAGAATGTGACTGTAACACCCCTCCTTACTCTTCAGTTCTGAGTCAGCTGACACAGGGCATGGAAACTGCTGGGAGATTTAACTTGAAGTAGCTTAGCAATCTAAAGTCTATGGGGACTACTCACCCCTGAGGTCAAGGTTAGTTGGGAACAGATGAAAGCCACCCAGCATATGGTATTCCTGTCCACTGCCCTCTGCATCTCCTTTCCCTCACTATAAAAGCCCTTTCATAGACCAATGTCCTTAAGATTTTTTTTTTGCATGGTGGAGCAGATGCATTAACTCCTGCATCTTCTCAGGATGCCAACCCTTGGATAAACTTGTTTTCTTCCTACAGTCTCTCATCTTGACTTTTGAGCAAAGAGCAGACCTGTACTGCCCTCTCAGAACATGAGCTAGCCTCTGCCAATTCCAAAGTAACAATGCGACACTGAAAACCTATAAAGAGATTTCCCCACCTACAATCAGCACCCCACCCAGTCAGCAGAGAGCCGAAGGCAGGAGGTTCTTGAGTTTGAGGCCAGCTTGGATATTAGACCCTATCTTGATAAATAACAAAAACAGAGAAGGGAGAGGAGGAATGAAGAAATGGAGGGAGGAAATGGGGCGGAGGGGAGATGGTTTAAAGGGAAGTAGAGAGACTTAGCCCCACCCATATTCTTGGTAAATATATTAGTTTATGCCCTTTGATCTGTGGCTCCAAAAGTTCATATAACCTCTTTCCCCACAGAACATGTCATTCTTGCTGAACCCATCGAAGAGAACACAGCTGCCTCCCCTCCTCTCCGTGAGACCGCATCACCTCACAGAAAAGAAGGCTTAGTAACGGCACACCTGGATGGACTCTGTCACAAGATAGTGTCTGTTCCTCTGGCTCATTCCAATTCTAAAGAGAATCATTTTCGTCCCTCTAGCTCATTCCAATTCCAAAGAGAATCATTTACAAGATATTATCTCTCTCTGGGGCTCATTCAAATTTCCAGAGAATCATTTACAAGCTAATTTCTGCCTCCTGAGTCCATTCATCTTCCCTAACATCATTTACTCCCCCTCAAAATTACCTCTATCCCCACCTTCCTCTGCTCCACGAAGAAAGGTATTTATCCCCACCCGATTATGCAGGCACTGTCCTGTGATTCTCCCCTCGTGAGTTAAACACATTTGCAGGACTTTTCTCCTGTTACATTGTCTACTTTCAGTTCATATTCACAGACCCTCAGAGGGACAGTGATAAAAGACACTCAATAATGTCCCCATTCGATAATTTTTTTTAATTTTTTTTTAAGGCCGGGGCCTCACTATATAGCCTTGGCTGGCCTGGGACTCCAATCCACCTACCTGTTCCTGCTTCCTGAGGGCTGAGATTAAAGGTACATGTCACCAAGCCCAGCCTGTTTGATGATTCTACTGTCCCCCTTAGCACCAAAAGAGGGCAGGTGTCTGTGCTTGTAAAAGGGTTGGTCAACAGGATACAGTGAAGCCGAGGTACTCTAAAGAAAATAATTTTTCATTTATTTACTTATTTTAATTTTGGGTGTGGTATGCAGGTGTGTGTATATGCAGGGGTGTGTATGTAGGTGTGTGTGTATGCAGGTGTGTATATATAGTCATGTGTGTATGCAGGTGTGTGTATATATATATGCAGGTGTGTGGGGGTATGTGTTTATGTAGAGGTGTGTGTGTGTAGCTGTGTGTGTATGTAGCTGTGTATACAGGTGTGTGTATGCAGCTGTGTGTATATATGCAAGTGTGTGTATGTGGGGGTGTATGCAGGTATATGTGTATATGTGGGTATGTGTGTATATGCAAGTGTATGTGTGTGCAGGTATGTTTTTATCTAGGGGGTGTGTGTGTATATGTGTAGTAATAGGTGCGGCGGGGCTGCGTCCCCAGCACCCTGACTCCTGGTCGCCTGGCTAGCTTATGCCTGAAATAACAACACACAAACTGTATTCATTTAAGCACTGCTTGGCACATTTCTATCTAGCCTCTTCTAGGCTAATTCTCGCACCTGGACTAGCCCATTTCTAATAATGTGTGTAAGCACCCCAAGGTGCGCTTACCGGGAAGATTCTAGCCTACGTCCATCCTGGGTCGGAGCTGCCTGGGAGAGCGGAGCCTGGCGTCTCTGCTCCAGAGAGCAGAGCTGTCGGGTCTGAGCTCATTTCCTCTTCCTCCCAGCATTCCATTCTGTTTACTCCTCCCATCTTCCTCCTGTTTACTCCGCCCACCCATGTCTCAATCTATCAGGGCAAGCAGTTTCTTCATTCAATTAACCAATGAAATCAACAGATTGATATATGACACTCCCACATCATATATGTAGCTATGTGTATATGCAGCTGTGTATGCAAGTATGTGTATATACAGGTATGTGTATGCAGGTGTGTGTATGTGTGTGTATATGCAGGTATTTATATATACAGGTGTGCATGTGTGCAGATGTGTATATTCAGGTATGTGCATGCATATGCATGTGTATATGTACAGGTGTGTGTGTGCAGGTATGTGCATATACAGGTGCATATGTGGGAAGGTGTATGTATATGCAGGTATGTGTACATACAGGTGCAAATGTGTGCAGGTGTGTGTATGCAGGTATGTGTATATACAGGTGCATATGTGTGCAGGTGTGTGTATGCAGGTGTGTGTTATGCATATGCATGTGTGTGTGTGCAGGTGTGTGTATGCAGGTACGTGTATATACAGGTGTGTATTGTGCAGGGGTGTGTGTGCAGGGGTGTGCATGCATATGCATGTGTGTGTACAGGTGTGTATATACAGGTGTGTAAACAGAGATTGTGCTTTTGTTTCCCAGGATACAGGGGGGAATCCCACATCACAGGTATGTGTTTCCAGGTATATATGCCATATAGCAGTCAGAGGACAACTTTCAGATGTTCTTCCCCTTCCTAAGGGTTCCTGAGGTCTGACTGGTCATCAGACTTATGCAGCACGTATTCTTTCTTGCCAAGACTTCTTAGCAGGCCAAGCCATTTCATTTAAAGCAGAGTACTCGGCTCAGTTGGTAGAATGCTTACATAGCATACACAAAGCCTTGAGTTCAATCCCCAGTATTATATAAACTGGGGATGGTAGCATACACATGTAATCCCAGTGTTCAGGAGGTAAAAGCAGAAGATTCAAGGTCATCCTTAGTGAGTTCAAGACCAGCCTATAAGACTTCAGACCCTATCTAAAAAAATGAAGCCAAGCATGTTGGTACAAGTTGCTGTCCTTAGCCAAAAACCACTTGAACCATACCTAACCAGGTATGTGACTCTCCCCTATAATTCCAGCATTCAGGAGGCTGAAGCAAAAAATACTGAGTTTGAGGCCAGCTACACAGTGAGAAAACAAGCAAACAAACAAAACCATCTGTCTAAATCCCACATTGTTTTCTGCTTTGAAATGCTCTTAATGATTTAATATGGAAATGAAATCATTTCAGAAAACAGTTTTTATCTGAGCAAGTGCCAAAATTATAGGGTTTTGATGGTTGCTAAGAGAATTGCTAGCTCTAATCCTAGACTGATAAGGTGTGTGTGTGTGTGTGTGTGTGTGTGTGTGTGTGTCACACACGCGCATGTGAGTACATACATATGCACTCGATGGGGTGAAAGGGTTTAAGTGACTAATTCAGCATTGTCACTCATTACAAAACCACTTCATAGTCACTGCCCCTCTAGGCAATGAAGAAAAGGCAGGCTTCCATATTCATACCGACCCAAACAGAGAAACCACCATCAACATCTGGGTGGAAAATTCCAGTATCCTGTAGTCCCAAGCAAGGCCTGATGGACCACCCCCTGCCACCCAGGGCACGTCATGGTTTTGTCTCTGACTCTGATGGCGACTGAAAATCTGGAGCCCTCAAAACATTGTAGACTGAAGGCCTGGTAGGTCGTGCCTGTGACAACCCCAGCGCCAGGGAGGCTGAATTCAAGGCCAGCCTGGGCTGGACCAAGATCCAGTCTCCAAACAAGCAAGCAAACAACCCATGGAAGTGCAAGAGAGAGAGAGAAATGGCCAGGAAAGGGAGGGTCTACTCAGCCCTGATCTAAACCCGCTCACCCTGGAATTCCACCAGTGCCCCAAGACCTGAGGAGAGGCCTCCATCCACATCCTCCAGATGTGCCCTACTCTGGAAGGGAAAAACACCTTCCCACCCCCCTAGTCTCACCTGCCTTCTGCCGTGGTAGGGGACTGGAGAGAAAGCCATGAACAAAACAGAGGGAGGCTAGAGCACCTCAGCAAGTAACTCAGCTTACTGTGGGTGGGTAGCTGGGAGGATACTGGTGCTGGATGTGAACAGTTCAGGAGAGTTCTGCATCCCAGGAGGAAGGGATGCTCTAACTGATTCAGTACCCAACACCTACTGTTAGGGTTACTATTGCTGTGATGAAACACATGACTAAAGACACTTAGGGAGGACAAGGTTTACTGGGCTTACGCTTCTGTCACTTGTTCATCATCAAAAGAAGTCAGGACAGGAACTCAAGCAGAGCAGGAACCTGGGGGCGGGAGCTGATGCAGAGGTCGTAGAGGGGTGCTGCTAACTGGCTTGCTCCCAGGTTTCTTTTAGAACCCAAGACCACCAGCCCAGGAATGACCCCATGCACAATGGACTGGGCCCTCCCACATCAATCACTCATTTTAAAAAAATGCTTTATGGGGCTGGAGAGATGACTCAGCAGTTAAGGGCACTGGTTGCTCTTCCAGAGGATCTGAGTTCGATTCCCAGAAACCCATCTTTAGTGGGATCTGATGCCCTCTTCTGGCATAAACGTTTATATACAGAAAGAGCACTCATACATAAAATAAACAAATAAATCTTTAAAAGAAAGAGGCCGGGCGGTGGTGGCGCATGCCTTTAATCCTAATACTCGGGAGGCAGAGGCAGGAAGATCTCTGTGAGTTCGAGGTCAGCCTGATCTACAGAGTGAGTTCCAGGACAGGCTCCAAAGCTACAGAGAAACTGTGTCTCAAAAAAAAAGCAAAAAAAAAATCAATTAATTCATTAAAAATGAAAGAGGAAGGGAGGGAAGGATGGAAGGAGGGTGGAAAGAAAGGAAGGGAAAAAAGGAAGGAAGGGTAGGGAAGTAAGGGGAGGAAGGAAGGAAAGAAGGAAGAAAGAAAGAAAATGCTTTACAGGCTTGCCTATGGCCCAACTTCAATTTATGGAGACATTTTCTCAGTTTGGGTCCCTCCTCGCAGATGACTCTAGCTTGTGTCAAGTTGACATAAAATTAGCCAGCACATCTATTATGTGCCAGCAACGTCTGGGTGTTTATGTAAAAGGATAACACTTTTAAATTGAATTTATTCATTTTATGTGGATGAGTGTTTTGCCTGCATAAATGTATGCATACCACATGTGTGCCTAGTGCCCACAGAGACCAAGGAGGGCTTTAGATATCCTGGTACTGGATTTGCAAGAAGCTGTGACCCACCTTGTAGGTGCTGGGAAAGAAACCCAGGTCCTCTGGAAGAGCAGCCAGTACTCTCAACCTCTGAGCCATCTCTCCAGCCCCAAAGCTAATTATTTCAGACATGTCTCATATAACCCAGGCTGGCCTCAAACTCTGTATTTGGCCAAAAGTGACCTTAAACTTCTGATCTTCGGGTGATGGTGGCGCACACCTTTAATCCCAGCACTCGGGAGACAGAGGCAGCGGATCTCTGTGAGTTCGAGGCCAGCCTGGTCAACAAAGTGAATTCCAGGATAGCCAGGGCTCAAAAAAAATTGAACTAAACTTCTAATCTTGCCTCCATCTCCCTAGTACTGTAGGTACAGATGTGAACTACGACATCCGATTTATATGATACTAGGGATAAGGCCAAGGGTTTAGTGACTGCTGGGAAAATAAGCTCTCTGCCAGCTGAGCTACATTCCCAGACTGTAAGTCCAAATATTAGAAAAGTAAATAAATAAATAAATAAATCTCCCCTGGAATGAATAATCCTAGAAGTTTGTGATTATTGTGGTTTGAATGTGGACTGTCCCCAAAAAGCCTGTATATTGGAACATTTGGTCACCGGCTGGTGGCCCTGTTTTGGGAGCCTGAATGGGACCACTCTTGAAGTTTGTAGAAGTAAGTTAGGAGTACCAGTCCCATATTTCAATCACCATGAAGCCACCACAGCCATGCCTTCCCCATGATGGATTAAATCTTCTTCAACCATGAGCCAAAATAAATTGAGGAGGAAGAGCAGGAGGAAGCGAGCCTGGAAGTGGTGACTCATACCTTTAATCCCAGACAGATCTTTGTGAGTCTGAGTCCATCCGCGTCTACATGGTGGTCCAGGCCAGCCAAGGATACATAGGAGATGCTGTTGCAAAGAAATCACAGCTGTCTGTTATTCTATTACCGTAACAAGAAAGGTAACAGCCTTAGGAAAGCCCCAGCACACAAAGAAACAACCCTTCCCTGCTGTGTCAAAGCTTCTGGAGCATGCATAGACACGTGCCTACACCCCCCAAGTCCTGCCTTTGCTGCCACTGTGGGACCTGAGTGTCATGACTCATGGAGCCAGCTGGAAAGGAAAAGAGAACCAGGGCCCAACCTCAGCACTGGGGGAAGTCAGCTCAGCAGTGCCTGCCTCTGCAGCTTGTTTTTGGGACCGAACGTCTCCAAGGAGCCATAAAGGAAAACAGACGACCAGGTAATAGACGCTCAGGGGATCATTCAGTGACAAAGATGGGAGATTTTCTGATGACACCTTGAAACACGTCGCGTGTTATATCCCTATATAAATTATGATCGAGGCCAGGTTAATTTTTCCTGGGGTTGCATATGGCTGGGAAAAGGGTGTTTGCATTTTTATGAGGTCATAGGGTGTCAGCTCTGACTAATGTCTCCGAGCATCTCATGCATGGAACTTAACCCTTTCCCTGCTACCTCTTGAAGACAAAAAAAAAAAAAAAAATGTGGCTGGCTACCCAGCAACTGTGCTCAGGCAGCTGCTAAAAACCCAAGGCCTCTGGATGTACTACCTCATGTCCCAGAAGGAGGGCTGATTAACCTCCTTGGGGCTGGGGTACAGCTCGGTCAGCTGAGTGCCTACCTAGAATGCATGAAGCTCTAGGTTAATCCCAAACACCCAGGCACGGTGGCATGCAGCTAAACGCCGAGCACCCATGAGGTAGGGGCAGGAGATCAGCTCAAAGTCAGCTGAACTCCAAAGTGAATTTGAGGCCAGTCTAAACCACAAAAATACTGTATCTCCTTTGAGAGTCCACATGCCCAGGCCAAACTCACTGCTTTCACAGGATCAAAGTGACACTCCAGGTCTCGTACCCGAAGGCATGCTGGAGTCGTTATCGGTATTTGATGGCATACCGCATCAGTTGCAATGAGGCTTCCTCCAAACTCTCCAGAGAATACAGAAGATGAGGGGAAAGACTGCTTCCTCAGAGTTACCAAAACAGCCTAGGAAGCATACATCTCACAGACCTAGAATGGCTCCTGGGGCCTCTTACACTCTGCTGAGTGCTCCGTACACTGAAGAATGTCTCTCAGAAAGATCACATCTGCCAGGACCACAGCTGGGGAATCGGTGAAAAACCTGGGAGGGCAGTGATGGCTTAAAGCCTCCGTAGTCCTTGCCCATTGGAGAAAGCTGGCCCTGTATGGACTCTATGCTGAGCAGGTGTCAACAGCTGCACTTTCACCAGAGTTCCTTGTCCTGTCCCAGTTTCCTCAGATAATCTGTTTATGAACTACCTTTCCAAATTCCAGTCCGTCACAGAGAGCAATTCAGAGGTTATGGGTCAGGGTTTCCCCAGTTCCTCTGGCAGTAACTTCTCTCACCAAGACAGTCATGGGGGTTGATGCATTGATCTCATGTCCATGTTCCTGGTCTCGCTGGTCTGGCCTGCATTCACAGTGAAAAAGCATGGAGTCCAGGAGGTTTTCACATGAGTTCTGCAAAACGTCTGGGAGGCCCTGCAACATACAATAGCTTGAAATCCTTGCCAAACCTCCCAAGGAGGCTTCTACGAATGAAGCTGTGAGGGCAGTATCAAAGATCAAATAGAGTCTTACGGGTGTTTGGAGATGCCGGAAGCATGGAAGAGACGCACCAAGGGGAGTCAGCCAAGAGAGAGCCATGTGGGTTATAAATGGCTTCCCGTACCTGCTGGAGCTGACATCACGACATGTTAGCCCAGACATGGAGGTAGAGAACTCAATGCTTGTCCTCTGAGTCTCGGTCGTGCACTGGAAGATTCCCTTGCTGTCTCACTCTATGCCGCTGCATCTCGAGAATACATACTTTTTATTTCACAGGGGCTCACAGTGAAGAGTATGCCTTTAACCCCAAAAGAAACTTAGAAGCTGGACTCCTGGACAAAGGTTAAGATTTGGAGACTCTTTGAAATGCTTCAAATGCATTTTGCGTTGAGATGGCCATGAGTCTCTGGGGGTCAAAGCAAAAGGTTATGACTTGAATAGGCAATGTTCCCAAAGGCTCATGTGTTGAACACCTGATCCCTAGTTGGATAAGCCATCGGGGAGGCTCTGAAAATGTTATAAAATTTTAGGGCATAGTTGGAAGAAGTATCAGTAGGGGCATCTTTGAAGGCCATACCCAGTCCCTAGTTCCTTTGCTCTGCTTCCTGTCTGCCATGAGCAAACAGCCTCCCCTTCCATATCCTGTTCTGCCTCAGCACAGGCTCAGAACTAAAGGAGCTGAGGACCAGAAGCCGCAACCTCTGAAACCATGAGCAAAACAAACTCCTTACTGGTTTTTGTCAGTTATTTTTGCCACCATCATGAGGAAAGTAACTATGACGTCAATCTTACACCATTGTCACACAGACCCACTTAGTGTTGCCTTCCAGGGTCTTAGAGTCAGGAAGGAAAAGTCTTCCAACTGTCTTCTTGTTTCCAAGAGTATTTTGGCTGTAATTGGCTCTTTGGGTTTCCATATGAACTTCAGGGTTAGCCTATCAATGTCTGCAGAAAAGACAGCCAGGATTCTGGCAGGATGTGAAATCAACAGTTTGGGAATTACTGTTACCATAGAAACAGCAGGTTGTTGCATCACTGACCAGAAGATGTATTTCTACCCATTCATATCTTTAAAACTTGGCATTATTTTATAGATGGTATGATCCACAGTCGTTCTTATTTTTTTAAGTTTTCCTTCTTATTTTTATTTTATGGTGTCTTGCCTGCGTGTTTGTGCACCATGTACATGCAGTGCCCATGGAAGCCAGAAGGTGGCATTAGATTCCCCTGGAACTGGAGTTACAGGTGGAGTGAGCCTCCATGTGGGCGCTGGGGAGTAAACCTAGGTTCCTGGAAGCACAGCCAGTGCTCTTAACTGCTGAGGCTACCCGCCAGTCATACTGTTTTATGTTTAAGCCACGTGATATTTTATTTTTGAGACAGAGTCTCACTATGTAGCCCTGGCTGGCCTGGAACACACTACGCAGACCAGGCTGAAACTCAAGAGATCTGCCCGCCTCTGCCTCCAGAATGATGGAATAGAAGACCTGTGCTCCCATACCTAACGCTGAGGATTGTAATTTTTCTTATAACCTATCTCTTAATTTCTTTTTTTCCTTAAAAATGTTAGAAATGCAATTCTATTGACTATGATCCTGCAGCAGCGCTGGACTGTGTTGCTAACTGTGTGGTATGTCATGGGGGGGGGGGCGTTTTGCTTTGTTTGACAGCAGGAGAAGGGCTCCCTCTAAACATCTCCTTCTAAAATTCAACAGAACTGCTTTTATAGCTTTAAATGAGGAACATAAATTCAAATCCCATTCAAAATGTCTATAAGATAAAGATCACAGTGTCAATTTTTTTTCAGCTCAAGAATAAGAAGGCTCTGCTCGGTGTCAGGGGATCTGTCAGCAGGTACCAGGCTAAAGCTTCCATTTCAAGTACTACCAAAAATCAGGGCTGGGGATAAGGCTCGGTGATAGACCAGTTGCTTAGCATGCATGAGGCCCTAGATTCAGATTCAAGCACTGGAAAAAAAATTACCTTACCAGATAGACATGTAGTCCTAGGCCTTGGGAAGTGGAGAATTAAAAGGATCAAGAATGGAAGGTCATCCCTAACTACAGAACAAGTTTGAGACCAGCTTGGGCTACATGAGAACCTGTGCCAAAGGTGGGGCCGCTGAGGGCATATAGGTCCCTGCAGTCTGAATCACACGGCTGGGGGAGGCGCAGAGACAGGAGGATCCAGGGGGCTTGCTAGCCACCCCGTCTAACCAATCAGTGAGTTTCCAGTTCAGTGAGAGATCCTGTCTCAAAAACTAAAATGTGGGACTATGGAGCTGGCTCAGGGGGTAAGGGCTCTTACCGCCAAGGCTGACAACCTGAATTTGAGACCTGGAATCCGGATAATGGCAGGGGAGAACGGACTCCTGCAAGATGTCCTCTGGTCTCCACAAGTGCTCCATGTCTGTCTGTCTGTCTGTCTGTCTGTCTGTCTGTCTGTCTCTCTCTCTCTCTCTCTCTCTTTCACACACACACACACACACACACAAATTTCAATAAGAAATAAGGTGTAGAAGAAGCAAATGAGGAAGACACCTAAGGTCAACCTCTGGCCTCTACATACACACACATGTACATGTACTCACACACATGAGCACAAACAAGTCCAGGTATGGTGCATAAGCTTGTAATCCCAAAGCAGGTGAGAGGAGCCACGTGGCTCCCTGGGACTCTATGGGATCCTAGCCTGATTGGTGAGTTTCAGATCAATGAGAAACCCGTCTCAAAATAGGGTGGATAGGTGGTGTGGAATATTAGTTGAATATATGTTATATTCATTTATGCTGTGGAACATTTGTTTAATGATGCAAAGATGTGTATTGCATTCTTTTATGTTGCATTTTTTTAACTCTGTAAAGATGTGTTACTTTGCCTGTCTAAAACACCTAGTAAAGAGCTGAACAGTCCCTATGGAAATTCAAACCTGATGCTGGAATGTCAAAATGTTGTTGGTTGTTTATACTCTTTACTCTTTGGAAGGCCCAAACAAACACACAGAGACTTATTTTTTCTTATGAATGCCCAGCCTTAACTTGGCTTCTTTCTAGCCAGTTTTCCTTAAATTATCCCGTCTATCTGTTGCCTCTGGGATTTTACCTTTCTCTATACCTTTCTTTACTTCTTATTCCATGACTTGCTGTGTGACTGGGTGACTGACCCCTGATTCCACCTCTCCTTCTCCTTTCCTTGCTCCTCCATCTTCTCTTCCCAGATTTTCCTTCTATTTATTCTCTCTGCCCCCCAGTCCCGCCTATCCTTTCTCCTGCCTAGCTATTGGCCATTCAACCCTTCATTAGACCAATCAGGTGTTTTAGCAGTCAAGTGACACAGCTTCACAGAGTTAAACAAATGCAACAAAAAGAATGCCACACATTTTAGCATCATTAAAACAAATGTTCCACAGCATAAACGAATGTAGCACATCTTCCACTAATATCCCACAACAGATAGTTTCCTGAGGAACAACACCAGAGGTTTCCTCTGGCCCCCATATGCACTTGCACACACATGTGAACACAGACACAGGGTGGGGGGTAATTGCACATTACTCAGGATCCATTCAGGAAAGAGGCGGGAGAAACTCTAATACAATGAATTGCTGACTTCAGCGGGCTGGAGTGATGGAGGAATGGCTAGTAAGAGTAAGTCCTCTGAAGATGACAGAAAGAGTAGGTGGTAAATGGAGACACCTCTGCACCTATAGCTGAGACAGCCTAAGAAACAGTGCTCCAAGACTAAGACCTCAAAGCCGACTCAGGCCACAACTCATCAGATGGTGAAGTTGCCTGAGGTTTTTACATCTCCTGGGGGAAGGTGCTTAGGGCAGCTGCTCACCAGGCCCCGGCAAAGGGGAGTACCGCAGAAGCCTTACTTAGATAGCAAAGCAGGATGAACCAAAAGTCCGCTTTTCTATTCCGGTGTTCCTACAGCGCCCTCTACTGACAGAGTTGAATATCAGGCCCTGCAGGCAAATGATTTTTTTCTAATAAAACAACAGATTTAGAGTTATATATAAGAGATTAACAATGGGTATGTATATGATATACAGAATATGCTAATGCCTGAGAAAATGACACAAAATGACCACCAAGGCATATTTTGGGACATTTACTGGGTGAGAGGGAACCTCAACTGAGAAAATGCCTCCATAAGATCCAGCTGTAGGACATTTTCTTTATTAGTGATTAATGAAGGAGGACCCAGCCCATTGTGGGTGGAGCCATCCCTTGGCTGGTGGTCCTGGGTTCTACAAAAAAGCAGGCCGAACAAGCCAGGGGAAGCAAGCCAGCAAGCGGTACCCCTCCCTGGCCTCTGCATTAGTTCCTGCCTCCAGGTTCCTGTCCTGGTTTCCTCCCATGATGGACAGTACTGTGGAAGTGTAAGGTGAACAAGCCCCTTCCTCCCCAAGTTTCTTTGGTCATGGTATTTCATCACAGCAACAGGAGCCCTGTCTAAGACAGCAGGGAAGACACTTAGCACTTAGAATTTCTTGGTATCACCAGAGCCTAGAAGGTCACTAGGCCAGCCATAGTACAAGTCATACCAAGTCCCTTGCCCAAAGCTCTGGCCGGGCTGCTGGGAAGTAAACAGGCATGTGTCAGGAGTCACTCAAGTCTAGAAGATGGAAATACACACTCACACACCATGCTCTGCATCATCCTGGGACTTGGGCAGGACCATGGTGATGGAGAAGTGACTTCCAGCTGAGGGATCTCTATGGACAGAATTCATTTCTTTCTCTGGCATCCACAGGCTTGGCCTTTCTTTTTTCAAGTGTGTGTGTGTGTGTGTGTGTGTGTGTGTGTGTGTGTGTGCCACTGTATGCATATGGAGATCAGAGGACCATGTGGTTCTCTCCTTCTACGGTGGGGCTCAGGAGCAAACTAAGGCTGTCTGACTTGGTAGCAAGTGCTTCTACCTGCTGAGCCATCTCACTGGTCCCTTGACCTTTCAAAATCATCACTGTGGCCCTAAACCACAACATAGACTCCGATTCAGAGGATTTAAGCACTTACTCTGGATTTCTAAATCCAAGCCCAAGATTTACCCAGAATACACTGCTAAACCTCAGATTTCAGCCCATGCCATTATGGTGCGCTGCTGTCCTCTGCTGGCCATTTGTAGTACTTCAGACAGCATTTTAAAAATAACCCTAATGGCAAAATGAGTAAGAGAACAAGTCAACAAGAAGAAATGCAATGGGGATACACACACACACACACACATACACACATATATTTAAAGTTAATACTCCTGGGGGCTGGAGAGATGGCTCAGAGGTTAAGAGCATTGCCTACTCTTCCAAAGGTCCTGAGTTCAATTCCCAGCAACCACATGGTGGCTCATAACCATCTGTAATGGGATCTGGTTCCCTCTTCTGGCCTGAAGGCATACACACAGGCAGAATATTGTATACATAATAAATAAATAATTAATTTTTCCTGGTTGTGGCCATGAATCTCCAACTGCATGCCAGAGCAACCGGAGAGACTTTGACACCCCAGGTCAGCACAGTGCCTACAGTTGCCACTTGCCCTTCCTCAGCAGGACTGGGGCTAGGAGCCTTCACCTGAGTCACATGCTCTGCCTACCAAGCTCTCGTTCTGCAGGTTGCCCCGAAGTTTCTGTCTCTGCTCATTAGAGCTATGTCACCAGTAAAGGGGCCTGCAGCACGAATAATAAAAACCCAGAGACAGATATCGGGGTTCAAGATGAAGATCAGAAAAGCAAAGCAGCCAAGCACTAGAGAGACCTTTTACTGCTACCAAATCTTCAGACTGAAAGGG
This sequence comes from Alexandromys fortis, assembly GCF_014885135.2. Classification (NCBI taxonomy): domain Eukaryota; kingdom Metazoa; phylum Chordata; class Mammalia; order Rodentia; family Cricetidae; genus Alexandromys; species Alexandromys fortis. The sequence goes on along the minus strand of NW_026068093.1, from coordinate 1,113,755 downwards.
AGAGATCCTGTCTCCATGAATCCTCAGACTCCACACTCCACTGAGTTCCTGTCTCTTCCCCTTTATATTCCTGTCTGCCCAGCCATATCACTCCTGTCTCCACCTTCTTGGTGCTGGGAGTAAAACTGTGTGACTCCCAAGCACTGGGATTAAAGATGTGAACCATCACACCACCTGGATCTGTTTCTGGATCCATCTTGTGTAGCCCAGGGTGGCCTTGGTCTGTCTCCCTGGGATTAAAGGTGTGTGCCACCACTCCCTGGCCTGTATATGACTGCTCTGCCCTCTGATCTTTAGGCAAGCTTTATTTATTAAAACACAAATAATATAGCACTGTAGGGGTCTCATCTATGATTCGGTCCACAGCTGGGGAAATGTCATGGAAAAGAAATGGAAGGCAAAGGGGACAGCTGTGAATGCAGAAACTTTTGACCAACGTTGTATGTAAACACATGTAACTGGATCAATAAAGGTTTTAAAAAAAAAGATGCCGATATTCATTAAAATTCAAGAACTGCAAACTGAAACTCCAAGAGAAGCTCGGTCAGACGGTGCTTGCGTCAGGGCTCTTTAGAGAGAGCTGATGGAATGACTCTATATATACAAAGGGTGACTCACAGGCTGTGGTCCAGGTAGTCCAACAATAGCGCTCTACCAACAGAAGGCCCAAGAACCCAGCAGCTGTTCAGTCCTCAAGGCTAGATGTCTCAGCTGGTCTTCAGCCTACACCAGAATCCCGAACAAGTAGGCTTAATGCCAATGAAGGAACAGATTTGCCAGCAAGAGCAAGTAGTAACAGCAAGCTTCCTTCTTCCGTGTCCTTTAAATAGGCTACCAGCAGAAGGTGTGGCCCTGACGAAAGGTGGATCCTCCACCTCAAAAGATATGGATTAAAGGTAGTTCTTCTGACTTTGAATGATTTAATTTTAAAAAAATCCCTCCCAGGTGCACCCAGCCCTTTGGTTTTAGTTAATTCCAGATGTAGTCACGCTGACACCAGGAACACCCGTCACAGATGACAATGTCTAGGTACCAGTGGTCTTAAAATCCCAACTACTCTAAAACCTCAACCAATCCACTTACAGAATTTTCCTTAATGAAATGATCAGAGGGCTGGTGAGGGTTTCAGTAAGAACACTGGCTGCTCTTCCAGTGGACCCAGACTGGGCTCCCAGCACCCACACGGTGGCTCACAACCATCTCTAACTCCAGTCCCAGGGGATCTGCTGCCCTTTCCTGGCCTTGGCAACCAAGGACACACATGGTGCACAGACATACAAGTCAACAAAGTACCCACATACATAAAATAATTTTTTAGAAGAATCTTGCAGTGATAAAAACATTCCGTATCTTAACTGTGATTGTGGGCACCTGAGCCTACAGAGGTGAAAATGTTACTGTCCGGGGTCTTAAACCAGGTTCGCTTTCTCTGCAGATTAAAGGCAGGAAAAATCTCCAGTGCTACAGGTATCAGTGAGGAAATCTCAAACACAGCAAACTGGAGCAGCCAGAATCAGCAGCTAAAAAAAGGCTAGTTTTGTGGTGAGGGCGCGTGCGCGTCCTGATCCAGCCTTGAACTTGTTGAGCCAGTCCATCAGCAGGGGCCCTCCTGCCGGGGGCGGGGGGAGCCCACAAAATCTTTGTTTTAAGCTGCCAGGCTTTTGTCTCAAGTCAGGAGGGTGAAGAAGATGCCAGCCATCTTGGAAGTTAGCCATCTTTATTATGTAGTTGTACCAGTTAGTCTTTATGTCAATCTGAAACAGCTAGAATCATTTGAGAGAAGAGAGACTTAGTTATGAAAATGCTTCTATAAGTTCTAGCTGTCAGCAAGCCTATAGGGTATTTTCTTTACTAGTGATTTCGGGGGCGGGTCCAGCCCATTGTGGGTAGGCGATCCCTGGGCTGGTGGTCCTGGATGCTATCAGAAAGAATGCTGAGCAAGCTATGAGAAGCAAGGCCATAAACAGCACTCCTTTCTGGCCTCTTCATCAGCTTTGCCTCCAGGTAGGTTCCTGCCCTGTCTGAGTTTCTGGCCTGACTTCTGATGATAAACAGTGATGTGTTAGTGTGAGCCAAATAAACCCTTCCCTTCCCAAGCTACTGTTAGCTACTGTATTTCATCACAGTCATGGAAACCCTAACTAAGACAGAATTGGTATCAGGATAATGGGGTGCTGCTCTGTCAGACCTGACCATGTTTTTTGAGGAAGATTGTGGAAGGACTTTGGAACTTTGGGCTGGAAAAGCCACAAGTACTCAAAGCTTGGTGAGCCTTTCTGTGGGAGCCTGGAGAACAGGAGTTGTGAAAACGCGGGGATGAGGCCTGGCTTGTGAAGCTTCAGAGGGAAGCAAATACTCCAGCAGGCTATTTGTGTGAAGAATCCGTGGTGTCTGATGAGCTGGAACTGAAGAGTCAGATGTGATTAACGAGAGACCAGCATCATGGAAGTGAAACCTTTGCTTCACGGGGACAACCCATGCCAGTCAGCTGGAGCTGAGAAGTTAGCAGTGATTAAGAGACCAGCATCGCTGGGGTGAAATCTGGGAAGTTTCCTCAGTGTCAATGCACAGAAACTGTGTCCCAGAGGTGGCCAAGATTGTGCCTTGAGCTGGCAGCCAAATCTGGTGATGTTTAAGCCTCCCAGGTGGTATTTGTTTTGAAGGCATGAATGAAGAGATCACCATGAGAGCCCAGGATAGACCATTGGTGAGCTGCTGTCTCAGCACCGTTTTCTTAGTTAGTGACGATATCGGAGGGCCCAGTCAATTGTGAGTGGGACCACTCTGGAGTAAAAGTGGTGCTGGGTTCTATAAGAAAGCAAGCTATGCAAGCCATGAGGAGCAAGCCTGTAAACACACCCCTCTATCAACTCCGCTTCAATTCTTGCCCCCAGGTCCCAGCCCTGCCTTCTTTCAATGATCAACTGTGATGTGGAAGTGTGGGCCAAATAAACCCTTTCTTCCCCAAGCTGCTTTTGGTCATGGTGTTTCATCACAGTAATAAAAGATTTTATATTTATAGGTTTAACTATGTGTATCTATGTGTGGGTTTGTGCACGTGAACGCGGTGCCTATGGAGGCCCATAGACAATGTCAGATCTCCAGAGTCAGGCAGTGGCAGCCATCTGACCTGAGTGCTGGGAACTCAACTCGGACCCTCTCCAAGAGCAGAATACGCTCTTAGCTGCCATCTCTTTAGTCCTAAACTCAGTGTGTAACTGGAAGACAAACCAGCGTCTGGGAGTGTCCAATAACTTGCATACAATTTTAAACTACAACATGGAAGTGTGTTCACAAGAGAATGAAGAGAACTAAGAGCCTGGCTGACAACTCCTTAGCTCATCTACAATCCAGGCCTAAACCCAGGCCTTGACCCCACCCATTGACAGTTCCCCAGAGGCACAGCACAGAACTTCAAACCCTGCAGGAAAGTGGTTACAGACTGAGCCCAAGTCCCAGCTGGGGAGAAGTCCCCGCTTTGGCACACAGGGCACCACAGCCTGTGTCCTCATTAGTAAGCCGACAATTAACTCCCCACCCGAGTGCTGAGATGTGGCTCACTGTGTAGTGCTAGCTGCCCGACCTGAGAGAGCCTAAGTGGCCCCACTCGCTGCGAGGTGAGGCCCTGCTCAGTGTTTCCTGGCAAGGAATAGTGAATTATTGTAATCCCAGATAAGGCTATACCCCAAAGCTCCAGGGAACCACGGAAGCCACCCTCCCACCACCCCTGATCAGACTGCTTAGATTCAGGAAAGCCTTGTTTACCAGGCACCTCACAAGATCCTGGAGACATAGTTAGACACAGGGTACTGCGGACATAGACACAGAGCACAGTCCTGCTTTCCAAGCGCCAGATTCTGCAGGCGGACAAGTACTTCCCAAGAGGGTTGTCATAGTTAGGGTTTCTATTGCTGTGAAGAGACACCATGATCACTGCAACTCTTGTAAAGGAAAACAAACATTGGGGTGGCTCTCTTACAGTTCATGATCATCATGGTGGGACATGGTGGCGTGCAGGCAGACATGGTGCTGGAGAAGCAGCTGAGAGTCCTACATCTTTGCAGGCAACAGGAAGTGGCCTCAGTCTAGGCCATATCTTGAGCATATATGAGACCTCAAATCCTGCCCCACCATAACATACTTCCTCCAACAAGACCACACCTATTCCACAGGGCCACACCTCCTGATAGTGCCACTCTCTTTAGAGGCCACCTCTAGGGTCATGCAGGTAACAGGAGCAGAGCAAGGTGCACAGGAGGAGTAATTCTCAGGAAGGTTGGATTTGAGGCTGAGTGCTGGCCAGTTAAATTAGAAAGGATGAGCCAGGCAGAGCACGGCGCACCAAGTAAAGTGGTACAGATAGGGAAAGCATCTTCCAGGGGCTACAGCAACTCAGAGGGGAAGAGTTCGTGCTAAAAGCATCAGTCGTCCAGGACTAGGGCTCAGGACATCAGAAGCACATCAAGACCACTTTGGTGGGAAGATCTTTAGTATTTTTACTGAAAGGCAATGTACATTGGACTCAAATACACTGGGATTTTTGTCAAGGAAGCATTCTTTAAGTTTAGGTACCTGGCTTTATATAACTCTTTTCATATTTACTCAGGAACAAGTGGGGGTTACTGTCAAAGGTGTGTGTATGTGTGCACCACAAACATCAGAGGACAATTTCATGGAGTTGGTTCTCTCCTTCCACATTACCCGCATTCCAGGGATGGAATTTAGGTTACCAGGCCCACATAGTAAGTGCAATTGCCTGCTGACCCATCCTGAAGACCCATAACTAGTTATTTAAAAGAGAAAAAACTCTCGGATTTTGATAGTAGGGCTCGACTATAAACTTTAAAAATTTATTTTCTATAAAATCACCTATTCAGCTAAGGATGGACAGGAATCACTAAACCCTTAGTAACAAACAGGAACATGAGCCCAGAGCCTTTGTGAAGGTGTTATCTTCCATGGTTTTTACTTATTACTATTTAGTTTTGCAGGGTGAGCATCAAACCAGGGCTTTGCACTTTATCAGTGAGCTACTTCCCTGCCCTAATGTTCATCATTTCCTCCTGTTTCTCTTTTTTGAGACAAGGTCTCTCTTAGAACTTGCTCTGTAGACCAGGCTAAGCTCAAACTCCCAGAGATCCACCTCTTCTGCCTTCCAAGTGCTGGAATTAAAGGTGTGTGCGCCATTAAGCCTGGCTTTTTTTTAAGTACACTTTGTGTGTGTGTGTGTGTGTGTGTGTGTGCATGCGCATGTGTGCCCACATGCAGGCCTGCATGCCACGGGGCACATGTGTTGATCAGAGAACAATCTGAAGTCGTTGGCACTGTATGTGGGTCCCAGGATGGAACTCACGTCATCTGGCTCGACAGCAGGCAGCTTTCCCTACCTTTAATTTCTTGATTTCCTTATCTCATGAATAAATCATGATCATTCATCTCCTTCCAGAAAACTGTCATTAATTTAAATTGCTATTTAAACTTTTAATATATTTAATAATAAACTATTTAATCTTAAGCTTTTGTGGTCCTCTTTGCTCATTTGTCTTTGCTCATTGGTTTGGTATTTTTTTTTTAGAAAAAGCTTGGCCTTATAATTTTGACTTTGCAGATCACCTTTACTCATCTATAATTTCTTTCCATCCACTCTGTTGTGGTTTTTTAGGGCAGTCTAACACTTGTAACCCATGCTGGCCTGGAACTCACTGTGTAGCTACCTAGGCTTTCCCTAAACTAGTCTCCTGCCTCACTCTGAGGGCAAGGACTACAAGTATCAACCACCATAGTTGGCTTCCATCGACTGTAATCTTACATATCCTGACCTTCAGCTGCATTCCTAACAAAAAATAATGTGTACCCCAAAAGGATGTTAATGAACCAGTTTTTAAGTGTTTGAAGTGGCAAGAGAGATGGGAATAGTTCTAATATTGAGAATACAAATCAGGATGTGAATCAAACGTGGTACAGGGACAAAATAGGATGGACCTCAAATTCTCATCAGGTAATGACTATGACGGTCTGCACTGTGTCTAAATTCATTTTGAAGGCCCACACCCTGGTGCGAACATATTTTAAGTGGATCTTTAAGGAGGTAAAGGTTACATGAGATCTTGAGGGTAGGAGTCATCTGTATCCACAGGGTAAAGGTCCTGGGAGGACAGAGAAGACCTGAGGACAAGGGTCTGCACATGAAGGAGGCAGGCCTCAAGAGAAACCAATCCTGCCAACACCCTGACCTTGGACTCCCCGCCTCCACAACTGTGAGAAAATTAATTTCTGTTGTTTAAGATACATGGCCTAAGGTCTTTTGCTATGGCAACCAGAAGAAACTTGGATGGTGAACATCATTTATTGACAATAGGTCTGGGAAATGGCCAATGGTTGGGTTGTTCCACGCTGAACAGCCACGGATGGAGAGCTGGGTGTTAAAACTGGAGCCACAGGAGTGAATCACACAGCCCATGGAGAATGTGTAAAAGAAAATGAGGTCACAGTGGACTCCTAGCAAGCACATATAACTGGACTTTAAAGACAATGCTTCAGAGCTGGGATCTGTAATGACCTCTCCACCCCAAAGGCTTGTGTCTGGTCCAGGATGGCGGAGATGCCAGGAGACGGAACTTGGATAGTGGGGAGGGCTATGCATCTTGTCCCAGGCCCTTCTCGCACTCTCTTCTTCACAGCTGTCTAGAAGTAAGCGATCCAGCTCCACCATGATGCTCTGCCCTAACACTGCCCCAAAACAATGGAGACCAGGGACTGTGGGCTGAAGCTCTGGATTTTCTCGGGCTATTTTATCATGGCAATAGAAAGTAACTAACACATTCCTGGAGAAATTTAGAGCAGGCAGAGAAACACAGGAAAGGCCTGCAGATGTGAGTGCCATGAAAGCTGAGAACACCAGTGCAAGCGGGCTCGTCAATGCTAGCTGCCACACAAAGATTAAGACTGACACTGTCAGAAAGCTCGAGGTCAGTGGCACCCTTGACCAAAAGGAAGGAAAAGTGGAGGGTGGCTGTTTGGAAGAAGGTACAGTGAGGAACGGGGAGGTGGCCGTGCAGAGGCAGGTGCAGTGAGGAGGAGGTGGTGGCCATGCAGAGGCAGGTGCAGTGAGGAGGAGGTGGTGGCCGTGCAGAGGCAGGTGCAGTGAGGAGGGGGGAGGTGGCTGTGCAGAGGCAGGTGCAGTGAGGAGGAAGCAGAGATGAGAAAGAGTCAAGAAGCCTAATTGTTAAAACAGAAAAAGGCTGTGGCTAGAACGACAGTGGGTCCAGAAAGGATCTCTCTAGGATTCTTTATCACATACAGGCACTTGGAGATGGAAGATGCTGAGATGCAAGAAATGGTGGGGTGGAGGAAAAAAAAAAAGGCACAGGGGAAGAACATGAACCCACACAGAATCTCCCACTACAGTAAGAACAAAAGAGGCAAGATATAGCTGTATTTATTTACAGATGGAAGAAAAGAAACTGGGTTTTCCTGACTAATGCTTTCTACTTTTCCAAAGAAGTAAAATCTTGTCATTCGCTGAAACGAGATCAGTGTGATGGGTAAACCGTCATCACTGTCAGAAACAGGGCTGGAGAGAAAACTCACCGATGAAAAGCATTGCTGCTCTTCCAGAGGACCCGGGTTGGATCCCCAGTGAAACTTCCTAACAGTCCTAGGAAACAAGAACCAGCCGACTTGGGCACTGCATGACGGCCCAACAACTCTGAGGACCCAGTCAGGGTGGAGAGAACAGAGCTGCACTGAACGGAGGGATGACGACCTCTGCTGTGACCCACAGCAAGATGTGCTGGAGAGAAGGCAAGGGTGGGCCTCCCTCATCTCACTTCCCCATCACTGACTTCATTCTTCATCAAAGACAGTATCCCTCACCTCTCATGTAAGACCAATCTGATGGTGAACACTGTTAGCTATGCTGGTGATGCACAGTCAGAGACAACCTACTTAGTAAACACAAACTTAAAAGATCCACTTATATATACCTGGGCATGGCGGTGCACACCTACGATCCCAGCACGTGGAAGGGAGGCTGAGGCAGGAGGATGTGAGTTAAAAGCTGCACAGCAAGACCCTGTTGCAAAAAATATCTACTTAAGGAGGTCAAAAATGGTGGGCAGGCTGCTGTTGCTGCATCCAGCCAGTGGCTGGTTGGTATGAGAAAAAGGTATTGTAATTCTGTAAGACACACCAAGCAGGTTAATTTGAGATCATATGATGTACAAGATGGAAGATGTGAGAGAAGTCACGAAGCTGCTTCCGGAGAACCTTTGTGACGACAGGACTGTCACATCATGACGGCCACGGGCCTGATCATGACGCGTCAGCTCTTGCCAAAGATACACTGGACAAAATATGGGGAAGACCAATTCTACCTTGAGCCACCTCTGAAAGAGGCTATTTGTTAAGGAAAGAAGGCAGAATGGGCGAAAGAAGGCAGTTTTGTAGCTGAGGTCTGTGGATGTGCCTGGTCTCGGTGTAGTTCTATGAGCTCAGTACAGCACGATTTAAGAATGATTTGCTCTGCAGATGTCTCACTCTAAACAAACTTATATTTTAAAGCTCCTTACTGCCCTAAGTAAGTATATAAAGGAGTACTTCAAACACAAGCACAAATTCCTAGTAAAAAGCTTACGGAGTAGACAGACGCTTGTGGCTACACAAAGAACCCCCAGAGGATGAAGGTGCAACCAAAATGCCCAAAGCCTGCTAGATTTGACACGCAAATACCTTAGGTAGAATGATGGGTCCCTCAGTAAAACTCAAACAACTGCTGCCTGTTTTAAAATAAAACTCTGGAGTTTCACACTGGTTGTTGGTTTAAAGACAAGTCCTCAGAGTAACAAGCAAAACCAAGGATCAGCTGGGGGCAGGTTGTAAACTACAATGTCACAACAAGGTAACAGTAGGTCACATGAAGTTTAGAGTCTGGGAGTCCTCTTTTTTGTCACTTACCACCAGGGCCCTTTGAATCTCTGAGTTTCCTCCAGTGTAGCGGCAATAATACCCTTACTGATCTCAGAAGGTTGGAAAAGGACTGAGTGGAGGTGGGAACATTCGGCCAGAACTTTACCAGTGTATTGTCATCAGCATCTCTTCCGGGACGCAGCAAGCCGGGAAGATGATCCTTAGAGAGACGGACTGCCAAGACAAATGGACACCTGTGGCACGCGAACCCCATTTCCTGCCTGGGTGTGGTGGTGCACATCTCTAAGTTCCAGGCCAGCCTGGTCTACAGGGCGAGTTCCAGGATAGCCTGGTCTATAGGGCGAGTTCCAGGACAGCCTGGTCTATAGGGCGAGTTCCAGGATAGCCTGGTCTATAGGGCGAGTTCCAGGATAGCCTGGTCTATAGGGCGAGTTCCAGGATAGCCTGGTCTATAGGGCGAGTTCCAGGATAGCCTGGTCTATAGAGCGAGTTCCAGGCTAGCCTGGTCTATAGAGCGAGTTCCAGGATAGCCTGGTCTATAGGGCGAGTTCCAGGATAGCCTGGTCTATAGGGCGAGTTCCAGGATAGCCTGGTCTATAGGGTACGTTCCAGGATAGCCAAAGCTATACAAAGAAACACGGTCTTGAAAAAAAATTTTAAATTGAATTAAAAATAAACAAATCCCATTTCCTAATGAACTCGTCAGTGGAGGAAAGAAGAAGAAGCAGTAGCTTCTCACAGTGCATCCCTGTCTGGGGTCTAGAAAGGGTAATGGGGAAAAAAATCTATGAAGCAGGGAGATGTTCTGTATCTCTGAGGGTTTTTGAGAAGTACGTATTTCCCCAACGTTACCTAAAACATATCCCATTAGAATACCAACACCCAAAGGACCTGGTGGAGAAATCAGTGTGGATGTGTTTCATCCCAGGATGCCTCCATGACCTTAGGAATGAATTTCCAGTGAGGATGTGGGATGCTGGGAGCGCCACATTTATTTAATAACAGGACCCCTCTTCCACAGAGACGCAATGCGGGAATTCATCAAACACACGTGGGGAGTCCAACTTAACCTCTGTTGGGCACAGTGTCATATGAGCACACGGACCAGCAGAAAAGGAAAACAATACTTTTAACACTGGATCAACCCACTTTGTACCAATGCTACTAAAACAGAGTTTCGGTCTCTACGTCACCCAAACTACTGTTCTCCAAACCCACCTGTACAGCCCCATAATCCACAGTCACAGATGTCAAATCTACACTTCTGTTATTTTGTTTTTTTCTAAAATGTGCTTTTTTTCTCAATGAAGTTTAAATCAGTTCAGGGCCTCCACCTTCCCTTCGGAAAATAAGGAAAATAAACACACAAACATACACACACACACACACACACACACACACACACACACACACACCCTCCAACCAGGTGAGAAATCTCCGGCGATTAGACTATAACAAATATTGACACAAGGGAGAAAAAGGCATGTTGAAATGTATTAGAATCAACCTGTACAAAAAAAAAATTAAAATATAACCTGAAACTGTTCAAGTTCAGAAAGTCTAGTCAAGTCCTTTTCTCTGGTCAGGAGTATGTCATCAGAGGGCTCTGGATTGCCAGCCAAGGAGGGGCAGGAAGGAAGGAGAAAGAAGCAGCAATGGTCCTTCACCAATCTGAGGAGCTTCGGCACCACCATTCCTGCCCCAGGGACGGCCAGGAGGCATGAAAGATCTCGGGAGAGCAAATATTGGCAGACAATCCCAGTGGGCAGCTGGGCCTAGGTGCCAAATCAAGGCTGAGCAGTCAGGGACAGCAGAGGACACCAAGCAGGGGAAACACCTCTGCCACCCTCCACTCATACTCAGATACCAGAGGTTAGTCAGCCCAGAGCTCCCAACTTGAGGAGAGATCCTGGCTGGGCTGAAGAGGTTGAAAACCCAAAGGGTTAGTAAACAGAGCCCAGCACCACATCCCTCCATGGCCTGAACTGGCACTGCCAACAGGGGTAAGGCAGGAGGGGGGACTGTGGCTACCTGACTAGAGAGACTTGCACCATTGTGGGTACTGTGGTACGTGGGGCTAGAGAAGCACGGCCCCCTCTTCACTCAGAGAGGAGCCTCCTCCACAGTCATCCCTCGGGACTGGGTAAACTGCCTCCAGCTTAGGACCAGCCTGACAAAATGACATGGAGCAAGAGAACAACTGGGGGGTAGGGGGGAGCCCATACACAGAGACAAGGAACCCCTGGAGGGAAGCTGGGCAGTGTCGGACCCTGTTGGGATGGCATCCGCTGAGCCCCTGAGTCTGAAGGGAACAACTAGGAAGGGAGGCGAAGGAGGAGCAATCATTTTCCGCAATGGTACCAATGGACGGGGAGGTACTGGTGAGGGGTGGGCAGGTCTGGAACTCACTGCAGCTAGAGAGGGGAGGAATAGGGCCTGGGTGTCCCCTCCCCACCTGACCCAGGCCTGGTGAGTGCCAGCTGCCCCAGCCGGCCCTAGTGGCGGCTGGAGACCAGACCTTTCACTTTGGACATCTTCTTAGTTGGCTGCCTCTGCTCAGTATGAGGGGGACACTCCCGTTCAGCCAGCTGCTGTTCCATTTCCTGAGCTGAGGAGGATGCTGTTGCTTTGAGTGTCTTCTTGATGTTGCTAACCTAGAAGGAGAAACAGAACTTGTGTGACCTGCCTGTACTTACAAACCTGAAACTCACCAAGTCCTGTTCCCACTCTAAGGACCACCTAAAGAAGTGGCCCAAATTCTCTGCAACGAAATCTAAAATGATATTCAGAGACCCAGAGGGAGACACACAGACTGTTCATAAACGAAATGGAAATGAGTTCAGCAAAAACAACAACATGGAACTAGGAGCTAGAAAGATGGCCCCAGAGGCCAGAAGAGGGCATCGGCTTCCCTGGAGCTGGAGTTACAGGAGTTGTGAATCCTCTAGAAGAGCAGCAAGCACCCTTACCTGCTGGGCCATCTCCCCAGCCCACACGCTTCTACTTTAAGAACCAGTGTTTGGTATAAACAGCCTTCGTTTACCTCTGCACCCTGGGAGCATCTGTGAAGGATGTTCTTAGACAAGGCTTTCCAGATCAAATGGATGCAAGTTTCATACTGAATCAGTATCGCTGTGAAGGCTGAGCATCCAGTGTCTGGAATGACTTGAACCTGCAGTGTTTCAGATTTCAATGTTTTTCAGGATTTGGGGATGGATAGGTTTGGGGATATGTTTTACTTATGCTCAAAAGTTTCTTCAGATTGGGGTTTGAGAGATGGCTCAACAGTTAAGAGCAACAAGAGATCCTTAGTTCAGTTCCCAGCACCCACATCTGGCAACTCATAACATCCCATAGTTACGGGGGATCTGATAACCTCTTCTGGCCTCCTCAGGCACCCAAATACATATGGCATACACTCATACAGACACACAATATATATATAAGTAAAAATAAAATCTTTTTTAAATGTCTTTAGCCAGACACGGTAGCACATACCTTTAATCCTAACACTGGGGAGATGGGGGTAGGCAGCTCTATGTGAGTTCAAGGCCAGCCCTGAACTGGTCTACACAGTGAGTTCTAAGCTAGCCAAGACTACATAGTGAGACCATGTCTAAAAAATAAGTAAGTAAATTGATAGATACATAGTCTTTTGATAAAAATTACAACTCCTTTAAAAAGTCCACCTAGGCCTGAAGGGATGGCTCAGCCGTTAAAGGCTAGGCTCACAACCAAAAATATAAGAGTCCGGTTCCCAGCACCCACGGCTGTCCCTCCAGGTACCATTGTATTAAAAAAAAAAAAAGTCCACCTAGTTGGCTGAGATAACATGGTCAGCAAAGGGCATACCTTGCAAACACAGGACCTGATTTTGATTCCAGAACCCATACACAAAATGCCAAGCATAGCAGAAGACATTTACAGTCCCAGGGGTCAGGTGGCAGAGACAGATCCGTGGTCCTCACTGACCAGTCAGCCTGACCTACTTGGAGACTTCCAGGCCAAAGAGAGACTCCAAAAAAAAAAAAAAAAAAGGACTCAGGAATGACACCTGAGGTGCATCCACAGGCCTGTGCATCTGTACCCAAAAATATACACACAATGGGAGGAAAGGAGGTGGCAGAAAGATAGACAATGACAACTAGTGCTTCTGCCAGGCAGTACCGAACTAAGTGCAGATGCCCACGTCCAGGACCCAAGAATGGCCTCCTAGGCAGGTCTACCAGTTAAACCTACTTTAGTCTCAAAGACTTTAAGGTACCCAACCATCTGCACCCTCATCTTTCACACCCATTTGATAACAAGTACTCCCACAAGTGTGTCTTCTTTGACCTAAATCTGACGAGGGCCCTTCAGGCTTCCTTCCTCAAGGAATTGGCCTAGAGGCTGCCTCTGCCCCACCCCACCCAGGGAACCTAGAGTTGGCAGAGCCTTTCAAAGCATAGGCATCAGGAACTTCCCAGTGGGTTTACCTGTTAACAAAATGTAGCCTGGTACTATCAGATCAGAGATCCTAAGGACAAGCAAGAGACAGAAGGGCTCCCCAGGGGGAGGGGACAGGGGAGAACTCAGGGCAGTGCAAGAGACAGGCAGGTGTGGTGATAGGTAACCATAGTCCCTGGACTCCAGAGGCCGAGGCAGGAGGACAGAAAGCTTGAAGCCAGCCTGGAGTGAACTTTAGAGAGCAAGTAAAAGCAAAAAGAGCAAACAGAATCAAGCCCACAGGAAAGGCTGCGGAGATGTGAGAGATGGTGAGAATCGCGCTCTGAGGTTCCCAGGAGGCATGGTTTTAGCAACTGTAACAACTGAACTCCTCAGGGATTTTCTCCACAATAAAAAATTGCGCTTACTCTTGTTCTATTCCTACGTGAGGGGAACACAGCCTATTCTGTGACTGTGTAACAATAGCTATATATTAATATTCCACAGAACACCACACACAGCCACATTCAAATATAAAGAAAAATACATTCCGAAAGCAAATGCAACGAAGGGAGGCTTCGTGATGCTGCAAGCCCCATTCCTCTCCCTCCAGAGTGCTGCTCAGGGGCACCGCAAAGCCGTGGAACGCTACTGTTGTATTATGTCTCCCCCAGGTATGCCGAACTACATTTAAATATGTTATTTCTATAAAAGGCTAAAACGAGAAACTTCTCAGGCAGTTTGTCATAGGGTTGACTGAACTCAAAGGGAGGCTCTGGAAAGCACAACTCACCAGAAAGTTGTTGCTCTAAGATCTGAAAGGAAATTATCAAGTTTCTCCCTTCTGAAGAGCAATGGAATTTAAGGACAAATGGGAAAAAAATATATTTCACCTACTCAATTGATAAAAATGATTGTAAATCTGAGCCAAGCATAAGAGAAGTAACGACACAGGAGGCTGTGCCAGGATCACCTCTGTTCTTTATGTATGTGTTGTGTTCAGGCAAGGATGCCGTAAGCACCTGAAGCACAGCTCAGCCATGAGCACCTGCTCCTGACACCAGACCATGAGCAAGGTGCTGAGCTCTGCCCTCTCTCTCCACATCCGTCTGCTCTAAGTGTCCTAGAAAGCCGTTGGTTAACACATTAACTGGTATGAAAGAGGTGACCTTGCCCTGTCCTCAGATTTCTTTCAAATTTCAATACTTTTTAATGTTTATTATTCTATGTGTATGTGAGTGAGCCTGGGCATATGTCTGGGTACATGGACAAGGACGAGCCATGGAGGCTAGAAGAAGGCATTAGACCCCCTGGAACTGGAGTCCAGGTGACTATGAGTTACCATGTGAGTGCAGAGAGCCAAACCCAGGTCCTCTGCAAGAGTGGTGAATCCACCTAACTGCTGACCTATCTCTCCAGCTCCCTTGTACCCATTTTTAAAACACATTGTCACCATTTCTTTTCTTCAACAGCTACAAAGTGTGCGTACACTGGAGAATTACATGTTTTATAATCCAGGCCTGCTCATTCTCGGCCACATCCCTACCTTCCAGCACCAAACCCCAAGCGTGTTTAGGGGCTATTTGTCGCATTCACAGGAAAGCACATGACACAGACAAAAACACTGCAAATTCATATCTCGGCACACCCTAAGAGAGGAACAAATGTCCCTGTCTCTTTACCTCTGCCTCCACCTGCTGCTGAGTCCGGTGGTGGTTCTCTTTGTACTGGTTGGCTCTCAGAACTTGCTGTTCGATGCCCAACAGAACTGCCTCACAGCCGTCACACCTGCAATGGAAACACCAGCCCTGAGCAGCAGTGAGGAACGAGCCCTCCCGAGGCACAGCACTTGAGGGGACTTCCTTCAACAACCCTTCTGCTGGACGGCCGTACCAGTCCCTCTCCTTCCAGACAAGTTCACAGATACAGTGGCCTGGGGGAGTTTCCTGGAATACAGCTCTAGCTTCCAGTCTTTGCAGCCCGTAAGAAACAGTGATACAGACTAAGACAGAAGGAGGGACAAACTCTACAGGTAACCCTGGCTGATCCCTTTCTACAACAGAAAAAAATACATTTTCTAAACACATGCTATTTTAGAGATTGCCTTTTTCCTCAGAATTTGGAGTTATTTCCTAGTTATCAACAACTTCTCACTTTTATTTTCCCACTTTTCATTTAAAATTTTTAAAAACAGGCTGGGCTCAGTGACACAAGCCTTTAATCCCAGCACTCAGGAAGCAGAGGCAAACGAAGGCAGGCCTGAGTTCAAGGTTAGACTGGTCAACACCAGCCAGGTCTACAAACTGAGATCCTGTTTCAAAAATAAGAATGTTTTGGAAAAGCAATATAATGAATATTCATATACCGCCCACTACTATTCAATATGGTCAACATTTTGCCATATTTGTGCTATCTCTCAGGACAATAACTCTGTTTCTAACTGACCTCTAACATCTAAATAGGAGTTCTGAAAGTCTCTTTCAGTGGCTAAAGTGATGGCTCAATGGTTAGTGCACTTGTTGCTCTTACAGAGGATCCAAGTTCAATTCTCAGCACTCATGGACACGCTCACATCCATCCATAATTCCAGCTTCAGGGACTCTGACATCTACAGGCACCAGCTAAACACAGTGTACTTCTACACATGCAAGTAAGACACTTATAAAATAAAAATGAATACATTCTTTCTTGGGACAGAAAGAAAAGGTGTATGCATATATTTCTCTGTGTAATCGTGGCTATTCTGGAATTCACTCTGTAAACCAGGCTGGCTTCCAACTCACAAGAGATCTGCCTGCCTCGGTCTTCTGAGTACTGGGATTAAAGGGGTGTGCCACTAATAAATAAATCTTAAAAGAAGAAAAATCTGGGTGTGGTTACACTTGGGAGGCAGAGTCGGGCAAATCAGAGTTTAGGGCAAATCTTAAACTTGATCTAAACCATGTATCCCTCGAACCTGGGACACACAGTTCCAGGCAACCCTGGATTAGAGAACAAGTCCCTGTCCCCAAAACGCAAACAAAAACAAAGCAAGGTTCCCTATCTCCCAGCACAAAGCTGTCCACTCTGCATAATGACATATAGCATGCTGTGAGCCTATATGGGACTCTCCCCACTCCCAATAATGTTCTCTCCCTCCAAACTTCCGCACAATTCCCTAAGAAGCTCTGGCTTTATAAGCTCCAAATCATTTCAACCTCATAGCAAATCCTTTCAAAACATGTAATCACTTTTGCAAACATCAAATTCTACTAATATAAAACTATATCCCTAAGTCCCAGTTCTTTTCCTAAATTCACTTACTTTTTTGGGCAGGAGGTTGTTTGGGAATTAGAGTCTTCAACTGGCCTCCAACTCATAATCCTTCTGCCTCAGCACCCTGAGAGGTGAGATTACAGGCGTGTGCCACCCAGACAATTATGACCTATGCTATGCGCCTGTGTCCCAAGTCACAAAAGCCCATTTAATACAGCCCTCACGACATTCCACCAGCACTAACTAGCTGACGGGCTACTGACATTACTTCCTGAGCTTGGCCAAACTGAGTTTATGTTTGGAAGGTGCAGACTCAGTGCCACACTGCCAGGAGGCAGAGATCCTACCTGCATCTCCACATGAGTATTTTATGGCCCACTGTTACACAGCCCTGCTGCATTTAAAGTCAGTTTTACTACTCAGGCACAAGGAAGCCTGAAATGATGCTTAATGCCACACAGCGGTGATTAGAAATGAAGCCCCACTTTCAGTCTCCGTGTCCTAGGGCCTCAGTTTCCCGGCTGCCCCAAGGCCTACCACAAACCCTTGGCTGACTTCTGAAAGTCACAGTTTTGTAAAGAGAGACACAAAGGGCGTACGAGAAGCCCCCCTCCATCTCCCAGCCTCACCACTCGTGCAAGGTCTTGACAATATTGTTAATATCTTTCTTTCGGATGTCACGGCCAATGCAGAAATCCACTTCTAGCAGCTGGTTTCGCTGGTCCAGCTTGCCCTGGATGATGTCCGTGTAGACAGCCTCAATAATAAGGTCTTCTAGTTCCCGGAGATTCCTCATCTCCAGGTCCTTCAGCAGCACAGAGTAGGGGATACACTGTGGATAGGTCACATGACAGTTAGAAAAAACACTTGGCAAGCACTGCAAAGAAACAAAAAAATTCAAGTATTACCCACAAGGCAATAGCTGTCTCTCTGTGCTTAGGCAATGCAGGCCAGTGGTAATCATCAATATCTAAGACAACAGGAGATGGATAAATAAACTGTGGAACCTGTGACACCCAAACAAGATCCACAGCACCCAAGGAAGCACCTTCCTAGCTCTCTGCTCCCCGCTTCCACACCCATCCTCTGACAGATGCTAAACACTCCTTCCACAGCAAAGAGAAATACTCAGTATTCACTACATTGCCACCTTATGGAGGCTTGAAAACTTTGCATAAAATGCTGAACAGCTGCAAGCTTAAAACAGGGCTTACCCAGTACAGTAGAGGCATAGCAAAACAAAACAAAAACTCACACACACACCACCACCACCAGCAGCAGCAGCAGCAACAACAACAACAAAAACCAATCGCCTCGCAGGCCAGCACATCTACTACCTACAGAGGCCAGTAGAGCTGGGCAGTTCAGTTGATCCTGAAGTTTGTGTTTGTTTCTCAAACTCTTATAACCTACATCAAATCTCCAGTAACAGCCCCTCATACTAAAAAAGAGAGTATCTAAACATATATATTCTATAAACCCTGAGATATCAGAACTAGTTTAGAAATAAAGGAGAAACAGGCAAGAGGAAGGCAAATACAGAAGAGAAACACAGCAAGAACACCTAGAAGGGTTTCCTAGAGATTAAAGCATGCTCTCTAGGGGGATGGATGGGTATAAAATGATAGGCCTCGAGAGAAAACAGTCTTCCTACTCCTGGCCAAGTGTTGGTGGCGCACAATCCCAGCACTCAGGAGGCAGAGACAGGCAGATCTCTGTGAGTTTGAGGCCAGCCTGGTCTACAAGAGCTAGTTCCAGGATAGGCTCCAAAGCTTCAGAGAAACCCTGTCTCGAAAAAAAAAAAAAAAAAGACAAGAAGAAGAGGAGGAGGAGGAGAAGACAGTCTTCCTACTCTTTACCATGCTTAAGAGGTCCATGACTAGGAAAAGATAAAGGTCCTTGTGCCCTGATTCCCCTGGAAAATAGGGCTGACTAGGCCACTAGTATAGCACAGTGGTGGAGCACCAGACAAACATGCACAGGCACTGAGTTCCAACCCCAGAGTTCAATCTCCAGAACAAGAGAAAGGGAGGAAAGGATGAAAAGGGGAAGAGGAGCTTTCCACCTGAAATACGGGGCTGGCGACCAGAAACCTAATCTGTGATTAGATAACTGAAAAGACAATCAAGGAACAAACACACAACTCTTAATTACAGAGGAGAAAAGAAAACTTATCACAGGCATACTCTCACAGAAAGACACAAATAAGGAGGGGGTAAGTCAAAACCAACTATACATTAATGGAGTCTGGCCCTTCTCTGTTAAAAGCTGTAAGCTACTGGCTGCAAGGCTTCTTCTAAATTGGCTGAGGCAGAGAACCAGCAGTTACGATGTGGTGGAATTTGACAGGATAGGTCCTAATGTTGGCATATGAAAATTAAATAAACACAAAGTTAGCAGATAAGGAAAAAAATTCAATTAATGCAGTTAACCCTGAAAATCCCAAAGAAAAACAGAACAGGTATCTATCTTGCCAGGCAGGAGCATACCTTTAATCCCAATACAGAGGCAGAGGTAAGTGGATCTCTTTGAGTTCAAGGCCAGCCTAGTTTACAGATCAAAGTTCCAGGATAGCCAGGGCTATACAGAGAAACCCTTTATAGAAGGAAAAGAAAAGAAAAGAAAAGAAAAGAAAAGAAAAGAAAAGAAAAGAAAAGAAAAGAAAAGAAGGAGGGAAAGAGAAAGAGATAGAGACCAGAGGCTGAGAAAGAGAGAAAGAAAGAAAAAAGAGAAAGAAAAGAAGGAAGGAGGGAAGGAGGAAGGGAGGGAGGGAAAGAAGAGAGAGAGAGAGAGAGAGAGAGAGAGAGAGAGAGAGAGAGGAAAGCAAAGCAAAGCAAAACAAAACAAAAGAACTGTATCTCTCTGGACTAGTGGTGTGGCTCAGTGATAGAAAGTATTTGCCTCAGCCGGGCAGTGGTGGCGCACGCCTTTAATCCCAGCACTTGGGAGGCAGAGGCAGGCGGATCTCTGTGAGTTGGAGACCAGCCTGGTCTACAGAGCTAGTTCCAGGACAGGCTCCAAAACCACAGAGAAACCCTGTCTCAAAAAAACAAAAAAAAAAAAAAAGAAAGACAAGTCAGGTTGTGGTAGCACACGCCCAGTAGCCAAGAGGCAGAGGCAGGCGGATCTCTGTGAGTTGGAGACCAGCCTGGTCTACAGAGCTAGTTCCAGGACAGGCTCCAAAACCACAGAGAAACCCTGTCTCAAAAAAACAAAAAAAAAAAAAAAGAAAGAAAGTATTTGCCTCACATGCACAAGCCTTGAATCCAATCCCCAGTATCACAAATCAGTAAAACTCCACTCAGCCCAACAAAGCAAGTCTTTCCCCCAGCATGAGTGCAATCAATGTAGTGCACCAGGGAATCAGGAAGCTGTTAACTTGCTGCAAGAAGCCTTACTAAGGCCAGGTATAGTGTGACACACACGTAACCTAGCATGTGGGAAGCTGAGGCAGGAGGATTGCCATGATTGTGAGGTCAACCTATGCTACATAGTGAGTTCAACAGCCTTGACCACATAGTGAGGGTCGGTATCACATAACAAAAACAGTCAAAAAGACACCTTTTAAGAACATTTAGGTAGCAGGCTCCTCTTAACCTGCATGAAGCCCCATAGCATGCCAGAAGAGAGACATGATTAATCAGTCACTGCTGGGCTTGCTTTTCCAAAACAGAATGGGGAGTGACTGTCCACACATTTTAGTTGCCAAGTACATTTCATGCATTTAGGATATTACTAGCTGCAAGTTCTTTCACTGATGGCAATAAGACACCTGAGCCGGGGTTCAGATGAAGACAGGAAAGGTTTGGACAGTACCTTCATTCTTGATGCCAAACTCACGATGGTAAGATGTTTCAGCTTGTTCTGCTGAGCTGCGCTCAGTTCTGGCAGGCTCTCCTTGTTGGCTGCTCGGTCCCACCCACCACAAGAATCAAGACACAAAATAAAATTAGGATTTCTCTTTATGATAAGCTCATCAACTCCCCCACCAAATCTACTACTAGATCACTGTCATGACTGTACTTACACTCTCCATCACAGCCCCTACCTTCTCTGGAAGACCATGTGCTTCCAGAAAGCAAAGACAGGAACTTAGTATCAGAGCCAGACATGAACAAACAAATGACGTGACCGACTATCTTAATGGAATAGTGTTGTGCCCTTGTGAAGCTCAGTGAGCATGTTATGTGCAATGCACACATCTTACAAGGAGAATCAGGGAGTTGAGGATGAATAAAACTCTGGGCTATGTTGGGAGCTGCACCACACAACTCCAGAAGCACCAACTATGTGGAGTACACAATTCAAAAACCCTGGATGCGTCCTCAGGTTTGTATTGTTTTGTTTTGTTTTATTGTTGATTTTCTAAGGGTAACACAGGCTGACCTGACACTCATTCTGTAGTAAAGGATGACCTTGATTTTCTGATCCACCTGCTTTTGCCTCTGCCTCTCAAGTGCTGGATTACAGGTGTAAGTCACCATGTCCAGTCTCAGTCTTACAATTGGATGTTGCTATAGCTACAAATCCAAAGGTAAAACTACCAGAAAAAAGATACAAACTACCAGAAGAGATAGTTATGAGGATAGAGAAGACAAAAGAAGAGAATAAAGGAAGAAAGAAGAAAAAGGGGGACAGAGAAAGAGCGAACAAACAAATACAATCTCATTTGGAAGGTGCAAAACCACAAAAATGAAGGTTTCATGGAAGAAGAGTTTGAGATGAACCTTGAGGGATGAGCACAGTTTTAGTAATTCCATCAATGGTCACAAAGGCAGCTACACAGGACAGAACGCACAGCCAGATCCACTTACACGTGAGCACATGCAGCTCATCCTCACAACACTCCAGGAGACAAGAGTTCAAATGTCCTCAACCTCATCGACCATAATTCTGGAGTCCAAAACACTAAATTTTGTTTCGTTTGGTTTTTGGGTTTTCGAGACAGGGTTTCTCCATGTAGTCCTGGCTATCCTGTAACTCACTCTGTAGACCAGGCTAAACTAGACTCAGAGATCACCTGCCTCTGCCTCCCAGAGAGATGGGATTAAAGGAGTGTACCACCACCATCTGGCTGGATTTTTTTTCTTAAACATAATGTTGAAAGACATCAAACAACAATTCCTCCCTTAAACCTATACTAGCTTTTTATCCTACTTGTGAATATTCATCTGTTTTGTTGCCCACGTCCCATAAGATTACAGAAAAAGGCACATATATCACATTACCTTTCTTCTGATTTTCAAGACAGGGTTTCTCTGTGTTACAGCCCCGGCTTAGAATTCACTTTGAGGACCAGGATGGCCTCGAACTCACTGAGACCCTCCTGTCTCTGACTCCCAAGTGCTGGGATTAAAGGTGTACAACACCACCACCTGGCCCACACTACTTTTCTTTAAAAATATTTGTATTATTTTTAATTATGTGAGTATGTCTATATGTGGGTATCTGCATATGTGTACAAGTGCCTTTAGAGCCAGAAGCACTGGACCCCTAGAACTGGAGTTATAAGGAGCACTGAGCTGCCTGATGTGGATGCTGAGAACTGACCTCCAGTCATCTGCAGAAGCAACATGTGCTCTTCACTGCTACCTCCCCAGCCCCACGTTACCTTTTTAAGTTCGCCAAATTCTAAATCCTGAAAATATTTAGCCTAAAGACTTGTAAAAGTGCTTGGAGGCAGAGGCAGAGGCCAGCCTGGTCTACAGAGCAAGTGCCAGGATAGCCAGGGCTACACAAAGAAACTCTGTCTCAAAAAATAAAACAGGGGGCTGGAGAGATGGCTCAGTGGTTAAGAGCACTGCTTGCTCTTCCAAAGGTTCTGAGTTCAATTCCCAGCAACCACATGGTGGTTCACAACCACCTGTAATGAGATCTGGTGCCTTCTTCTGGCCTGTAGGCATACATGCAGGCAGACCACTGTATACTTAAATAAATCTTTAAAAAAATAATAAAAAAATAAAACAAAACAAACAAACAAGACTTACATAATTACACTCATTGTACAGACAGGGAAACTGAGGCACACACGTGATCATTTAATTTGCTAAAAGACACACAACTAGTAGAATCTAATGCAGGCAGTCTGGTTCCAGAATCTGGGCAATGCTGCCTCCTTAGACAGTGACAAAATATACTCCACAGGACAAAGAGCAGGTCAGAGAAATGTCATGTACCAGAGTGGCAAACAGTTCAATCTGACAGCAACACAGAATAAGTAGAAGTGGCAGTGAGAGAGGAGGATGCCAAGGAAACAGGAGCGGGAGTCTTGAGTCCCAGGCTACTGTCAAAAGAAGAGACAGAAGGAAGAGAGGAGATGAAAGGAAGATGAAACTAGGAAAGCCAAAAAGAATTACTTAGAAATAAAGGTAATATTTAAGTCTACAAGCACCTCACTCCTGACTATTTAATGTTTCTTAATATTTTATTTACTATTACTGTGTGGGTGTGTATAATGTGTGTGTGGGTGTGAGCACAGTCGTGCTACAGTGTGCATGTGGAGGTCAGAGAACAACTTTCCAGAGTCAGTTCTTTCCTTTTACTAGGGCTTCAGGAACTGAACAGAAGTTGTCAGCCTTGAACCAAGTACTGTCACCTACTTAAGCCATCTTAAGGCCCCGCACCCTCACTGACAGGGGAGACAGACACAAGGTCTCGCACCCTCACTGACAGGGGAGATATACACAAGGTCTTGCACCCTCACAGACAGGGGAGATACACACAAGGCCCCGCACCCTCACAGACAGGGGAGACAGACACAAGGTCCTGCACCCTCACTGACAGGGGAGATACACACAAGGTCCTGCATCCTCAACACTGAGAGGGGAGACAGACACAAGCTCCTACACCTAACCAAGGAGCTATTTGTAATTGGTACCTGCTGGGGAAGGGAAAATGAGTTTTCTCCAGCGGAGTGTCACTGAGTGTATCAGCCATACCCCAGGGTGGGCCCCATGCCCAGGAGTAGTAGTGAGACGACACAGAATGGACTCCATGGGCTTGTTTTTTTCAGAGGTTCTTTTTGCTTTTTGTTTGTTTTATTATTTTTACTTTGGTTTTTATTTTTATTTTTTTCTTTTTGCGAGAGAGAAAAAGCATGAAGTTGGGTGGTTAGAGAGGTGGAGAGGATCTGGGAGGAGTATGATTAAAATAATTGTATGAGAAAATTTAGCAAAAACATAAGTGAATTAAAATAAAAACATTCAAATGAGCTAGGAATGCAGTGGTATAGTGGTTTATTGTGAAATAGTAAAAATGAATGTAGACATGATGGCACATATCTGTAAGATGAGAAATTGGGAGGTTGAGGCAGGAGGACCCAGAGTTTGAAGTCAGCCTGAGGAACATAGCAAGACTCTGACTAATAAAGAAAGAAAGAAAGAAAGAAAGAAAGAAAGAAAGAAAGAAAGAAAGAAAGAAAGAAAGAAAGGAAGAAAGGTAGGTAGGTGGGGGAAGGATGAGTGGGGGAGTGGAAGGGAAATGGGAGAGGGGAGAAAGTGGAAATTTTGAATGGTATTATTTATAAAGCAATAAAAATTTTTAAAAATTAAATATCTTAACTATGGATTGGACAAAGGCCTGGGAAAGGCAAGGAATGAGACTGCACACACAATCTAATTACACCTACATAACACCAAACAAGCATAAAGGAGGAAAAACACCCAGCATCATAATGCTAAGGGCAACTTCATGGTCCATAACGTTTTCTTATTTTCCAGATTTTCTTCAATATAGTAATCTTATTTTGGAGAACATTCAAGCTGGGTATGGTGGTTCATTCTTATAATCTCAACACTCAAGAGAATGAAGCAGGAAAGTTTTGAGTTCAAGACCAGCCTATGCTACACATAACCCTATCTCAACAAAACAAAGAAAGCAAAACAAGATTTTTTTCTTAAAAATGTATATGTGTGTGTGAGTGTGTGTGTGTGTGTGAGTGTGTGTGTAAGTGTGTGTGTGTTTGCACATACCACAGTGTGCATTGTAGAGGTCAGAGACAGCCTGCAGGGGTCAACTCTCTCCTTCCACCATGTGGGTCCCAGGAATTGAACACAAGCCACCAGTCGGGCTTCCTATCAGGTGCCTCTACCTGCTGAGAGATCTCACCAGGACCTTCAAAACTTTTAGATAACATTTAAAACACTGAACTGCCAGATGTGATGAAGTGTGCCTTTAGTTCCAGCACTCAGGAGACAGAGGGAGGTGGATCTCTGAGTTCAAGGCCAGCCTACTCTGTATAATGAGTTCCATGCCACCTTACAAAGTGAGACCCTGTCTCAAAAAAACACTGAATTATTTTGCTAGTTGAGTGCCCTGTAAACACTACTGCTCAAGACACTGATCTGGGAGATATACAGGCCTCTGTTCACTGATGCACACACACACATAATCCCCATTAACACCTAGGACATTAAAGGTTATCAGGGAAATGCTTTTGTGAAGTTACCTTCGGAACACAGAATATGGAGATACCATCACATCAGTAATTAGACCTGCTTACCCTGCCCACACCCACACATAACTCTACCACCCTACAAACAGCTGGCAGTTACCACAAGCTTCAGATCTTCTGCAGGGTCTTAGCCAACTCACCTATGTAATCCGGGTACGTTCCGTAGGCAAACAGGTTCAGCAACTGCAAGTACGCAGCATTAGCTCCTTCTGCAAGCTGAGGAAGGAAAAGTTCATCACAAAACCAATTTCCACTAATCGCTACAATAGGCTTTTTTTTTTTTTTTTTTTTGGTTTTTCAAGACAGTGTTTCACAGCACTGGCTGTCCTGTAGATCAGGCTGGCCTTGAACTCACAGAGATCCACCTGCTCTGTCTCCTGAGTGCTGGGATACTGCCCAGCTTCACTACAATATTCTATAGAGGACATGTGACCAAACGTCAAGGATGTCACGGTCATTTCTTCTGTACCATTTTATTAGGTATTTCCTAAGGTCCTTTCCACTTCTGATTCTTGGAGAAAAACTAAACAAGACTATTTGAGTACAAAAGGGAATCTTCTTCTTTCCTCGGGAAGACATTTTGCACAACATATAAGATGTTCAAGTAGCTTCTTCTTCCTCTCTCTCTGCCCCTTTGCCAGCCACTCCACCACAAAGCTCTATGCACCAGGAGCATCAAGTCTTCTCAGGATCTCCCCTGCCTTAAAACAAATACCGAAGGCTGGGAGTCTTGCCTAACATGCACATAGAGCTAGGTTCAATCCACGCTGCATAAATGTAACTCCTCAGGTGGATGCAGCAGGATCAGGAGCTCAACATCACCCTGTTACCACTGAGTTCAAAGTCAGCCTGGATGACCTGCGAATGAGAGCTCGTCTCAAAAGAAAAAACAAGAGAGTGTGGTGATCCTGTCTACATACCAACTGTTGATGTACATGACATGTGTATGACATGTATGTGTGGATGCAGTGCACATGTGTATGATCACAGAACAACTTGTGGAGTTCATTTTCTCCTCCCACCTTTATGAAGGTTCTCAGAAATCAAACTCAGATCATCAGGCTTATATGCCACCACCTTTACCTATCGAGCCATCTTGCCAGCCCCCAATTTAGTATGGTGGCACCCACTAGAACAAACCGCATGACTAGTTCCAAGTTTCAGCACTAAATATGAACTGTGAACCCTGGCCATCCTAGAACAGTGTAAGGTGTGACAGAAAGGCTATACTGAAACAGAGCCAAATAAAAATGTCCATTAATTTATTTCACTTATGTCATGGGATGGCAAAATAACATCCATGGGAAAAAATGCAAAGAGTAGCTGAGCTGCGTCACACAGCTCAGGCTTATAATCCCTGATGCTTGTAAAGCTAAAGGAAGGAGATGACTAGCTCAAGGTCAGGCTGAGCTACAGGCTTGGGGGCCTCAGCAAGACCCTGGCTCAAAATAAGAGGAAAAGGAAGACTTGCACATAGTTCAGTGGCTGAGTACCTGTTCAGCATGCAGAACACTGTATGTTCAATCCTCAAAGACACACACACTCACCATCTCTTCCCACTTACCAAACCCCAAAAAGCAAAACAGGGACAACATTATTCTATTTTAGCTATTTAAAAAAGAGTTCCAATAATTGCATCCATAATTTCAGAATGCTGACAAGCAACTAGTTTATTCCTGGCTCAAACAGAACAACAGAAAGAGTCTGCAGGCAAAGGAGATTTGCTAAGCCCCAGTAAGCTCCAATGTGAGAATGCTAGCATCCTTACATGCCTCAAGCTGTCCTTTCGAGTTATCACGAACATCCTCAAGTCTCAGGACCAGAGCGGAAGAGATTCAGTAAAGAACATTGAATCTAGCACCTATTTTTCATACAATTACAAAGTTAGTTAGATCTTTAATGCAGATACTCCCAAAACTTCTCTGACTGGCTAAGTCTGTAAGGTCTTGCCAGCTTGTTTTTCATCTGTTTCTTCTTAGCCAGTTCTCAACAGTCACAAAAATAATTACTTGGCATGTTCATTCAGGAATCTGAAGAAACACATTACAGCTAGTCAGCTTTCCTATTGGAAAAGGAGCCTAGTCAAGCACGTGATAGGTGAAAGCAGGATCAAGGCCAGCCTAGGAAACATGAGAGTCAATCTCAAAAAAAAAAAAAAAAAAAAAAACTAAACTAAACAAAAAGCCTAACTCTCAAATCTCCCTCAAAAAAATATTGATTGAATCTTTTTGTTTGTTTGTTTGTTTTGTAGAATTTCTCTGAGTAGCTTTGGAGCCTGTCCTGGAACTTGCTCTGTAGACCTGGCTGGTCTAGGAACTCACAGAGATCCACCTGCCTCTGCCTCCCGAGTGCTGGGATTAAACGCGTGTGTCCTCACTGCCCGGCTTTGACTGAATCTTTACTCAAAGTCTACTACATGTCAGGCTATGTACTCAGCCCAAGGAAGCCATGGTAAGCTTAAACCACTCTGCACTCACAGACCTTAGTGTAAGTATAACAAGCAAGAGTTACATTAAATAAAAATTTACAATTAGGCCAGGCAGTGGTGGTGCACACCTTTAATCCCAGCACTCAGGAGGCAGGGGCAGGCAGATTTCTATGAGTTTGAGGTCAGTCTGATCTACAAAGTGAGTTCCAGGACAGCCAAAGCTACACTGAGAAACCCTCTCTTGAAAAAGAAAAAACAAAAAACAAACAAACAAACAAATTCTTACAATTAACAAAATAAAGTCAGCTGGCTGGGAATGTGGCTCAGTGGAACTATGTACAATGACCCAAAACTGACTGCAACAATAAAACAACACTATCTGTGTCTAGATCATTGGGATTGTCTTACTATCTTTCACACAATGAACAACACAATCTAGTTTTATTCAGTTTAAGGGAACACTGAATAAAAGAGCTCTGAAACATTATCCCTGATCTCCTCCCCACCAATTCCAAATAAGAGGATACCAATGTTAAAATTTGCTGGAGACCTGGAGAATAAGAAGAATATAGCACAGAGAAGACAGAAAGACTGTCTGAAAACTATCCTTACCTCCTGAACATTGGCCAACTCCAGCAGTTCTCCAAACACATAGACTCCAGGAGCCTCCAGCACCTGGCTGATGAGAGTGGTAAGGGCTGAGCCACTGGTACCCTTGGCTAATAAAATAAACTGCTCCAGGAGGTTGCTTGAGGGCTTCTGTTCACCTGCCATTCTCTGGTCTTGAGATCTGTCCAGAAGGAAAACAGGTCAGTCATTCTACCACCTTTCCAAAGTGTGAACTGAGTGCTGGGTCAGACACAAGAACACTTTAGTTTCACAACTCTCCATAAAACAGCCCCTGAATCTAGATACAATAACCACTTTGTGATATGGGCAAACTTCACCCTGGAGTTAAAGATATTCTGCCCTCAATTCTGAAGTTGTTCTGAACACACCGTCTAAAAGACACTTTCCTACCTGTTCCATCAGAAGCATCATCTTCTAAGTCTGTAAAGCTGACCAGGACACAGGGGAGTTTCTTTACACATGTTTTATATCTACCTCATTTCTAGGCTCTATTAAAAGACAGAGAATACTGCCCATGCACAGAGGCAATTTTTGTGTCATTAGAATCACACGTACAGGAGCTGAAGAGATGGCTCAATGGTTAAGAGCACTGACTGCCTTCCAAAGGACCAGGTTTAATTCCTAGCATCCACATGGTGGCTTATACCTGTCTGTAACTCAATTCCAGGGAATCTGACACCCTCACACCAATGCACATAAAATTAAGTAAATTATTTTTTTAAAAAAGAAGAATCCCACCCACAGCCAGGCACATATCAGAAACAAAGAGAAAACAGAGCCGCAGTTCATTTCTTCAAAACCCCATGTTTAGAGCTCCACACTCAATTGATGCTTAGCATATTATACAAGGCACCGGCTTGCCCAGCAATGGAAAAAAAAGTCATTTCAGCATAGGAAGGTGGGAAAAATAATTACAAAATTAAGCAATGATAATTCAAATCTAACTGGGCAGTGGTGGCACTGGCCTTTAATCCCAGCTCTCAGCAGAGGCAGTAGGATCTCTGAGTTTGAGTCTAGCCTAATCTACAAGAGCTAGTTCCATGACATCGAGGGCTACACAGAGAAACCTTGTCTCAAAGAAAAAAGGAAGGAAGGAAAGAACGAATGATCGAAAGAAAGGAAAAAAGACAATTCAGATCTAGAAAATACATTCTGTTTAAGTCAAAAATTGCATTTGACCTCCTGCTGATATGGACATTTTAACAAACATGACTCCAGAACGTGTACAAAATCTTAATAACTGGATATGAAGGAACAATGCAGATATTGTTTTTTAATTAATTTATCGATGAGAGCATTTTGCCTGCATGTATGAATACACCATGTTCATCCCTGGTGTCCACAGAAGCCAAAAAAGGGCATCAGATCCCCACAGAATGGAGTTACAGATGGTCTGTAAGCCATCATGTGGGTGCTGGGAATCAAACTCAGGTCCTTNGGAGGGAGGGAGGGAGGGAGGGAGGGAGGAAGGGAAGAGGGTACGAAGGTGGAAGTGGCCATGTTGAAGGGCCTAAAGGAGCATGAGGGGGGTGGCTGAGGTGGATATGGTCAAGATGCATTGGATGTGTGCATTAAGTTGTCAAAGAACAAGTAAAAAGAATATTTAAAAATAAGACAAAATAGACCTTCTTTTGGCCCAGTACATACCTTCCAAAAATCTTATCCCTGATTTTCCAGGACTCATCCCATTATACAAAGAAATAAAAATATAGCAGTTTTTTAAAGAGGCAAGCCATATACAACTTAACTAAAAGAAGGCTCACAATATAACTAAAGAAATGTTATAAAATAATGTGTACTATTGTACTACTTTGTCCTAAATAATGACAAATTACTTCATAAACAAAAAGGTCCAGGGGTCACAGACTTAACAGTTTCTATTTTAGGAGGATGCGATCTCTCGTTTTATCTTCCTGCCCTATATATTTCTGTATCATTGGTTCTCAGGGTGTAATAAGTTTCCTTTAAAAAAAACACTACTGTTTAGAAAAGAATTCAACATTCTTTTTCAACATAACTATGAAAGAATTCTTTTAGGAAATAATTAAACACCCACGCATATACACATATATCTCTACAACACATATTTTACAGCAGATGATGATGGGTTTGGCCATAATTTGTCTAGACAATCCTCTGGTATTAAACATTGAGGTCAGTTCCAACTTTTTGCTAAAAACAAAATGTGAAATCCTTTGTCCCTAAACATTTTCACAAATTTAAAATTATTTCCTTGGAATAAATTCCTAGAAGTAAAATTGCAAGCTCCAAATGTGAGCCCATTTAAGACTTCTGACCTATTGCAAAAGGATCCCATTACAAAACAGGTGCCAGTTGACTTTCCCAATAGCAGTATAGGGGTAAACCATTTCCCTCCATTCAACCCTGAGTGCTGCTGGCTTCTCCCATTGTTATAAGTTTGACACACAAAATGATCCACCTCTCTCTCTCTCTCACTTCCTCTCCCCGCCCCCCATGTGTGTGTGTGAGTGTGTGTGTGTGTTCCTGTCGGGTATATATGTGTGAGTCAGGTCGCACTGGGTAGTTTTATGTCATTTTGACACAAGCTAAAGTCATCTGAGAGGAGAGGAGAGAAACTCAATTAAGAAACCGCCTCCATAAGATCAGGTTGTAGGCAAGCCTGTAGGGCATTTTCTTGATTAGTGATTGATTAGTGATTAGTGATTAGGGCCCATTGTGGGTGGTGCTATCCCCAGGCTGGTGGTCCTGGGTTCTATTAGAAGGCAGGTTGAGCAAACTATGAGAAGCAAGCCAGGAAGCAGCACCCCTCTATGGCCTTTGCATCAGCTCCTGCCTCCAGGTTCCTGACCAATTTGAGTTTTTCTGTCCTGATTTCCTCTGATAAGGAACAATGCTATGGAAGTGGAAGTCAAATAAACCCTTTCCTCCCCAAGTTGCTTTGGTCACAGTGTTTCTTCACAGCGATAGAAACCCAAATTAAGACAGATATCTTCTGCCTTGCTTTTTGAGATAGGGTCCTTTGTTGATCCTACTCTTGCTGAGTAGGTTGGGTTGGCAGCCAGCGAGTCTTAGGGACCCTTCCACGGCTGCTGTCCCAGGGCAAGAATTACCAGTGCGCCACCTCGCCCTGATTTTCATCTGAGTTCCTGGGAACAAACTTGGGTCCTCATGCTTCCAAAGCAAGTGCTTTACTCCGTAGCCATCTCCCCAACACTGTCCTCATTTGACTGATACAATTTAATACTTAATATTAATAATTTTAATTATACAATTTACTGAATAGAGAAGATTACATCATTCATATATTCACTTATTGGCCATTTTCTTTTTTTTTTTTTTTTTTTTTTATGTGGTACTTCTCTCTGTAGCCCTGGCTGTCCTGGAACTCCCTTTGTAGACCAGACTGGCCTCAAACTTACAGAGACCCATCTTTCTCTGCCTTCCAAGTGTTGGGATTAAAGGTGTGGGCCACCACCGCTGCCTAGGCAGCCAGTGCTCTTAACAGCTGAACCATCTCTCCAATTCCCAATCCCAATGCAGATATTGTATTGTCATCGTCAAGATATTTGATACAAAACAGTTAGTTCATCAATTGTGTAATATATGCTGAGTGTGTATGGGCTCTAAAGGAACCCCACATAAGATTTGTTTTCCAGAAATGATACACACTGAAGAATGTGACAAAATGAAAGAAAAGGGGCATGGGTGTGTGGGTATGAATGAAGAAAAAAA
Source organism: Alexandromys fortis (assembly GCF_014885135.2). Taxonomy (NCBI): domain Eukaryota; kingdom Metazoa; phylum Chordata; class Mammalia; order Rodentia; family Cricetidae; genus Alexandromys; species Alexandromys fortis. The sequence goes on along the minus strand of NW_026068093.1, from coordinate 1,081,923 downwards.
GAAGTCAAAGAAGAGCCCTTTCAGGATATTAGGAAAGGTATGTTGCCTCATTTAGGGTTACCTAAGATCCTCTCAGAAACAGAAAAGGTGAAGTGCTAGAAAACAAAGAGTTCTGAGGAAGAAAAAGGAAAGCCGAGGAAGGGAAGAGGAAAGGGAGAAGGGGAGAAGGGGAGGAAGACAGGTAAGGAGAAGAAGACTAAGTTAGAAAATGAGGAACAAAACCTGGTCGTTGCCTCCACCCCCAAGCAGACACAACCGAAAAGATGGGAGTCTCAGCCAAGAGACTAAGTGGAAGGAGCAGGGTGGGAAGAGAGTTGGGGATGGGGAGAAACTCGGGTGCCTCTGAAAGATCTCAATCTCAAGAGCAAAGTCTGTGGTGATAGCGTGGATGGAATAAAATGGTGACTGACGTTTTTCTTCTGAAGTGGGAGGCTCCTCGAGGAGGAGGTTAGGGACGGAGTGGAGATGAATTCCCCTCTCGGGAAGACGCTATTCTGAAGCGCCAAAAAGGGTCAAAGGAAACAGCCTCTATGGGAAGGGGCCCATAGAGGGCAGCTACCGCGTGGAAGACGACAGTCGCAAGCTAGAGTGGACGTCAGAACTGGTGGGCTTGCTCCTAGCCAACAGCACACAGTGAGGACCTCTCGGTGTCCTGCAACGGGGGCGGGGCGGCGGGGCCATCTGCTTTCTTGGGAAAGCCTGCGGGATCGAAGCAGGAGGTCCAGCCAAGACCAGCGGGACCTGCCCTCTTGTCGTCTCCTACCTGTCCGCTCCGACTCTCTGTCCTCTTCGCCGATGTCTCGGCCTCCCAGAGCCTGCTTGCAGGTTGTCAAGCTTCCATGATCGGCCGGGCGTCCGGCGCTTTTCTGTCTCCGCCGACCCGTCACCGGTGCTGTTCCCCCGGAAGCCTCCCACCGCTGCACTCGAGTTCCGCCTACACAATGTTCCTGCTCGGCTTTTACAACTTCCCACCTAGAGTGAGACTGCAGCGGGAGAGGAGGGTCCGAGACCAGCTGCAGCCCCAGAAGCAGAATAAAAAGCAAGTAAAACACAGGGCCCAACGAGAGGAATGTGGCCTAGGTAATTGTAGGGCCTATATAGTAGCTGTCATCATCGTTATCTGGGCCAAAAAGCACTCCTTTGGCTGAACTTTCTTTACGAGTGAGCCCTCAGGCAACTGCAGCTACCTAGGCATTCTAACACACTATTTATTGAACTATTTTTTTTTATTTGACAGATGTCCATATTTATCTTGCCAGATTCTCATAAAACTATGACTTGTATAAAATACTCTCATTTTCCGGTATGCTAACTAAGGCTAACAGTTGAAGTCAGTAAGTAGCAATGTTGGAATCCAGGCTCACGGAAGACAAAGACTATGTTCCGAACCTGTACTCTGAAACTGTTTACAAATAAGCAGATCGAAGACTAAAGAGATGGCTCAGCGGTTAAGAGCATTTGCTGCTGCAGAGGGCTAGGTTGGTTTCTTAGGACCCACAGAGCAGCACACTCACATGGGAGTTTACACCCACCCAAAGGAAGCCTAGTTCCAGAGAAATCCAATGCCCTCTTCTGGTCTCTGTGGGCACCAAGCATGCACATGGTGCACATTCATACATGCAGGCAAAGATTGCAAACGCATAAATAACGTTAAGCGTCTATTGTGTTCTAGCAGGAATTACAGACCGTTTTATGGTGACAAAAGCAAAGTTATTGCCCTCACAGAGATCCAGGCTAGTAAGTGCCGTGAGAAAAGCTGGAATCACAGAAAATAGATTGGGTAAGAAAAACTAGATTGGGTGGGGGTGTTGTTTTGATGGGGGGGGTGTTAAAACATGGAAGAAGTCAGGCATGATGGCACATGGCTTTAATTCCAGCAAACAGGAAGCAGAGGCAGGCAGATCTCTCTAGTGCCCCTCCTCCCAGTCTTCCTTTTTTTATTTTTACAAAGTCCTTCTCTCATATTTTCCTATAAAAATTCTATTAGCCATCTACTCAATGTTTCTTAAATTCAATGGAAAGAGCAGTCTTTTAAAACTTAAACTATTCTATTATATTAAATTAATCATTTCTGGCCATAAGCAGTTCTCTAGTTATTGCCCAGACTGCTGCTCCCTTACAATGTACTTAATAACTTTCTCTTTCTCTTAAAAAAAAAAAAAACGGAACTGGAGAAACTGTGTAGTAGTTGAGAAATCTCATCACTCTTGTAGAATACCCAGGTTCAGTTCCCAATACACACACACACACACAGCAGTTTACAACCATCCATAAGTTCAGTTCCAAGGGATCTGACACCCTCTTCCGACATCCAAGGAGACCAAGCATACGTATGGTGCACATACATGCAAGCAAAACACTCATACACACAAGATAAATATTTTTGGCTGTGAGCCTAGCCTTTAACAGCTGAGCCATCTCTCCAGTCCACACATAAAATACAAGTAAATCTAAAACAATTTTTTAACATCTGTACTGGGAATAGAATGTAGGTGAGCAGTAAAGCGCTTGCCTAGCACAGGCACAGTCAATCCCAACACTGATACAACAACGCAAAAGAGATCATTTATATTTCAAAAGACGCTAGTAAAAGAATGAAGACATGCCACATTCTTGGAAAAGACATCTGCAAAGTATATGTCAGAAAAAGAAATCTGTAAGACTACATAAAGAACTACAAATCAGTAAGAAAACAAATGTCTAATTACAAAAAAAAGCAAAGGCCTTAGCACTTGACAAAAAGCGCACTCAGGCCGGGTGGTGGCGCACGCCTTTAATCCCAGCACTCGGGAGGCAGAGGCAGGTGGATCTCTGTGAGTTCGAGACCAGCCTGGTCTACAAGAGCTAGTTCCAGGACAGGCTCCAAAATCACAGAGAAACCCTGTCTCGGGAAAAAAAAAAAAAAAAAGCGCACTCAGATAAGCAGAGAAGGTGATCAGCATCAGAACACCAGGAATGCATACTCTAACTAAATGCCACATTTATCCAGAATGGCTACAATTAAAAAGACTGACGGCAAACACCCAGTGTCAAGAATGAACACCACCTAGAACTTTCCTCTATAGCAAGCAAAAGCCTCTGTTCTCAATTGTTCTGGAAAACTGGTGATATCCGCTATCACTGACCACATGCATATTCTACAAGGTTAACAACTCTTTTCCCTAAAAATCCTATGCAATGTGTCCACCAGAGGAAGCACACAGGAATGCTCACTTCAGAATGTAGCCCTGTCAATGATCAAACTCAGAAGTCCCTCTATTTTAGAGGAGATAAACTCTGGGGTTTATATGTACAATTTGCCAACTGAAAAAAAAATGGTACAAACACAAAACTACTGATTAAAAGAACGCCAGACATAACCTATACACACTGTGTGATCAATCACATTCAAGTGAAATCTACGCACAAAGTCAAATATGGACAAAATATCCAATAGCCATGAAAGCAGAAGAATTGATTACCTCCAGACGGGGATGCAGTACTGATTGGGGAAGGGTATAATGATTTGCATCTTGATTTGAGTGGTACTGATGGGTGTGTATATCTTCTCTCACCGAATGTGTGGCATATCTCAGTAAGAAAGGCAACTCAAGATGAAAAAAAAATTTAACATGAGGGAAAAATCTCATCCTTAGTGGTTCTCAACCTTCCTTCCTAATGGCTCAATCCATTAATACAGTTCATGTTGTAGTGACCCCCAACCACAAAATTATTTTCATTGATTTTTTTTTTTTTTTTTTGGTTTTTCGAGACAGGGTTTCTCTGTGGCTTTGGAGCCTGTCCTGAACTAGCTCTGTAGACCAGGCTGGTCTCGAACTCACAGAGATCCGCCAGCCTCTGCCTCCCGAGTGCTGGGATTAAAGGTGTGCGTCACCGTCGCCCGGCTTCATTGATATTTTCCAACTGTGATTTTGCTACTGTTATAAAGCATAGTGTAAATATTTTTGGAAATAGAGATCTGCCAAAGGGACTGTGACCCACACGCTGAAAACCGCTGTTTTAAATTAAAACGCTACTTCTACCATAAAGTTTTAGCAGCTGTTGCACCTCTAAGGCATTCTCCACCTGATCTTAACCAAAAGGCCAAGAGGTAATCCTCTTGGCATTCTAACTTCTTTTCTTTTATGTCATTTATCACTCTATCTTGAATCTCCTTAACTCCCTAAACAATTATGTATCTTCCAATGACGGTGACATAGCTTTCAATTACTCAGTACCTGAGCCAAAAAAAAAAAAAAAAAAAAAAAAGTTTGTTGAATTACTTCAAAGGGGGAAAAATGTGTAGGTGTTCAAATGGGTATAGTGGGAACAGGAACAGGAAAGAAGGCCTAAGGAAGGACACAGGCATCTTTAAAGAGGACTAAAACAACTCTACTTTTTGGAAAAATCATATTAAATGTCAACTTGAATGACAAAAAAAAAAAAAGAGCAAGTCAAAATAGCAAGACCTATCTAGACTGAGGAAATCACACTATTACACTACAGCCTCTTTCAGGAAATCCAATATGCTTACCTATTCTCTGGGCGTTTCAACCTAGTTGGGGAAACTGCTCGTTAAGGAGAAAAACAATCACATTGTCATGCTGCTAAAAATATCACCTCCCTAGGGTAGTGGAAAGAGACCACACTGCAGGTCAGTGGACCTAAAGCTAAATCCTAACTCTAGAACTTGCTGTGATCTGTGGCCAATCTCTGCCTCTCCGGTCCTCATCTCCTCATATTTAAAAACTAAAGATTAAAAAGTGATTGCGTTGCTAAATTCTTTTAGGTCTTCCTATACTGACACTGAGTATACAATCCTTAGTCTCCCAGTCTGAAGCAGAAATACAACATAAACCCTGCAAAACACGTAAAAATGCACCCCAGACTAATAAACCAGCACTATTTGAGGAAGTCATTTTGTTCTATTATTATCTTTCAAGGATTAATACGTGGTTTTGTTAGTTGTTTGCAGTCTTACCATGGTTTGCAGACTTCTGAGTTCCATGTAAACAGAAGTTAACTGTCGGTGGGCTGTCATGTCTCCAGGGAGAAAAGGACGCTCCCTCCGGGTTTCAAGTAACCGGATTCAGAAACCAACCCTACAGACGGATTCCAAATTTGCGCACACTGCGCGGCACACTGGAGCCTAAGTTAGAAAGATGGAGCGCAGATTGTGCTGGGATTTGTAGTCCCCGGCTTCTAATGGTGAGCTGGGATAGCGTACTCCCTGGAAGGCTGGGAAATGTAGTTTCTGCCACCTTGCACAGAGCAGCCTGCCACAGTCTCAGACCGCTAGTGTGCCCGGCGACGGGAGCAAACTCCCCAAGCCTCTGAAGATTTCAAGCCACCGCTCCGCTGGGACAAACTCTAGGCAACAACACGAATGAAAATTCTGTCCTCCGGGACTCCTCCAAGAGGGCCTTTCCCACTGACGCTCTCCGTCCCCGAGCGAAGCCGCTGAGCATTGCTATTGGCTCTTCGGGATGTCAATCGCCAAGGCTGGCTTGCCATTGGTTTCAGGGCGGGAGCTCCACGACTAGAGGGAAGGCGAAGGGATCAGGAGCGGGAGCTTAGGGGAGGGAGAGGCCGGTTCGGGTCTGGCCGCTACCGCTGCTTGCCTGAGGTGTCCGGCCGGGGAGCGGCTCCGTCCTCGGTTCCTGGGTACCGTCTGCGAGGCCCCGCCGAGCCAGCGTGGGAGGGCCGCAGGCGGCAGGCGCCGCATCATGTCAGCCAAGGACGAGCGGGCCAGGGATATCCTGAGAGGCTTCAAACTGTATCCGCCCGGGAGCAGGGGCGGGGCCGGGGAGGACTTGGGAGGAGGCCGGGGCTCGGAGGAGCCGAACTGTGGTGGGGGTGCCTGGTGGGCACCGGAGGAAAAAGGGCTGCGAGAGGGGGCAAGAAAGGAACGGCGTGCCGGGCCCCTCGGGAGGGACTGCGAACGGGAGGCGGGCACAGGGGCGCCCTGAGGGAAGAAGAGGACGTTGACGGAGCCTCTGGGGGACGGAGGCAGAGGAGCCCCGGGACCTGGCTGCGAGAGGTGTCGGCATCGAACCGGTGTCCTGGGGCGCTAGTCGGAGTCGGGAGGCTAGAAGGGGGCTATGGTCCGCATGCAGAGGCCGAGGGGGTGCGGCGAACTGGCCGCCTAGTCTGCCTTGGAGCGTCTTTGGCGGGAAGCCCATGAGGGAGCAGGGGAAAGTGACTCCAAGCAGGTGACCTTGTGTGGGATAACTGTACATGCTCTTGGGTACCCCATCTCACTTCAGCCCCCACCCCTGTCTTGTTTCCACAACTTCTCTCCCTCACTTGTGGCTTCTTCTAGGGCTGGAGTAGTGGAGAGGTGGGGGAAGAGAATCCAAGACCGACCCCACCTCAACACTTTCTTGGCCTTTGAAGCATTGGATGGTCACTTTTCTCCTCAACCTCTCAAGTTCCAGCAAGACGAGTAACGTGAGCGTGTGTGAGATGCCTTGAGGTACTTTGTTTTTGAACTCACTTCTGGCAAAACTACCTTTGTTCCTTGGCACTGCTGTGTTTAAAGCTTTATTCTGTTGGAGCTGTTCACAATTAATTGTGTTGAGATCACCGTACAGTATAAGAAATCATTGCCTCGATGGGCTTGGTATTTAATGCCTGTTATCCCTTTACTTGGGAGATAGAAGCAGGAGGATCAGAAATTCAGGTCACCCTCAGCATATATAGAGTTCAAGGATGCTCCTTCTTACAGGAAGGCAGTGAGGAGGCAGAGGAAGAAAACAAACAATTGCCTCCACCTATCATAATCGTAGTGTGACTTTTGCAAACTGTCTATATATCGTAAGGAAAGTTTGCATGGTTTGGTTTGTTTTGGAGCCAGGGTCACGCTGTGTACCTCTGACTGACCCAGATCTTGATGTGTAGACCAGGCTGGCCTCAAATAGAGATCCACCTGCCTCGTCTCCAAAGTGCTGGAAGTGCTCGTCTCAGAGTATGGGCCAACACGTCCAGCTAGAAGCTTCGTGCTTTGATGGAATATTTGCCACCATAAGATGCAGATGAAATGATAAGTGGAACTACTCCATCAATAGGCAAAGTGTAACCAAAATCTGTCTATATGGGTAGTGTGCAATTTCTGCACAGGACTCTTTAGTAAATACGTCACTGCATACGTCAGGAAGCTCGCTCCAATAAAGGAACATAAAGATTTTTTTTTAAAGATGCAGATGAAATGTATTCCAGTTTTGCATTCTGCTGACCTTAATCTTTGCTTACGTTCCTCCCGTACAGCAAGGAATGCACATAAATTCCTCTCAGTGCAATGTAGCCACCGCTCACTGAGCTTCTCCCTCCCCTGGAGGCTTAGGAAAGCTTTGTTCTCTGAGCAACCTGTTGTATCTTCACAGGATCTGTTTTACCTCTTCCAATACTTAATTGCTTTGTCATCATTAGTAACCGAGGGGCTGGGCGGTGGTGGTGGATGCCTTTAATCCCAGCACTCGGGAGGCAGAGGCAGGTGGATCTTTGTGAATTCGAAGCCAGTCTGGTCTACAGAGACAGTTACAGGACAGCCAGCACTACCCAGAGAAACCCTGTCTCAAAAAAAAAAAAAAAAAAAAGGAAAAGAAAGAGAAGAGAGAGAAACCAGGGGTGATGGAGTAAAATTTAGAATGCTTAGCACACATGTTAGATCATGCTTATAATCTTAGCACTTGGTGACTGGAGCAGGAAATTGTCATGAGTTCAAGACCAGTCATAACACAACTACATTTTCAAAAAGGGTGGAAGAGTGGACTGGGAATATACACAAGTTCTTGGATTTCTGTAGCATCAGGGAGAAACAAAACAACACAGGAAGGTCTGGGTGCAAAAATGAAAACTAATGTACAGAGGTTTTGCTAGTTTGATTTTAGGGGCAAACAAGCAGAGTGCATTGAGAAGAAAAGAACCTCTCCCTGCGGCTGGGAGAACTAGAAAATGAGTTGCCCCTGCTGTGCTTTTTAAAAACAGAAGGCTGCATCCCCTTACATATTGCCATTCGTGATAAAGTCAATGTATTTAGATAGTGAAGTTTACTAACAGACCATTTTGTATGTTTCTGTTTGTCTTTATAATGGAACCTAGCAGATATGGATGACTGAAGTGTTCGAAAAGCTATAGCATGGCCTTTATTTTTCCTTTAAATAATTTATGTTGTTACTGTGTGTGTACTGTAGATAATAAACCATAGATTGTGGGGAACTAAATTCCAGAAGCAACACTAAAAACAGGTGTTTGGAGTAAATGAATACAGCAGAAAAGCTTAGCCCCTGTCACCATTACTCTTGGCATGACCTGTTGAGAAAAAGGCTAAAGGGCAAATGCAGAAAAGACTTAAAGCTTGGTGTGATTGGCGCGCACTCTTAGTCCCAGCACTCAGGAGGAAAAGACAGTCTGAGCTCTGTGAGTTTAAGGCCAGCCTGATCTACAGAGCTAGTTCTAGGACAGCCACGGCTTTCAAAACCTTGTCTTGAAAGACCAAAAATAAAAGATAAAAAATGCGGGGTTTGAATTGATCTCTTAAGTGATGATGTTAGTGCCACATAGAACTTAGTGGTAGGTTTTCTGTGACCTGATAGTAGGCTTCTCTGCTGGCACAGTAAGCCGGATCAAGCTGAATTGAAAAAGTAGAACAACAGGTTTATTTGAGCAAAGCAACTCCCAAGTGGATTCTCCAGTCCCAGAGATCGAGGCCAGAAAAACCACACTCCTGAACTAAAGTGGGGAGATTACATAGCTCGTGGGAGAGGGGTAGTGACATGTGTGTCACAAAACTGGGTTTGTGCCCAAGTGTGGGCAAAAGCTGCGCAGCTGGGGCGGGGGTACTTAGACGGCTGACAACTTCCAGGGAGGAGCTGCTGCAGTGGCCAAGAATGTGGAACTGGGCTTTTTGGTGGCTTCCTTTTATTTATTTTTTTGTTTTGTTTTGTTTTTTGTTTTTTCGAGACAGGGTTTCTCTGTGGTTTTTGAGCCTGTCCTGGAACTAGCTCTTGTAGACCAGTCTGGTCTTGAACCCACAGAGATCCGCCTGCCTCTGCCTCCCAAGTGCTGGGATTAAAGGCGTGCGCCACCACTGCCCGGCTGGCTTCCTTTTATTTAGAGGTTCTCTGAGTGGGCAGGGTTTGGAGAGACAGGAATGGGTCTTGTCAGACCAGCAAGAGCTGCAGGAGCAAGCTGGAGATTCCAGCCGAACAGTTAGCATGGGCGGTGTGAAGTGTGCATTCTCTAGTACCCTTTGTTGACATCTGAAAATAGAGAAGGAAAATTGGGGCTGAACACTAGCTAGCAGTTAAGAAATTAAGGATGCTAATTGGTTTTCAAAGGGCCTGGGTTTGATTCCTAGCACTCACACCAGACAGTTGGCAACCTACTGGAACCGAATCCTAGGGAGTCTGACATCTTCTGCCCTCCACACACGTGGCATACAGAAACTCATGTAGGCACACATAAAAGATCTTTAAAAGAGAGAAAACAGGAACAGTATGGTTTACCTGCTTTCTTTTGTTTGTTTTGGTTTTGGTTTTCCAAGACAGTGTCTCCCCATGTAGCTCTGGCTGTCCTGGAACTCTCTCTGTAGAGCATGCTGGCCTCAAACTCAAAGATCTGCCTGCTTCTGCCTCCTGAGTGCTGGGATTAAAGGTACACGCTGCCGCTGCCACCACCATACCCCACCCAGGCTTACGCTTACATTTTTTAAAAGATAATTTTATGTTAGAAACAACTTGTTCACTCACCACCTTTTGTTGGAAATTTTTTTTCTGAACTGTTTTAAGATTGTTTCTGGAAAAGGTTTTGTGCTTAGTAATATTTGTCTTAATTACTTTCCTTTTGCGGTGATGAGACACTATGACCAGTGGAACTTAGAGAAGAAAAGGTATTGGAGCTTACAGTTTCAGAGGGCCAGAGGCTACGGGTAGGCAGGCATGGTGCTGAGCTTACATCTGATTCACAAATGTTAGGCAGAGAGCCAACCAGGCATGTTGAAGGTTTTGGACACCTCAAAGCCCACTCCCAGTAACATACCTCTAACAAGGCCACAGCTCCTAATCCTTCCCCAAATAGTTCCACAGACTGGAGAGTGACCAAACATTCAAATATATGAGCTTGTGGAGGCCATTCTCATTCAAAATAGCACATTACTATTTTTTTTTTGGGTGGGGGGGGTTCGAGACAGGGTTTCCCTGTAGGTTTGGTGCCGGTCCCAGAACTAGCTCTGGTAGACCAGGCTGGCCTCGAACTCCCAGAGATCCGCCTGCCTCTGACATTACTATTTTTTTTAAACAAGCACCATATATTCTCCCACCAACAGTATTCAGCTTTGCACATTGATTTTTTTTTTTGAAAATCTTGTTTCATTTGAAAAGTTTAGCCTTTTAAATTTTGTATTCCTGCATCTTCAGCTTGCTGGAAGAATAATGTTCCACTGTGGTTAAGTGCTATGCTAGCTAGGTGATAGGACACATGCCTATGACCCCAGTGCTTAGGATGCGGAGGCAGGCAGATGTCTGAGTTGAGGCCAGCTTAGTTTTCCTGATTTACAGAGCAAACTATAGGCACCTCTCAAAAAAGGCAGAGAAAAGCTCTACTGAAGTGAGGGGCTACACTGCCTGCCGTTGAATTCTCGTTCTGTGTTCCTGAGCAGTTTCACCTCAGTGCTCTTCGGTAGAAAACAGGACCAACAATAGGATCTGTCTTACCGGTCTGTTGTGACATAAAATGAGTTGTTATCTAAGCATTTGGAAAAGCACCCGATATACATTGAGCCTATGTCTTGGCAGTGTTTTTATCAATGAAGCTGCAAATCTCACATTTTTCGATTTTCTTCTCTAAATTGTTTGTTAATGTTTACCCATTTTACTATTGTTTGTTTTTCTTGTCACTTTCCGGATATTGTTTATATTTTGTGCATATTAGCCTTTTGCCTAACGTATATGTTTTAAGTATTTTGTCATAATATACTGCTTAACTCCTTTTCTGTGGTTCTAGCTCTGGGTTTTTGTTTCTGCAACCCCAGGTATAGAACCTAGGCATGAATCACATGCTGAGCAAACGCTCTGTCATCTGAGTATATCCCCAGCTCTCCTTTCACTTACTCACTTGCTCATCTAGATATCCTTTGGCAAACTTGTACATGTATATAATACACAATAGTCACATTCATCCCCACTTTCTCTTTTCTCCCGCCCCCCCATTTCCATCAAGTCTTCACACCACTTTCATGTCTTTTTGTTTTTGCTTTGTGACTTTCCCAGTGGTTTAACCAGGGCCATCCAGTGGGCGTGGTTGTGGTCCACTGGTGACTACATCACTGAAGACAATAATTTCTTCCCCAACAGCCATTGTATCTCCCTAAATCTTTTAGAATTTTTACTTAGAGATAGAGTCACATTAAGTTGCCCAGACTGGCCTTGAAGTCACTCAGTAGCCCCAGCAAGCCTTGAACTAGTGATCTTTGTTCCTCAGCCTCCCATGAAGCCGAGTTTCCGGGCCTGTGCCACCTTGTCTGGCTTATCTCCTTTTTGTGATTGAACAGAATTCTTTTTAAGTTTTATAAAAATGTATCCATACTTTCCATTGGACTTTTGCATTTTTGTCTCACTTAGGAATATCTCCCTCATACCCTGGTTCAGCTCATTAAATAACTTTACCTTTTCTTAACGATTTCTGTAGAGAGGGACAATTTTGCATCTTAAACCAATTTTTGTGACTATACAGAAGCAGAGTTTTTTGTTGTTTTGTTTTGTTTTGTGCTGGTGATCTCTCTTATCCTAAGATTAATCAAATGGCCTGTTTTCTTATTTTCAATACTTAACACTCTAACCCACCTGAAATATACTTACAGTGTGTGGTAGGAACAAGCTGTTTGGAAAACCCACTATCCCAGTAATATTTACTAGCCTCTTAGACCACTTTTCCTCTGTTGTTTTGGAACAGTCTTTGTCATATAACAAACTTTCATAAAGCATGGTTCTACTTTAGGATATTGATTCGTTGATTTATTTCTTGCCCCCTGCCTGTACATGCTTGGGGTAATCACCTAGTTTTACAGTATGTTTTAACATAGTTTCAGTGGGATTGTCATGACATGAGTATGTGTCTATAAAGTCATAAGGTTCCAAATAAATATTTGTGTCCTGTTTATTCATACAAAGCTTTGTTCATATGTCTATTATAGATATCCAGAAAACATGAATAATATTGAAAAACTCAGCTAAAACTGAGGGAATTCATGAAAGGTTTTGTATTTGTTACGTTACTTGAAAAATAAAACACCATAATTTCATTTTCTTAGCATCCCTTCTTACCTGTTTTCAACTCATACATATACATTAAGAGTTTTCTATTTCTTTGTTTGTTAAATGTCCTAATTGTAAATGTCCTAATTGTTTGTAAATTGTTTGTAAATGTCCTAATTGTAAATGAAAATTACGAATGAAATTTTGGGGGGAGGCAAATGAGATGCTTCTATGTAGATTTTGGATTTGATCATTTTAAACAGCCGATAGATTTACGAATCCCACATTCCCCATTTATTTCATTTAACCAAAGGTCTGCTGGGAGGCTGTTATGCACAGGGTACTCTGCACTTGAAAGATTTTCCCTCATTATTTCTGTTTAGAAGGGATGTCTTTACATGATGTTACTAGCTAGGCCTGGTGGTTTAGGCCTGTAATCCCAGCTACTCAGAGACTAAGACAGAAGCATTGAAAGTTCAAGGCCTTCCAGGGCAACTAGCCTCAAAGTAAAAGTTTAAAATAAATAAAAAGAGGGCAGTAAAAGAATAGTCACCTGCTTTCAACCTTTAGTGCTGAAGTAAAATGTTTTTAAATACTGTTTTATTTTGCTGCTATATTTTATTACAGGATTTTAATGTAGTTAGTATAGTTTGCTAATGTGACTGATGTTTACTTTTACTGTTACTTGCTTTTATAAAACCTTCAGAATTAACCAGGCCATGGTAGCTCATTCCTTTAATCCAACACAATTGGGAGGCAGAGACAGGCAGATCTCTGAGTTCGAGACCAGCCTGGTCTATAGAGTGAGTTCCAGGACAGCTAGGGGTACACAGTGAAACCGTGTCTCAGGGGGGAAAAAAAAAAAAACATTAACAACAACTTGAGAATTGTTTTGAAATGTTACTCAGGTTTATCATGTTCATAACTTCCAAAGATAGGTACTTTCAGTTGTTTTCATTGATACACATTTATTATAGTACCTTTTCTTTGAGATGGGGTCTCTTTGTTGTCCAGGCTATTCATCCCTCCCTCTTAGCACACCAAATGACTTACGAGTACAGCCTACTTTACTCTAGTGCTCTTATACTATTAGGTTTCTCATATGGCTTCTATATAATTTTACCTATTTGAGTAATTTTTTTCATTGACATAAACGTGTTCCTTAATAAGTTAATATGAGGGGAGGCAGTGAGATGGCTCAGTGCTGCAAAGCCAGAGTTTTTAAAGAGTTTTTTAATGTAAGCAAAACAACTTATTGTTTATGATTTCATTATCTTTAATCCACTGGGAATTTGCTTTGGTAGAATCTGTGTAGAAGTCATATAGTATTTTGTTTTGAGACGGGGTCTCTCTACATAGCCCTGGCTGTCTTGGAACTCGCTGTGTAGATCAGGCCGGCCTTGAACTAACAGAGAGCCTCCTGCCTCTGCCTCCCACCATTACATCCCAAGTGCTGGGATTAAAAGACCATGCCTAACTAGGTTTTAAGTTATTTAATTACCTCCATTTATTTATACTCTAGATATTAATATAATATCCAGGTAGAATGTGAATTAAGAAAATAAACATTTGACTCAAAATAGAAAAAAGAATATATCGAATACTTCCCAGAAGGAAAGACCAATGAATAAATGAAGATACATTTTGCCTTATTTAAACTGCCTTTTTATTGAACATTAACTCATTTTGAACAACTTTGGAGGGAGAGGAGCACTAATTTGCTTTCTTAGGTGAATATGTGGAGCCTCTATGAGAGTATAACTATCAAAATTCTGTGTGTAACTGCTATGCATGTAGAGCTTATGTAAAACCATGGTTCAGACTTGCCACCTGCAGCCCTATGTCCTTCAGCCCCGCCCTCACACTTGTGCCCCAGTGTCCGCAGCTCACATTCTCAGGGGGATGTTACAAGAGTTAGACGAAATTTGAATTAAATGCAGATAGCAAGTGATTAACTGCAGTTATTGAATCTATTAATAATTACAAATACAAATGATGTCTTCATACTGTGGTTATACTTTGATGTGAGTAACTATAACCTTTCTCTTTTGAGTCTGAAGAAATAATTTAATGGGTGTTGTCTAAGAATGCCATTCCAGGTGGCATTTAAAAAATTGATGCAGTTTGAACTTGTTTCCTTGCTTTTCTCTCAGAGGCTGGTGTTGAAGCCCTTATTACACCTTGGTCTTTGACTTTGCATGTCCAACCAAAAACAGTTGTGTTAGGCTGAATAGTGTATCTCAGTGGTAAAGCATTTGCCTAATCTATAACAAGGTCCTGGGTTCAACTCCTACCACCAAACAAAAATAGTCTTTGCATCTTCCATTTATTCATTAGTATAGTATTATAAGTATAATTAAGTATAGTATACTATTAGGTAGGTGTGGTAGCTCACACCTGATATCCTAGCACTCATGTGACTGAGAGTTGCTGCAAGTTCAAGCCAGCCTGGGCTACAGTGAGACTCTAAAAATAAAAATAAGCCAGGCAGTGGTGGCGCACGCCTTTAATCCCAGCACTCAGGAGGCAGAGGCAGACGGATCTCTGTGAGTTTGGTGCAGGATGTCTTTTAAGCATCCATCTTCAGCAGAGAAACCCTGTCTCAAAAAAAAAACAGAAAAATAAAATAAAAATAAAAGCCAGGCATAGTGACGTGCACCTTTAGTTCCAACACTCAGAGGCAGAGGCAGGAGAATCTTGTGAGTTCAAAGCCAGCATGGCCTGCATAACAAGTTCCAAGATTCTAGGACTGCATAGAGAGACCCTATCTCAAAAAAAAAAAAAGAAAGAAAGAAAGATACAACACTTAATTTCTCTTTAATGTTAATATTGCCCATATCAGTTTTGCCTATAATAATTGCCTTGTCTAGAGCCGGGCGGTGGTGGCGCACGCCTTTAATCCCAGCACTCGGGAGGCAGAGGCAGGCGGATATCTGTGAGTTCGAGACCAGCCTGGTCTACAGAGCTAGTTCCAGGACAGGCTCCAAAGCCATAGAGAAACCCTGTCTCGAAAAACCAAAAAATAAATAAATAAATAATTGCCTTGTCTAGGCTTTAGAGATGATATTGGAGGTTTATGATTTCCTTAAACAATTTTTTTAAGCTATCAAATTCTTGGAGAGCAACCAAAAACGTACCTCCCAAACAACAAATGAGCACTGACCAGATTGTCTAATCATGGTTCTCTTTAGATTATGAAGGGTAGCTTACTTCCTCGGGCGCTGTATTAATTAGACTCTCTATTGCTATAAAGAGACACTGTGACCAAAAGCAATTCGGCGAGGAAAGATTTGTTTCACTCACACTTCCTTATTGAAAGAAGGTGGTGGGGAAGGGGAGTGGGACCTGGAGGCGTGAGCTGATGCAGTGGCCATAGAGGGGTGCTTCTTACAGGCTTGCTCCTCATGGCTTGCTCAGCCTGCTTTCTTATAGAAACCAGGACCACCAGCCTGGCACCTCCCAAAATGGGCTGGACCTGCCCCACATCAATTGCACTTAAATGCTCCACAGGCTTGCCTACAGCTTGATCCTATGATGTTCCCATGACCCCAGCTTGTGTCAAGTTGACATAAAACTAGTGAGACAGGCATGGATGCTGAGAAATTGTTAGTCATGCTGAGTGGAAGGTAATTCTCTTGATTGTATTACTTAAGATTGTGCATGTGTGTTCAAGTGTGCAGGTGCACATGTGTGTGAATACAGGTAGAGTCCACTCTAAGGAGTTGATTCTCAGGCTTAGTCCACCTTTTGTTTATTTTGTTTAAGTTCCAGAATCTGGAACTTACCAGTTGGCCTAGGTTAGGTGGCCAGGAGCCACCTGTAACACGAATTCTAATTATACTTCATAATAAAAACTTGGAGTCAGGGGGCTGGAGAGATGGCTCAGCGGTTAAGAGCATTGCCTGCTCTTCCAAAGGTCCTGAGTTCAATTCCCAGCAACCACATGGTGGCTCACAACCATCTGTAATGAGGTCTGGTGCCCTCTTCTGGCCTTCAGGCATACATGCAGGAAGAATATTGTATACATAATAAATAAATAAATAATTTAAAAAAAAAAACTTGGAGTCAGCTCTCAGGGGGTGAAAGCTGAAGGATCAGAGAAGCAGAGAGGCCATCCACTACCAATGCTCAGACCAAAGGGGGTGACCCTGTCCTCAGACTGCCTACTCACACCACATCCTCAAACTGACTGTCAGACTGCATCCTCAGACTGCATCTGAGCTTATAGTCCTCTCACCGCCCAGCCCTATCCCATCCTGTCTCCACCTCCCTAGTGCTGGGATTAAAGGCATGTGATCCCAAGTGCTAGGATCACCTTTGTGTGAGCTCTGTTTCTCTTTTAGACTAGATAAGTTTCAAGTAGCCCAGGGTGGCCTTGAACTAACAGATCTGTCTGCCTGCGTCTCCCAAGTCTTAGGATAAAAGTGTGTGCCACCACTGCCTGACCTCTAGTGGCTTAGCTCTGCACTCTGATCTTCAGGCAAGCTTTATTTGTTAAAACACAATTTGTTAAAATATCACTACAGCCACCTGTTTTCCTTCTTCCCAGCACTTGGATTGCAAACCTATGCCAACATGCCCAGCTTTTTTTGTGTGGATTACAGAATCAGACTTGTTTCTTTATTTTTTGTTGGTTTGTTTGTTTGTTTGTTTGTTTTGAAACAAGGTTTCTCTGTGTAACAGCCCTGGCTATCCTGGAACTAGCTCTTGTAGACCAGGCTTGCCTCAAACTCACAGAGATCTACCTGTCTCTGCTTCCCAAGTGCTGGGATTAAAGGCATGTGCCACCACCACCCAGCTCCAGACTTGGTTCTTACATGCTTGCCTGGCAAGCAATTTACCAACTGAGCTATCTCCCCGTCCCTCAGAATTTGATTTTTGTCTTTTAAGATTATTTATATTTTATGTGTATGTTTTGAGTGACCTCATGTATATATATGTGCACCATGTGCAGACAGGTAACCTCAGAGGCCAGAAGAGGATGTCCAGTCCCCTAGAATTGGAGTTGGAGGCAGTTGTGAGCCACTTGATGTTGGTGCTAGGTACTAAGCCTGGGTCCTCTGCAAGAGCAGCAGTGTTCTTAACTGCCAGGCCATCCCTCCAGTCCCCAGATTCGTATTTCATTTGGGAATTATTCTTTTCTGTTGTACTTATGTCCTCTATATGGTTTAGTTTTTTCTCAGCTCCCAAATTCAGGGAGTAGAGTTCAGCCTGGGGTAAGAAAGAATATTTTAACAATTAGTTACCTGAAAGGGGGAGGGAGATACTTCCCAGAAGGTGGGGGGGTGCACACACGCATGTGCACGTACACATACCTGGGTGTGTAAGTATACCTAATTGTAGGGGGCTGTGGAGGTCAGAAGAGGATGTCTGATCCCCTGGAACTAGAATTAGAAGCAACTGTGAGCTACCATCTGAATGCTGGGACTTGAACCATCGTTCTCTGAAAGAGCAGTAAGCACTCTTAGTCACTGAGCCATTTCTTCAGACCCAGATGGGTTGGGGTTTGGTTGGTTGGTTTTGGTTCTTTGGTTTTTCAAGATAGGGTTTCTCTGTGTGTAGCTCTGGCTGTCCTAGAACTCACTTTGTAGACCAGGCTGAGCTCAAACTCACAGAGATCTGCCTGCACCTGCCTCCCAAGTGCTGGGATTAAAGAAAGGCTTGAACCACCTGGCATGGGAATATTCTTGATTTCACTTTTTTTTTTTAACGTTTTTAACATTCTGTATTCAGTAAGTGGCCGTGCACAGGAGTATGGCTAGCGGCTTTGGTCATGATGCTGCTCACAGGAGTACAGCTAGCGGCTTTGGTCATGATGCCCTACAGCAGACTGCTACTCACATCTAATGAGCACAGCATTATGGGCCATTAGGGTTTACAGCAATGTTACTCACAGAATGTATCCCACAAGGAAACCGTCTTCAGATGAGCAATCCAGACCATCTTATTAATGAAAAGAAGAATGCCTCCCCTGATCCCCTGACCTCAGCACAAACAGATGAGTGTAGCGGTTGTATTTAGAAGACCGTCTTGTAAATAGTTATCTCCATCAACTCTGGAATCTTGTCTTAAATATCTGTGAAAAGTATCCAATAAAAACTGTCTTGTGGGGGCTGGAGAGATGGCTCAGAGGTTAAGAGCATTGCCTGCTCTTCCAAAGGTCCTGAGTTCAATTCCCAGCAACCACATGGTGGCTTACAACCATCTATAATGGGGTCTGGTGCCCTCTTCTGGCCTGCAGGCATACACACAGACAGAATATTGTATACATAATAAATAAATAAATATTTTTAAAAAAAACTTGTGTGGGGTCATGGTGTGGCACACCTTAACCCAACATTCAGGAGGCAGAGGCAGGTGGATCTCTGAATTAGAAGCTAGCCTGGTCTACAGAGCTAGCTCCAGTACTGCCAGGGTTACATAGAGAAGCCCTGACTCAAAAAACTCAAAAAAAAAAAAAAAAAACTTTAAGTATAGATTGAGATAAAAAATATAGCAGATCATAACTTTCTGTTTTCTTGTGATAAGGTCTCACTCTGTAGCTCTGGCTGGCCTGGAACTTACTGTATAGACCAGGTTGGACTCAAATTCAGAGATCAGCTTGAGTACTGAGATTAAAAGCGTGTGCTATCACACCTACGTTTTCTATAATCTGATTTTGTTTTAATATGGTAAGGACTAGAATGTTGGCTCAGTGGTTGAAAGTACTTAACTGCTCTTGGAGAGGACCTGGGTTCAGTTCCCAACACCCACGGGTGGTTCACAACCATCTCTAACTCCAGTTCCTGGGAATTGACACCTTCTGACCTCCAAAGGCACCAGGCAACACGTGTGGTGCACATACGTGCATGCGAGTGAAATACTCATACATATAAAATAAAAAAGCACGTATTTTTAATGTGGTAGGTAACAGGTGATTCAGTTTGGGAAGTGCATTCTTGTCAAGTGACATAATTCTTGTCACTGCCGTGTGAAAGATTAAGGGAGAGGAATCTGAGCACTGCCATGGACCTAGGAGTGAGAGGTGAGCCTTCAGTGGAGTAGGTCTCTGTGTGGCCACTTCCTGACTTCTGCTCCATTTGTTTACCACAGTTGTAAGTGACATCGTCCACTAAACCCAAGAAATACAAGAATTAACAAAGTCTTCACGTCCAAGGCTTTCTTACCTGGGTGTAGTGTGCACTTAATGTGATTTCGGCACTCTGAAGGTAGAGATAAAGGGTTGCCGCAAGTCTGAGGCCAGCCTGGTCTGTATGACAAGTTCTGGGCTATCCAGTTTTACATAATTAAGACTCTGTCTCAGAACAAAGCAAACAAACAAATAAAAAAAAAATGACCTCCGGGCTAGGGAGATGGCTCAGTTGGTAAGGTGCTTTTCCTGTAAGCATGTTAGAAAACCTAAATTCAGATCTCCAGTGCCCATATAAAAATCAGGTGCAGCAAGACAGGGCTGTATTCCCTACTCTGAGGACGCAAAGACTAGGTGGATTCCTCAGGTTTACTGGCCAGCCAGTCTGGCTAGTTCATGAGCTCCAGAAGGTTCAGAAAGAGGCTGTCTTTAAAAATGAGGCAAATTAGCTAAGCAAAGTGGGACACCCCTTTGATCTGAGCACTTGGGAGGCAGAGGTAGGTAGATTTCTGTGAGTTCAGTACCAGCCTTATTTATGTAGAGAATTCCAGGACAGCCAGGGCTACATGGAAAAATTCTGTCTCAAAAAATAAGGTGAAGTGATTGAGAAAAATATACTTAACATCAGCCTCTGACCTCCTCAAGACTTGTGTAAGGGAGGTGGAAAGAATAGCAATTAGAGGACAGTGTGATAAGTGCAGTAGAATCTCAGAAGAATGCTTACTTCTGGGGGCGTGTGGAAGGCTTCTGAATTGTCATTAAGTAAAATCTTGAAAGCTCGAGTAGGTGTTAAGGAGTTAAATCTTTTAGGTACTGCGGAGTAGCAGCAAAATGATGGCATGGAGAGTGGGAGTCGCAAGGGAGCATAAGAAGCAAACGACCTTGGAGTGCTGAAAATTTCATTCCGTGAATATTTGTCTGACAGCTTATACATCAGTAGTGATCTTAAGAGTAATATCTAAGGAAACAAGATTTTAATCTGCCAGTATTAGAAGATGGATAATGGAGGAAATAAATCAGCAAAAATATATTATTCAAGAAATTTGGTGACAGAAAACCAAGCTTAGGAAGTAACTTGAATAAAGCTATCATGACTCGTGGATGAATATGTGTGAAATTCAGTGGTAGAGCACCAGACTAGCATGCATGAAGCCAGAGATTCTCTCCGCTGAAGACATCAAGAGGATTCAGTTAAGTAGTGGAAGTCGCTTTCCCAGTTGTCCAGTTGTGTGTTCGTCATTTATTATCTGTGAGCAGATTATGCTTGCTCCATTTGACTTGCAGGGATATTTTGAAAACCGTAACTCTTCTCATGTATTGTGCTTACTGTTGTCATGTGAATCATTGTTCAACTTCGCTTTAAAGTTTAGAATTGCTTTTGCAAATTTTTAAGTTTCCTGTTTTTTGGATGCCAAAAAAGCCAGAGACTCAATGATTCTCTTTTACATTTCTTAGACTTCTGACAGCTTCTGCTCATCAATTCGGGAAGCAGGAACCACAAGATCATCTTTCACTTTCCTTTTTTTATTATTTTATTTATTTGAGGGGTGAAACAAGGCTGGCCTAGACCTAACAGCATCCTCCTGCCTCAGCCTCCCAAGTGTTTATTACATTTATGAGCCACCACACCCCACACCCAGCTCTCCTTTTATCTGTTTTTTAAAGATTTATTAGCCAGGTGGTGCACGCTTATAATCCCAGCACTCGGGAGGCAGAGGCAAGTGGATCTCTGTGAGTTTGAGGCCAGCCTGGTCTACAAGAGCTAGTTCCAGGACTGACTCCATAACTACTGGGAAACCCTGTCTCATATATATATACACACACACACACACACACTTATTTATTTATTTATTTATTTATTGGTACGTTGGTGTCAGATCCCCTGGGAACTGAACCTGGACCTTTGGTAGAGCAGCCAATGTTCTTAACCACTAAGCCATCTCTCCAGCACCTCCTTTTATCTTTTCTTGATTTCCCTCTCAGTACTGTAGCTTTAAAAAAAAAATTAGGTGAAATTCATGAATCCCTAAATGTAGATTTTGATGGAATTCAATAACTTATTTCTGTGCTTCCAAATAAGGTGAAAGAATGGTAACCTCTGGGGAGCATGCCCCTGAAAGGGGACCCACTGTCATCTCTTCCATCAGGAGGTGCTGGGATGCAAGCAAGGCAAACCTAGTCTCTGAAAACCTTTCAGATGTCTCTTCTGGCTTGTCTGAGACCAGCTTCAGAGCATAAGTGCAGATCAGTAGAATCGTGGGCTCTAGAAAAAGAAAGGCTTATTTCTTTGTTTGGCTTTGCTGGTGAGAAGACTGTGTTATGTTTCAAGTGGTGATCTCTCTCTCATTACTGAATTACTTACCTGCACTGTTTCCCAGGCCAGTCTGGATTTTGATTGTCTCTTTTCCAAGCAGAGAAACTTTGCCAGAGGGAGAGTATTATTTCACAGTGATATCACCACTTGTTCCTGAATATTAAGTTTCAAGGATGCTGAAGCCTGGTTTCTCGGGGATGTGTTTATACTTTCTCACCATGTCTCCTATAAATGAGAACACTGCTGAAAAATTATTTAGAAAAATTGGTTTAGATATGTGTCAATTAGCTGGGTATTGTGGCAGTGGCGCACACCTTTACTCCCAGCACTTGGAAGGCAGAGGCAGGTGGATCCCTGTGAGTTCCAGGCCAGCCTGGTCTACAAATCAGATTCTAGGACAGCCAGGGCTGCTACACAAAGAAACCCTGTCTCAAAAGATCTAAATAAATATGTCAATTAGAATTGATTTTTAAGAATGTATGTTCTAAATGAAAGGTGACCAGCAAGATTGTTCAATAGTTTAAAGCATTGTTACCAAGCCTAATCATCTGAACTGGTCCCTAGGACCCACAGTTGTCATGTAACTTCATATATGCTGTGTGCATGCATGCATGTGTGCACACAATAAATAAATGAATGAATATAATGTTTAAATTGTTTGAGAAGTGGGGCTGGGGCCTAGAGAGATGGCTGAGCGGTTAAGATTAATGGCTGCTCTGCTAGAGGACCCAGGTTCAATTCCCAGTTTCTACATGGTGACTTTACTACTATATCTGTACCTCCAGTTCCAGATCACCTGACCCACTTTCCGTCTTCCTTAGGTATCATACCAGGCATGCATATGGTGCTTAGACATACATGCAATTAAATGCCACTAACATAGAATAAAATAATAATTTTAAAAAATCCTAATAGGATTTACTAAAGGGCCTGCCCTATGTAGCAAACCCTAGGGCAGAAGCAGCAAGAGGGTGCTGACAGAGTAAGTTTGAAAACAAAGTTCAGGTGGAGAAAAACCTCACCACCAGAGCAAGGAAAAGCATTCCTGTAATGAAAATGCTCAGGATGCTGCCACATAGGAGCCTCCTTTATTCACTGTCAGGCATTGCAGCTGCTTCCACCCCAAGGAATGAGCAGAAACCCATGCCAGTGACCTTGGTATGGAAGATTTGCCTCATACTGCTTTGGCCTGCAGTGGAAGACATTAGCATATATCATTATATGCTTAGTCAGCCATTTTGCCTGGGAAAATAATCTACTTACCTTGAAATTACTCAGAACCACATGCCCATATATAATTTACAAGTGCTCTGCCAAGTCATGAATTCGGGCCTAATGCAGAAAAGGCTTTTAAGTTCTGATGTGTTACCTACAATTCAGCTGACTTATTTAGAGTGCTCATGGTGTTTTGGTTTTTTTCAGTTGTGTATATGTGTGTTCGTATGTGCATGCACACATGTGTGCAGGTACTCACAAAGATCAGGGGCTCCTTAGAACTAGAGTCACAGGCAGTTGTGAGCCTCCTGATGTAGGTGATTGCAAATTAACTCTGTCTTCTGCAAAGCGGTATGCACTCTTTTTCGAGATGGGGTTTCTCCGTGTGGCCCTGGCTGTCTTGGAACTAACTTTGTAGACCTCAAACTCACAGAGATCTACATGACTCTGCCTCCTAAGTACTGGGATTAAAGGCATGCGCCACCACTGCCCGGCTAAGCAGTATGCACTATTAACTGCTAAGTCGTCTCTCCCATCCCTCCTCAGTTTTTTTTTTTTTTTTTTTTTTTTTTTTTTTTTGTGGCATACCAGCCTTATTTTTCCCTTCTATAACTTGCTTTTTACTGAGGGAGCCCACTGCCCTGCCCCCAGTCTGCTTCTTAGACACTCTTAGTAAGCCTTGCTTTCTGGTTGTTAACCTTAAGGAGAATTCCCATCACCCCTCTTATTTGCTCTCTGATGTTCATGTGTGGCTCAGCACATATTTGAGTGATACTGTGTTGAGAACTGAGAAGATGATCAATAAACCTAGGTGCAATTTGATTTATAAACTTGGATATACACAGCACATTGAAACCTACTACAGTGCAGTAAAACAATTGGCAGGGTCAGCAGATCACTGGAACAGACAGCACTCTGGAGAATGGCGTGTACAGCAGAGCCAGGCTCGCTGGCTTTCTCCAGTAAGCCTTCATTTTCTACCTTGACTTCTCCGCCCCTGGCATATAGCAGCTTGTTAACCTGCTACCCTCCTGTTGCCTGTGGTTTTCTGTTCCACAACAAACTGCCAAACTGTCCTCTTTTTAGCCTAGTCTACATAGTAAGTTCCAGGGCAGCCAAGGCTGCATAGAGAAACTTGTCTCAAAGAAATAAAATCTCTTTTATGGCCAGCATGATTGTCAGCAGGTAAAAGTACCTGCTACCAAGTCTGACAACCTAAGTTCAGTCCCTGGGACCTGCAGTGGATGGAGAGAACTGACTTTTGTAGATTTCCCTCTAGTCTCCACACATATCTGCATACACACACACAAATAAATGTTTTTAGTTAATACTCTCTCAACCTACTTACAGAGCCTGACTCTGTGTGTTCCTAGACTGACCTTGTCAAAGCAGGAAAGTCTTGTTTTTTCATTGCCTAGGACAGTGCTATATAAACTATATTTCTAGAGAAGAATCTGATTTTTTTTTATTTCTTCTCCTTCACAAGCTGATGTTTCTGTCAAATGAATTATTAGAAAGGTAACATACAAAATAAAGGTGAAAGTGTATTTAGAATTTCCAATAAATCTGTGAAGTCTCCAATAATTTTTTTTCTTGGTTTTTCAAGACAGGGTTTTTCTGTGTAACCTTGACTGTCCTGAAACTCTCTCTGTAGACCAGCCTGGCCTCCAACTCACAGAGATCCTCCTGCCTCCGCCTCTCTAGCGCTAGGATTAAAGGCGTGTGCCACTACCGCCCAGCTCCATTAATTTTTGAAATTACTATTTTTATTTTATGTGTATGGGTTTTTGCCTGCATGTTTGTCTGAACCGTGTACATGCCTGATACCCACGGAGGCCAGAAGACATCAGATCCCGTAGAGTTAGGATGCAGTAGGAACAAATGGCCAGGGTTAGCAGCGCACTGGAACAAACAGCACTCTGGATAATGGAGTGAGCCTTCTGGAGAAAGCCACTGAGCCCAGGCTCTGTCATCTACTCTATCCAAAATACTGCCTGTTCCAGTGTTCCATTGACCCTGAGAACTTGCTTAACTTCTGGAGAGATAGATGATTGTAAGCCACCGTGTGGGTGTTAGGAATCTTCTGGAAAAGCAGCCTATGCTCTTAACCGTTGAACCATCTCTCCAACACCCAGTTTTTAAATTTTTTAAAGATATATTTTTATTTTCAGTTATATGTGTGTCTGAGTGTGGGTCTATACGCGTGTGTGATAATGTGGGGGCTAGAAGAGGACATTGGATCCCCTGGAGCTGGAGTTACAGGTAATCTTAAGCCACTTGATATGAGTACTGGGGAACCAAATTTGGGTTCTCTGCAAGAGCAGCATGTGCTCTTAAGCGCTGAGCCGTCTCTAGCTCCTCCAGTAAAATTTTTAAATACTTCTTCTGTTGAGAGATCTCTGCCTTGTCTGTAATCCTAGCACTCAAGAAGCAGCAGAGGGTTGCAGTGAATTCAAGGTCAGACTGGTCAACATAGCAGATTTCAGGCCTAGTAGGTCCACATAATGAGACTCTAAATCCAAAAAAAAAAAAAAAAAAACCTAAAAATCAGCGCATCATAAATTTGTGGCAAATGAATTCACAGACCGGGACCAGCCTACCAACACATTCTGAGTGTTCAACTATGGAATCCCCAAACAGTTTGCACCTGGTACACAGTAACATCACTATCCATGGTCACAGTAGATGACCAGGTAGAACTGTGGAAAATGTGGACTCGAGGGAAGTGATTGAGAAGGTAAAGGTTGCAGACTGCTATCCCATGGGAAACTTTCACATCATTCTTTCTAAGATTTGTTTATTCTTTATACAGTATTCGTCTGTGTCTGCCTGAAGACTAGAAGAGGGCATCAGATCTCATTACAGATGGTTGGAGCCACCATGTGGTTGCTGGTAATTGAGCTCAGGACCTCTGGAAGAGTAGCCAGTGCTCTTAACCTCTAAGCCATCTCGTCAGCCCCTTCTCGTCACTCTTTTTTTTTTTTTTTTTTTTTGGTTTTTTTTGGGTTTTTTTGGTTTTTTTTGGTTTTTCGAGACAGGGTTTCTCTGTGGTTTTGGAGCCTGTCCTGGAACTAGCTCTTGTAGACCAGGCTGGTCTCGAACTCACAGAGATCCTCCTGCCTCTGCCTCCCGAGTGCTGGGATTAAAGGCGTGCGACACCACCACCCGGCTTCTCGACTCTTAACATCATCCCTTTGACTCTCTTAGCAAGACAGATACATAAGTCTATCCTTTTATGGGTTCCTGAGAAACAGTTTTGGTTTTGCAGTACTGTGAGTGCAGAAAGAGCCTACTTGCTTTTCTGAACCAGCTCTCTAGAGCAGACCGATGGTTGTCCAGGTTTGGCTTCGGGAATTGACCCCCCCTTAGAGCCCGTACACCTCTCCATGTGTAAGATGAACCATTCTGCCAGATGCTTTCCTTCTGAGATTTTCTGATCTCTTTATCTTCTCATAACATTATCCAAACAGAGTAAGAGGTCTTTTTTACCAAAATCTTTGTTACAAGCAAACCTCTATGTCTACTAAAGTAATTTCAGGTTGCTTTACAACACTAAATCTTGAGTTTAAAAATGAAATTGTAAGTTCTTGAATCCCCTTAAAATGAGATGAATTCATGGTCTTATTCAGTGTTAGAACAGCAAGAAAACTACTTTTTAAACATCAAACAATAGTACTCAGGGGAGATCATTATTTTGAAATATTTAAACTCAAATATTTAAGTACAGCTGATAAAAAGGAAATTTTGGCTGGGCGGTGGTGGCGCACGCCTTTAATCCCAGCTAGTTCCAGGACAGGCTCCAAAACCACAGAGAAACCCTGTCTTGAAAAACCAAAAACAAAAAAAAAATAAAAAGGAAATTTTGTTGCCATGAGTAGAATTTTGTTACCTGTGTAAATCTGTACAGTAATTTCATATTATTCCCTACTAAGCATGTCCCAAGAGAATGACCGTAGGAAGGATCAAAGGACCGTTCCCACAGTATATTTAGGGGTCTGCTTGCATTTCTCACCTTCATCAGTTTTTCTGGTTCTGGTGGTCTGTCTTCATCAAGGGACCCAGGACCCTGCAGCTGCACTTTCTTCCCTGGGGTACTCGGTGTGGACAGACTTGTTGGTCTAAGTGCTGCCTGTGCTGTTTTTCAGCTGCAGTAGATTCTGTACTCTAGTTTCTCTCTGGGACAAATGGCTGGTAGTGTTGTAGATGCTGAAAGCATAGCCATTGGAATCAGGCAGTGAAAAGCCAGCTTTAGAGCTAAGCACCTAAGCTACTTAAGAGAGTGTTTATCTAGCATGAATGAGCTCTGGGCCAGTTACCAGCACCACCTAAAACTGGGGGGAGTGGTTAATGCCTATAATCAAAGCACTTAGGAAGTAGAGGCAAAAGGACCAGAAATTCAAAGCCAGCTTAAGATACGTAAGACTCTGCCACCAAAGAATAATTAAGTAAAACTTTGCAACTTACCAGTTTTGAAACCTTTGAACTTTGATCCTGAATCCAAAAGTTGGTCATCAAAATAGATAAAAAAATAGTTGATCATAAAAGTAATGCCTATTTCATAGGATTAGGGGGATTCTTATAAAGATAGATAAAGCATGTAGCATTTTAGCTGGCACAAAGAAAGTGCCTATTAGCCATCATTATATAGTGAATAGAAATTTGAAAGGTGTCTGTTTCTGCCAAGGATGGATCACCTGATAGCAGAATTCCTTCTCTTTCAGTTTCTTCTGTTCATTAAAAGATATTTGCACTGCACAGTGGTGGTGCACATCTTTCATCCCAGCACTCGGGAAGCAGAGACAGGCGAGTTTGAGAACAGCCTAGTCTACACATGGAGTTCCAGGACAGCCAGGGCAGGTACTCAGAGAAACCTGTCTCCAGAAACAAAAACAAACTGGGCGATGGTGGCGCCTGCTTTTACTCCTAGCACTCAGGAGGCAGAGGCAGGCGATCTCTGTGAATTCAAGACCAGCCTGGTCTACAGAGCTACTGCCAGGACAGGCTCCAAAGCTACACAGAGAAATCCTGTCTTGAGAAAACAAAAAGCAAAAAAAAACCCAGAAATTTGCTTAAGTGTGGCCCATTTGATCAGGACTATTTAATAACATGCTAACTATGTCATGTAATTTCTCTGGATATTTTTTCAGGAAAGCTTTCTTAATTGTTTTAGAAATTAGAGGAAACTGGGCAGTGGTGGCACACGCCTTTAATTCCAGCACTTGGAGACAGAGACAGGTGGCTCTGAATTTGAGGCCAGCCTGGTCTACAGAGTAAGTACAGGCCAGCCTGATCTACAGGGTGAGTACAGGCCAGCCTGGGCTACAGGGTGAGTACAGGACAGCCTGGGCTACAGGGTGAGTACAGGACAGCCTGGGCTACACAGAGAAACCCTGTCTCAGGGAAAAGAAAAGAAGAAGAAATTTAATTTAATACCTTCTGATATTTGTGAGCATTTTTATACTATTTATTATTATTCTATATGTTAAGCATTTCTGATTTCCATGGAAAAGCCCAAGGAATGAGCATTTTTCTTTTAGTTTGTTATAGTCTGCTGAAGTATATCTAGAAGTTTAGAAATTATGTGTTTAGAAACACGGAAGGGTGTTGCCTGGAAGCCGCCAAGGCACCCCACTTTTTAGCTTCTGGGTGTTCTCTCTGCACATGAAAAAGAAGTGGTTCAGTTTGTTGTTGGTTCCCAAAGCACCGACAGGGGAGACTTATACTCCTGGGTCTCTATGTCCTCAGGAGGGAGTGATGGAGATGGCTGTTAGTCTAGCCTTTCCTCAGATCATTAGCTAACTTGACTGGCTTCCAGATACACTTATGACAGGGAATAGGTTCCTGCAGTACTCCTACTAGTATTTCTCTGTACCTTGCCAACTTTATAGCCAAGGGCTTGCTTTTTTCTTTATTTTTAGATGTTTAATCATTTTTCCTCACTGCCCATCTCTCTTCTTCCACATGCCAGCTTGCCCTTTATACACATAAATGCAAAACCCACAGTGACTACTACCACGCTCTCTCAGAAAAATATCCAAATTTTTCTGATCCCTTAAAATCTTTCTTCCTAGAAACATCTTTTATTCCATAGTCCTGCTCTGTTCATCTACCTTGACCTCCCTCCCTGACTGGTGGTATGGATTTCAGTGACTGTAATGTTTTTTTCTTTCTGTTCTTTTTGTTTGTTTGTTTGAGACAGGGTTTCTCTGTAGCTTTGGAGCCTGTCCTGGAACTCTATACACCAAACTGACCTCGAACTCACAGTTCTTACCTGTCTCTGCCTCCTAAGTGCTGGGATTATAGGCGTGTGCCACCACCACCCTGCTTTCTTTCTGTTCTTTAAGATAATTTTTCTTTCAGAATCACACAGCTACTCAGAATTTAGCTTCTGAGGTATTAGCTTTAGCCTTACTTGGGAGCTGGTTAGAACTACAGGATCACAGTTCCTAATTCAGACCCACTGAAACTGGTGATTTGCATGAGCATGAGAGTTTAAGAAAACCAGCCCTAGCTGAGCCCGGTAACACGCCTGCTGCTGCTGCTGCTGCTGAGAAGGCTGCAGCAGGAGAATGACAACTTCAAGCCATCCTGAACAACTTAGGGAGATCCCTGTCTCAAAATAAAGTATGGTTAAGGATAAAGAATGGGTAATGGTAGAATGCCTGCCAAGCATGCTGGAGACCTAAGCTCAGTCCCCAATACAGCCTTATTGGAAATCACCTTTACTCAGAGAGGGAAAAAAAATCCTGTCAACTTATAGTTCCCCACCTGGCTTTCGGTGGAATCGCGTGGGGAATCATATATATGTATGTATGTGTGTGTGTGTGTGTGTGTGTGTGTGTGTGTGTGTGTGTGTGTGTGGCTTTGGGTTTTGAGATAGGGTTTCTCTGTATAGCCCTGGCTATACTGAACTTTCTCCGTAGACCAGGCTGGCCTTGAACTCAGGGATCTGCCTGCCTGTGACTCCAGTGCTGGGGTTAAAGGCGTGTGTACACTACCACCCAGCTAATACTTATTTTTTATTGTATGTTTATGTGCCTGAAGATGTGTACACATACACCACATAAGTGCAAGAACCTGTTGAGGTCAATAGAGGCATCAACCAAGGTCCTCTGCAAGAACACTAAGTACTCAGCCACTGAGCTGTCTCTCCAACCTCTACATGGCAAATCTTGAAAACCACTGATGCCTGAGTTCTGCCTCCAGAGATTGAAATTTGTTTGGTTTGAGTGGGAGTTTGAAAGTTCTGGTTGTAACAAGCAGCCAAGGGTTGAACCATGGATATTCATCAAAATTTTTAAACAAGTCTCGTGACCCAGGCTGGCCTCAGACTTGCTTTGTAACCAGGGACGTTCTTTTTTTTTTTTTTTAATATATTTATTTATCATGTATACAATATTCTGTCTGTATGTGTGTCTGCAGGCCAGAAGAGGGCACCAAACCTCATTACAGATGGTTGTAAGCCACTACGTGGTTGCTGGGAATTGAACTCATGACCTTTGGAAGAGCAGGCAATGCTCTTAACCACTGAGCCATCTCTCCAGCCCCCCAGGGACGTTCTTGTACTCCAGATTTTGGCCTCAGCTGCTGGGATTGTAAACTCGCTATACCACGTCCAACAAAGGTGTTTAGTTTGGAAGGTTTTCTTTCGTTTTGTTGCTGTTTGTAGTACTAGGGATTGAACTTGGTGCTTCACACATCCTAGACAAGTACAGCTATACCCATGAGCTATATCCCCAGCCATGTATTGCTAATGACCTTTAAATTTCCACCTATGTGTCATTAGGGAGACTTATGTTTCTTAATTTTCCCTTCCAGGTCCTTAGTTTAGTTGGAATTGTGTTCAAGACCAGAAATATTTCACAATTTAGTTCTAACATGGAAAGCTAGAAAATTCCAAGCTAAACATCTTGAAAACCTTGACAGTTTGTGATTGGCTGAACTGTGTGGTGATCCTCAAACATCACAGCAGTTCAGTGACAGAGTGCTTGCCCAGCTTGCAGAGGCTCTAGCACTGAAAAAAGGGATTAAGGAAATAAGTGTCAACTTTAAAAACATTGATCTACTTACTGCCCAGTGTGGTGACACACACCTTTGATCCCAGCACTCAGAAGGCAGAGGGAGGCAGATCTCTTAATTTGATCTAAAAATCAAGTTCTAGGACATCGGGGGCTACACAGAGAAACCTTGTCTTGAAAAGCTAAAATAGAAAGAAAGGAAACCTTGATCTATTTATAAAGTGATTCTGAGATGAGCATGTATCTCAGTGATAGAGTATATCTAAGGCCCTGGTTCTACACTTCTCAGAAATGCATAGTTCTAGGCTGGAGAGATGGCTCAGAGGTTAAGAGCACTGGCTGCTCTTCTAGAGGTTCTGAGTTCAATTCCCAGCAACCACATGGTGGCTCACAACCATATGAAATGACACCTGGTGACCTCTTCTGGAGTGCAGGCATATATGCAGGTAGAATACTGTATACAGAATAAATTGATCTTTAAAAAAATAGAAATGAACAGTTCTAGAAAAATCATTTTAGTGTGTTCTTAAGCATGTATTACGTGTCTTGTGGGGACATGCCACAGCACACTTGCAACAGTCAGTTCTCTCTTGTCTTTTCACATGGATTCTTGGATCAAGTTGAGGTCATAGACTTAGGCAGCAGTCATCTTCCCCTGCTGAGCTGTCTCACCAGCTCTCCTGCAAAACATTCATGATCCTCCTGCCTTGGCCTCCTGAGTGTAAAAGTGCATTTGAACATGTTCCCACTGTGTAGCCCAGACTGGCCCAGAACTCATTATCCAAACTGGCCTTAAATTCCAACAGTCCTCCCCAGGCCGTGGTGGCACACGCCTTTAATCCCAGCACTCAGGAGGCAGAGGCAGGTGGACTAGTCTACAGGAGTTATAGGTGACAGCCAGAGCTGTTACACAGAGAAACCCTGTTTTGAGAGGGGGGGGGAAACAAAATACAATATTCACTACAGTCCTTTTGCCCCGGCTTCCCAAGTGCTGGAATTACAGACATGAGCCATCATGCCTCATTTTTTTCTTTAAGAGAGATTATAGATTTCAATGCAGAGACTTCTGGAGTTGTACCTGTTGTATACACATGGGCAAGATGTGAGCTTAAGCAGTGTTTGGGCTGAGTTTGTCTTTACTTGAAACTGTAGCCCTATCGGCTTGATTATCTTGTCTAGGTATGCAAATTGGGAAGAGAGAGACACCTGGGTACAGCACAGGCCTGAAAGGCGATAGGAGCTAGTGAGTGGAGCCTGAGTCTCAGAGGCTTGCTTTAGACACTGATGGTAATCTTATCTCACAAAGCCTCAGCAAGCCAAAGCTGGTACTTTGTTGAAGCCTCTTTTATAGAGCAGGCTTCTCACGTCACTTTGTCCTTAGTCTCTTCCCTGGTGGTTTCTTCTCTACCTTGCGGAGACTCCATTCCTTATTGATCATGGTCTGTCTTCATCCTGAGCACAACATCCATAATTGTTTAGTAAATACTAGGTGAATGAAATGCCCAATAACCTCTAACAACGTGGCTTGGTCAGTTTCAGATCAGGATTAATACTACCTTTTTTGTATCAATTATGGTTTTATAACAGTAAGGGCTTAACAATTGTAAAGTGGACAAGTATTCTGAAATTCAAGAGAAAAAATGGAAGAAATTTATGAACTTTAAAATTCTATCAAAACTTTGAGATTCTGTTTGTTTATTGGGACAGGGTTTCTCTGTGTAGCCATGGCTGTCCTGGAACTCCTCCGTAGACCAGGCTGGCCTCAAACTCAGAGTTCTGTCTCTCTGCCTCCCGAGTGCTAGGATTAAAGGTGTACAGCACACACCCTGCTTGTTGTTTGGGTTTTTTTTTTCTTTAACAGGTATTGCTAGGCAATGGTGGCACAGGTCTTTAATCCTAGCACTCCCGAGGCAGAGGCAGGTGGATCTGTGTGGGTTCTAGGACAGTCAGGGCTTTGTAGAAAGACCTTGTCTCAAATAAACTGAAAGAAAAGAAACACAGGACATCAAAGCCAGGTTTATTTAATTCCCAAGTGCTTGAACCTGTTGTCTGATAGCCCTGAAACGTTCTGTTTTCCTCAGTGGGAGAAATTTACTTTTGTGTTGCTGTTTTGTCTTATGGTGGTTGGTTTTCTCTTGATTGACTATTTTCTCTTGGTCCTTCAGACTTTAAATTTTTAATTACTTTAGCTCAGAAACCATGGTTTTCCAAACTTTTTTCAAAGCTTGAAAATTTACAAGCACCTAAACTGGGTGTGATGGTGTGTGTGTGAGTATCATCCCAACACTGCAGAGGCAGGGCCAGGCAGATCTCTGTACATTCAAGGCCAGCCTGCTGCTCTGCACAGCGAGTTCCCAGCCAGAGTTACATGGTAAGACCTGGCTAAGATAGAGAAGTAGGTAGATACAGACAGAGGGAGAGTGGATCTATATGTCCTGTATGTTGATTTCTGGTTGGAAATCAGTTTATGAACATAGATAAATTATCTAACAGTTAAGTTTCATGTTCCTTTCATTTCAGAAAAAAAAAAAACTAGGTACATGTAGTTACATCTGTTCCAGCTGAGATCAAGAATAGAGTGAAGGCTGCCCTTCCTGTGCCCTTTAAGGTTTGCCTCCCGATTCTGGAGGTTTGTTCTTTTAAATGTTACTTTGGGGAACACTGGTCTCGTCAGTCCTCAGGAGGCTTGGCTCTAACAAGACCTTACCCCTTTTGCCTCAATAACCTGAAAGGATTAAGAGGACTCTTTGCTGATAGAAACTTGGGTTTC
This sequence comes from Alexandromys fortis, assembly GCF_014885135.2. NCBI lineage: Eukaryota > Metazoa > Chordata > Mammalia > Rodentia > Cricetidae > Alexandromys > Alexandromys fortis. The sequence goes on along the minus strand of NW_026068093.1, from coordinate 1,048,247 downwards.
ATCCTTGCTGCCCAGTGGCATTTCTGACCCTGAACTGATCTTTCTCAGAACAAAACGCAGGGCTTCCAGCATGCTGTCTGTCTGAAAGTCAGAGGCTAGTGGCACTCCCTGGAGGGAAACCTGGGTTCTGACTGTCTGGGGAGTAATGTTGGAGCCAGAGCTGGTGACGGTGCTCAGCTTTCCCTGGGGAAATCTTAGAAGGGAAGAACAAAGAACTGGCCCATGAGGGTTACCTGATACTGATTCATAGAAATCCTAGGACACTTTCAACCTTAAAAACAAACCAACCCAAAGTATCACCTTCATCTTCTCTCACTATTTACTAGATTTTTAGTGGTAACTAAAGTTTTTACATCTCCAAAACTTAATTTTCTTGTTCAAAAATTAAAACTAAAGCTAATAAAAGATTTTTGTAATTCATCTAACATAGGTTTTGGGACAGCATCTGTTAAAGAGATAAAGTGTAACATATGAAACAAGATCTAGAATGTAGATGTTAAGAATTTAAATGTTGGGGCTGGAGAGATGGCTCAGTGGTTAAGAGCATTGCCTGCTCTTCCAAAGGTCCTGAGTTCAATTCCCAGCAACCACATGGTGGCTCACAACCATCTGGAATGAGGTCTGGTGCCCTCTTCTGGCCTGCAGACATACACACAGACAGAATATTGTATACATAATAAATAAATAAATATTTAAATAAAAAAAAAGAATTTAAATGTTAGAGGAAAGTAACTGCACAAGGTAATCAGGCGGGCTTTGGCAGTACAGTGCGCGTGCGTGCTTCCTGTGCTCCAGTTACTCTTAGTTTTTGTTTTGTATAGTGCAGTTCTGGGGCTGGAACTCAGGAACTTGCGTATACTGAGCAAGTGCTCTATCACTTAGCTACACCCCCAGACTTTCATTAGTTTGCTTTTTCATTGTTGTTGTTGTTTTTTGTTTGTTTGTTTGTTTGTTTGTTTGTTTGTTTTGAGACAGGGTTTCTCTGTAGCTTTGGAGCCTGTCCTGGAACTAGCTCTTGTAGACCAGACTGGCCTCAAACTCAGAGATCTGCCTGTCTCTACCTCCTGAGTGCTGGGATTAAAGACGTGCGCCACCACTGTCTGGTGCTTTCCTTGAATCTTGTTTAATTTTTACAGAAGTCATGTAAGTATTTATTACATTTTAGAGTTTAGGAAAACTAAGTATCAAAAAGTTAGGGTCTGGAGAGGTGGCTCAGTGGTTAAGTGTGTGTGTTCCTCTTGCAGAAGACCTGGGTTTTTGTCTCAGCACTCACGTGGTGGCTCAACAACCATCCCTAACTCCAGTTCCAGGAGATCCCGTACATTCTTCTCACCAGGCACTTGTGTAGTACAAAGACACATGCATGCAAAACACTCATGCACATAAAATCTTTTTTAAAAAAAAGTTAAATAAGTTAAACCGTGGAGCTGGCGAGATACTCAGTGGGTAAAGACAACAAGCCGGGCGGGTAGTGGCACACGCCTTTAATCCCAGCACTTGGGAAGCAGAGACAGCTGGCTCTCTGTTTGTTCGAGGCCAACCTGGTCTACAGCTCTACAGAGAGTTCTAGGACAGGCTCCAAAAGCTACAGAGAAACTCTCTCTCTCTCTGAAAATAGAAAGAAAAAAAAAAGGTCTGACAACCGAGTTCTATCACTATAGCCCTCACACAGGTGGACAGAGAGAACTCTATGAAGTTGTCCTCTGGCCCCCAGATACATACAATAAACTCACACACAGTAATACTTTTAATTAAAAAAAAAAGTCCCACACTGTAAGACTCTTAAATAACAGAGCCATGATTGTACTCAAAGCTAAGACTCCACATTTTGCTCTGATGGAAGAGAAGAAGAGCTGGATGTGAAAGGATGCTGGAATGGAATTAATAAGGAACAGGAAGAGTGAGAAATCCCCACCAGGAAAGTATAAAAAGGATGAGGGAGCGCACGTGGAGAGAGACTGGTCAGTGCTTAGCGTCTGGCTAGAGCAGATGGTTTTTGAGCTGAGGTAGAAACAACCTAGTTAAGGTCATTGACCTGTGGAATCTGGACCTGATCTAGAGAAGGGCAGGGAAGCACTGAAAGGTTCTGAACAGCTACTGGCATTAGACAGGTGGGTTTTTTCTTTTGTTTTGTTTTTCAAAAGTTCTGGAACTTGCTCCATAGACCAGGCTGGCCTAGAATTCACAGAGATCCACCTACCTCTGCCTCCTGAATGCTGGGATTAAAGGCATGCACCACCACTGCCCTACTGGACAGGTGATAATTAAGGAAGACTATTCTGATTGGGCGATGCTGGCTCACTCCTTTAATCCCAGCAAAGGCAGGTGGATCTCTGTGAGTTCGAGGCCATTTTGGTCTCCAGAGAGAGTTCCAGGACAAACAGGGCAACACCAAGAAACCCTGTTTCAAAGAGAGAAAAAAATAAAGAATATTACGATGGCACTGAGTTGAATTATTGAGGGAAAGAGTGAAGGAACAAAGGCAGTTAGGACTTTAATCCCAGCACTCGGGAGGCAGAGGCAGGCGGATCTCTGTGAGTTCGAGACCAGCCTGGTCTACAGAGCTAGTTCCAGGACAGGCTCCAAAGCCACAGAGAAACCCTGTCTCGAAAAAACCAAAAAAAAAACCAAAAAAAAAAAAAAAAGGCAGTTAGGAAGTTCTTGGGAAAACCCTTTAATCCCAGCACTGAGGAGGCAGAGACAGGCGGATCTCTCTGTGAGTTCAAAGCTAGCCTGGTCTATATAGCGAGTCCCTGGACAGGCACCAAAGCTACTGGGAAACTGTCTAGGAAGGAAAATCACAGGTCATGCAACAGCCAGAGAGACAGTTACAAAGAGCAGGTTAGGCACCAAAATATTTTTACTCTCATTTAGCAGACTGGGCACCTTGACAGCAGTCTAAATGATCATCACTAATCTTGCCATAAACTTCCTATACTCCCAAATGCCAGCCCCCCCAGGTTTTGGTATATTATGAGACATAATCTCCTTATGTAACCAAGCTGGTCTAGAACATGTAATCCTTCTGCCTTATACTTCCAGAGCTGAGACTTAAAGGTTATATGCTACAACATCCAGCAACACACACACACACACACACAGAGAGAGAGAGAGAGAGAGAGAGAGAGAGAGAGAGAGAGAGAGAGAGAGAGAGAGAGAGAGAGAAACACACACACACCCAGACAGGATTTCTCTGTAATAGCCCTGGCTGCCCTGAAACTTGATCTGTAGACCAAACTGGCCTCAAACTCAGAAATCAGCCTGCCTTTGCTTCCCATGTGCTGGGATTAAAGGCATGTGCCCACCATGCCTAGCTTAAAGGAAAAACTGTTTTGCCTGGATAATAGGTGCCCTGTAATTGTCCTACAAGTGCATTGGGTGACTGAGACTTGAAGACTCAGACCTGGCTTCCATAAGATCTTCTAAGTGAAGGAGTGTTAAGTGAGGAGGGAGGGAGCTGGAAGTTGAACAAAGATAATGTGAAAGGAACTCCGTAGACTTCCCTGCCAAAGTCAAATCTACAGAGTTTCCTTCTTCCCTTTCTCTTAATGATACTTCCATGTTTGCCAAGTAGCAACCACCAGTTTCAGGGTGTATCAGATTGCTTGGGTTACTCTCCTATTTGCCTTGCTGTTTCCAGGGGACGAGCAGGGGAGGGAATCCACAGCCTCTGCTGTTGTTACCAATCAAAAGCAACCAGCTCCGTAGCCATCCCCTGTGGCTCTGGCTCAGGGCAGAGGGAAATAATGGCGACAAATTGACAGAGGCCACATCGTTAAGTTACCATAGAACTGTGGGTTCTTTTGGTCATAGGGATGGTGTTATCCTGGAAGGGGTTTGAGATACAGTTAGCTTTTCTTTGCCGTATGAGGAGGTACTGAGAGTAGCATTGTGTTTATCATAAGAGTCACTGTAAGCAATGATAAAATTTAGATTCTATTGCTTTAAACAGAGAAAATGCAATTTATTGAAGAGATCAGATAGGGAAAAATAAATAAGTGTGGAAGGAAAAGACCAGGTGGTGGTGGCACACACCTTTAGTCCCAGCATTCAGGAGGCAGAGATAGGCGGTTCTCTGAGTTCAAGGACAATCTGGTCTACAGAGAGAGTTCCAGGACATCCAGTGCTGCACAGAGAAACCCTATCTTGAAACACCACCCCCACTAAAGAAGTGTGGACCTTTGAGGAGGTCATTTGGGCTGAGGAGCTCAGTGCCTGTTTCTAAACTGCCAGGGATCATCCTCAAGGACTTTGCAGATCTCTTTGGGTGACTCTGACTGTGATAAAACATGATGACCAAGCCAGGCATAGGGGTGCATGCCTTTAGTCCCAGCAATTGGGAGGCAGTGGCAGGCGGATCTCTAAATTTGAGGCTGACCTAGACCTAGTCTACAAAGAGAGTTCCAGGACAGCCAAGGCTACACAGAGGAACCCTGTCTTAAAAAAAAAAAAAAAAAAAAAGACCAAAAGCCATTTGGGGAGGAAAGAATTTATTTGACCTACACTTTGGGTCACAGTTGGTCATTGAAGGAAGGCAGGCAGGAACTCAAGCAAACCAAAAACCTGGAGGCAGAAGTTAATGCAGAGAGGCCTGGAAGGACTGGCCTTGAAGGGACAGAGATCCACCCACCTCTGCCTGAGTACTAGAATTAAAGGTGTGCGCCACCACTGCCTGGCGTAGAATTAGTTCTTATCTGTACTCTTCAGTAGATGAGAATGAGAGGCAGGATGAAAATTGATAGATGAGCAACATAGAGGACCACAGTAGGTTTTCGGGGAATTGCAAGGGACTGAATGCATAAAACCAAAACCAAAAACTAAAATCACTTTTCAGTTATTTTTATTAAAGCTAGAGAAAAAGCAGGTATGTTGGTACAGACTTACTGCCTCAGCACTCGTGAGGCAGAGGCAGGACAGTTGTCACAAGTTCAAGGCTAGCCTGGCCTACCTTATTCTGGGCTAATCAGGACTGCAGAACAAGTGTCTGTCATTCTCTACTCTACTCCCTTTGCTCCCAATAAATTAAAAACCAGGAAGACAGAATAAGATAATGTATGGTGTTTAGAGATAGGGTTTGGTTGGTTGAGTTTGCTTGTTTTTAGTTTTGCGTTTGTGCCCGCGCGCGCTAGCACTCACCCATGCACTCGCCTGCGCTAGTCCCACTGCCTGTTACACCGCATGGAGCTGATCACACAGATTGGAGACGGTCTCCTCTTATGTAACTCCGGTTATCCTAGAACTTGTTATGTAGACCAGGCTAGCCTAACTCACAGAGATCCACCTACTTCTGCTGGGATTAAAGACAAGGCCTGCCATGCTTGGTAGCTTCTTTGGGGAGTTTTTAATACTAAATAATTATAGTATCCCATACTCACATGGTTTTCTATAATGTATAAATGCTATTTTAGCATTTCATGTACTTCGTCCTAACCTTAAGACCCTAGTTTTATCTGTTGCCTTATATTTCCAACTAACTACAAAATGCACTAAGATAGTGTGTTTAAAATTCAGTGTATGTAAGTTACACGAAACTAGGCTGGGTTGGCGATCCCATCGCTGCTGTGTGGCAGGTGTTCTGCTCTAGTGCACTTGTATTTCGTTCTTGGCTTTCCCCTGTGACTGCAGAAGTGTGTCATGTGGTCTCCATCTGTCCCTTCCCAACCCAAATACAGGCCTGAGACTCTATATAGATAGTTCCTCTTTTTTTTTTTTTAATTCTGCGTGTATAGGTGTTTTGACTACATGTATGTCTGTGTACTGTTTTGCATGCCAGATGCCCACAGAGGCCAGAAAAAGGTATTCAATCCCCTGGAACTGGAGTTACAGAGAAATGTGGCAACCAAGTGGGTGCTCGGAATTGAACCCCGGTTCTGGAAGAACCACCAGTGTTCCCTGCTGAGCCATATCTCCTCCCTACTGTTTCAAGTACTTTTTTTGTTTGTTTTGGTTTCTCTGTGAAGCTTTCACTGTCTGGGAACTCACTCTGTAAGCCAGGCTGGCCTTAAACTCACAGAAACTGTGAATATCTGCCAGTTAAGGTTTTCTGAGGAGTTTTACAGTCCTACTCTGCCCATTCCAAGAATCTTATCTACCAAGACAATCATATAATACTTAACTAACATAAAAAGAAACAAGAAATATAGAATCTCGTCTGCAGACTTCACAAGACTTCTGTTTTGTTGACTTCTGTCCTGGCCCTGACTCTCCATCTGAGTTATAGACGGGCCATCTACGTGCATCTTCCAACCCCCACACCCCGCTCCCCCTTCCATTGCATCATTCTTGCTCCCTTGTGTGTAGCATGCTTCTTTTCTCTTGTCCTTCCCTGACTCTCTACTTTCTCTCTGCTCTCTTCCCTCTTCCTGATTTCTCACTCTTCCTCTTCAGCTGGCCAGTGAGGTTCTGCCATATACAATCAATCTGTTTATTACAGGGAAGTTGATATTGCCCATTTCCGTTTAAAACTAAGACTCCTAGAACCAGTGTGTTTATCCTCAATGCCTCTAAGTGGTTGCTACGTGGTATTTTAGCTCATTCCTTCATTCTCATCTCTAAGAAATGGACCTGGTTCTTCACTCCTCTGCCTGGCTTCTCTGGTTCTCCCAGTCCCCAGGCTCTCGCTTTCCACTCTGCCCCCTTCCTCTGTCACTGCCTTCCACATTTCGCTTCTGGCTCCAACTCCTGTGCTAGCTCATCTAAATTCTTTTTGTTTTATGCATGAGTGTTGTTCCTGCATGTTTGTATGTGTACTGCATATGTCCAAGTGCCTGTGGAGCCAGAAGAGTGCCTGGGTCATCCGGAACTGACTGTGAACCCGAGCCCTCAGCAAGAGCAGGAAGCTCTCTTACCTAACCACAGGGCTACGTGCCCAGCCCCCACATAGATTCCTTAACCCTAAAAACCTTCCCTTTAAGCTAAAAGCCTCCCAATCTTTGATGTTGCTTTCTTATCTTTCCAGACGATCAATACTTTGCAAGCTTTGATTTTACTCTGAAATTTATCATTTACTCTAAAGCTTAAATTAATTTTTTAACTTTTTATTTATGTGTATATTTATATGTGTGCATGTGAATGCCACAACTTACAGTGATGGACATGGCTTCTTCCACCACGTGGGTACCCCAGTGATTGCACTCAGGTGGTCTGGCCTGATGGCGAGCACCTTCACCAGCCCTGAAACTTAACTTTAAAGCTGTTGGTGCTTTACATGTGAGAACATTGTATTTGGCCTGGTTCTAAATAAGGGAGTCCTAATACCAAGACATGCTCTCCCCTAAGGGGAGGCTTCCAGTAGCAGAGAAATGTTCCTCTGCTCATCCTCCTTAGGAACCCCGGGGAGCCTTTAAAAGAGGTGACCTGGCTGACCCAGAGGATGGTGTTTATAAATAGTGCCCAGCACCCCCTCCTGTAAAGCCTGTCTCCCTAATCCTCTCTCTAGATTGGAAGTGACTTGACCTTTGAGCCTTAAAACTCGGGACATTTTTTTCTCTGAAAATTCTGCTTAACAAACTTTTGTTGAAGCAAAAATGTTTTATTTTCATTTTAAAATTTTATATGTATGGGTGTTTTGTACACATGTATGTCTGCATACCACTTACATGCAGAACTCACTGAAGTCAGAAGAGGGCATTGGATCCCTGGAGCTGGAATTAGAGACAGTTTCGAACTGCCATGTGGGTGCTGGGAATTAAACCTGAGAACTGTGGAAGAGCTGCAGGTGCTCTTAACTGCCAAGCCGTCTCTCCAGCCCCAGAGCAAACTGTTTCCAGCCAGATGAGCAGGCATCAGATTTGTTTTCACTTTTGAGAGCCAGCTGTTCTCATTGTTTGGGAAATTTTATTTGGTTGGTGTTTATTTTAGCTTGTTTGCTTGTTTGAGACAAGGCCTCTCTCATATGCAATCCTGCTTTAGCCTCCTGCATACTAAGCCTGTGAATCAGTTTGTTTGCTTGTTGGGATATTCTGTTCCTGTCTGTGTGTGTCCCTCAATTCTGAGAATGAGCCCAAGGAACCCAGGACCCTGAGAAGCTAGCCCACCAGAGGATCAGCCTTCCTTTTCATTCCTAAAGCCACAGAACTTAGAGGAGGTTTAGTTACTTCCACTCCACCCACTTTGGATAAAACTCTCTTTTGTATTTCTCTGGTTTCATATTGTTTATAGTAGACACAGTCTAACAAGCTTCTATGCCTGTGGAATGAAGCAGTTGGTCTAGACATTAGCAGTTTTCAGATTAGGGTACATGAAAGTCATAAAAATTGTTGAGTTAACCAAGAAACTTTTTTTATGTGCTTGAGTGTTTGCCTGCATGTATGTGTGTATATGCACAATGTGTGTGCAGTGCCTGTGGAGGCCAGAAAAGAGTGCCAGATTCCCTGGAACTGGAGTGCAGGCAGTTGTGAGCCACCTGTAACTCCAGCTTTAAGAGAGCCAGTGCCTTCTGGCCTGTCTGGACACCTGCACTTGTGTGCACAAATCCACACAGAAGCACATATACAAATACCTAATTAAAATCAGGTGTGGGAGAATTAAGTCAGCCATTAAGAGCACAGGCTGCATCTTCCAGATGACCTCAGTTCAGTTCCTAGCATCATATCAGGAAGATCACAGCCACCTTTACCTCTGACCCCAGGGGAGATACCTCTGGCCTGTATGGATGCCCATTCAGATACACAAACGTGTATGACTTTATTTTATTTTATTTTATTTTGATTTTCGAGACAGGGTTTCTCTGTAACTTTTTGGTTCCTGTCCCGGAACTAGCTCTTGTAGACCAGGCTGGTCTCGAACTCACAGAGATCCGCCTGCTTCTGCCTCCCGAGTGCTGGGATTAAAGGCGTGCACCACCACCGCCCAGCATGACTTTATTTTTTGACATTATAATATAATTGTATTGTGTTCCCCTTCACTTTCCTCCAAATCCTGCCATATACCTCCCTGCTTGCTCTCTTTCAAATTCATGGCCTCTTTTTTTTTTGGTTGTGGGGGTTGCAGGGTGCTGAGATAGGGTTTTTCTTTTTTTTAATATTTATTTATGTATTTATTATGTATACAATAATCTGTCTGCATGTATGTCTGCAGACCAGAAGAGGGCACCAGACCTCATTACAGATGGTTGTGAGCCACCATGTGGTTGCTGGGAATTGAACTCAGGACCTTTGGAAGAGCAGGCAATGCTCTTAACCTCTGAGCCATCTCTCCAGCCCCCACCTCTTTTTTCTTAATCTTACACACACATACACACACACACACACACACACACACACATATAATCTTTAAATAATAGAAATAAATCTTTTTCTTGCTGACATGGACCAGGGGCATTTTCTTATCAGATGCAACTTGAACTGAGATCCTTTCTTTAAGGCTTTTCCAGCTGTAGCTTTTTGCTAAGAATATCTTTTCTGCCTGTAAACCAAAAATTTTGGTGATAACTGCCATTTGTGCTTGAGTTTGTTTTTTAGTTTCCAGACGGTCTGATGTGCATTTGGTGTAGTGGACACATAGAACACTTCTGTGGCCTCTGCAGAGCAAGTCAAGTAAAGACAGCGTCTTATGAAAACCTGGGGCTTAAGGCGTGTGGGCCAAATCTGAGCACAGAATGGCTGGACAGGATGACAGTTCCAGTTGTTCCCATCTTAGAAAGGAGAACCTTTCTCTTACAGATGCAGGGATAGGCAGGCAGGTTTTTAGTTCTTAAAATTGTAAGTTATGACTTAAGTAGAAACATATACTGAAGATTCATTTAAATTCGGTTACTTAAAGAGGAAGAGTTTAACTTAACTGCAGAGTGTTCACGTAGCTTGTGGTAAGCCCTAGATTCCATCTCCAGCACAATAGATTAGTGAATTCGTGTGAAATGTGGAGCAGAGGAGGTGAACCCATAGGTAAGGAAGGAGAACACACCCAAAGAAGAAAGGCGAGCATGACCCTGGCTCCTGGCCTAGTTACTCCATAACCCTGGGCTTCTGGACAACCAAGCTTGTGTGTCTTCTGTATCAGAGCAAAACACAGACCTTCTGCAGGTGCATGCGGTGCTGCCCCTGTGGTGCACAACAGCTCTTCTGTGCAGGGCTCTCAGGTGACAGCTAGTCAGACAATGGGAGAGCGCAGCAAAGATCTGCCTGGGAGGGGGGCGGAGCAGGTCCTGCACCAGAAGGCCGCACAGCAGGAAAGGGACAGTCGGTTTGTCATGCAGGCCCACACAGAGTATTCTCAGATGCTTGTCCAGTGCCATTTTCAGGACCTCTGAACTGAGGTCTCCAGTGTCCAAGCTTCAGCCGTGTGCTTGCCCCAGCTGTCCAAGGCCTGGGAAAAGAAAAGCTGCATCTGCTAGCTGCTGAGGCTCAGCACAGCCCCTGCCTCCCAGAGGAGGGTGGTGGCATGGTGTCCTTGCTAACAGAAGAAAAGCGCGTGTAAACTCCCTCAGCTGCTCAGCCCTCTCCAGTGCTCCTGACAGCCTTACAGGCTCCGTTTCTTTGCTTGGTAACAGCAGCACTCAATTTTCTTTGTCGACTACTTTTTTTTTTTTCCATTCAATTATTTACACTTCCTTCCCTCCTCCCAATCCCCTCCCGCTCCCCCACACCCCCTCCTCCCTCTCCCACCCTGCTTGAGAGAGGGCAGGGAACCCTGCCCTGTGGGAAGTCCAAGGCCCTGCCCCCTACATCCAGGCCTAGGGAGCTGTGCATCCATATAGACTAGGGTCCCCAAAAGCCAGAACATGCTGTAAAAACAAGTCCCAGTGCCTTTATCAATGGCTTCTCCGTCAGCCCCCATTGTCAGCCACAATCAGAGAGTCCGGTTTGATCACATGCTCATTCAGACCCGGTCCAGTTGGGTTTGCTGAGCTCCCATTAGAACAGGCACACTGCCTCAGTGGGTGGACCAACCCCTCGGGGTCCTGACTTCCTTGCTCATCTTCTCCCTCCTTCTGCCTTTCAACTGGTCCTTGGGAGCTCAGTCCATTCCTCTGATGAGGGTCTCTGTCTCTATCTCCATCTGTTGCTGGACGAAGATTCTATGGTGATTGTGCGCATGGGGGTGAGGGCAGGGATGGAGGTGAGGTTGGGAGAAAGGGGAGAGGGGGAGAGGGAAGGGAGAAGGGAAAGACTGGCAACAGCTTGGGGGAGTGGGAGGGTGGAGATGGAGGAAGGGCAGATACAGGAGCAGGGAAGAAGATACCTACATTAAGGGATCCATTTTAGGATTGGCAAGAGACTTGGATCTAGAAGGGATCCCAGGTGTCCACGGGGATGTCCCCAGCTAGGTCCTTGGACAGCAGAGGAGAGGGTACCTGAACGGTCCTTGCCCCACTATCACGCTGATGATTATCACGAATACTTTTTTTTTTAAGATTTATTTACTTATTATGCATACAGTGTTCTCCCTACATGTATGCCTGCAGACCAGAAGAGGGCACCAGATCTCATTACAGATGGTTGTGAGACACCATGTGGTTGCTGGGAATTGAACTCAGGATCTTTGGAAGAGCAGGCAATGCTCTTAACCTCTGAGTCATCTCTCCAGCCCTGTTCTCTACTTTTAAATGAAAAAAAGGTTTTCAGTGAATTTTCATATTTTTGTTTGTGCTTTGTTTGAGAAAGATAAAAGCAGACTGGCCTCCAACTCACTGTGTAGCTATCCTCACACAAGGTCACAAGGGTGACCTTGGACCTCTGACTTCCCTCAGAAGCGTGGTCCCACCATGTCTGGCCTCTGTTCTGTCATTCTTGTCCTTAGATAGTAGACCTCTTAGGTGATTGTCTACTTCTCCCATCTCTTTTAATTCCATTTATGTACACATTGTGTCTGTGTGGGGTGGGCAATGCGCTGGTGCCGCTGCACAGTGGGGCAGTCAAGAGCACAACCCGCAAGAGTCCGTCCTCTGCTTCTACCCTGTGTCCTCGGGACTGAACCTGGGTTATTAGGCTTGGTGGCAAGCACCTTTACCCACTCAGCCATCTCACCAAACCCCTTTTTGTGTCTTTATTCACCTATTTTATTTTTTTTTAATTTTCCTTAATAGTTTCCTTCAGTTTTTCTTCAACCTTTACATTAGCATTCTTGACTCTGGCACCAAAGCTTGTTTTTCTAGTGGTCTTTTTGTTGCTGCTGTTGTTCTCCAGATGTGTTATTACGACCTCACTTATTGTATCAAACACAGAACGTAGATACTTAAATTAGATATTAAGATATTTTTGGCTAAGGAGATTATTAGTTGACTAGCCTATGAATTATAGCAGCCATGAGCCACAGAACACCACCTAAAGTATACCCCTGTTATATAAAACATTGGTCGTTTTTAAAAATTGCTTGTGTATATATTATTCGTGTGCACCTGTGGTATCTGTGTATGACTTTGGCACCCAAGGAAGCCAGAAGAGAGCATTAGATCCCCCGGAGCTGGAGTAACTGGCGATTGTGAGCCACACCATGTAGGTTCTAGAAACTGAACTCTGATCCTCTGCAACAAGTAGCAAGCAGATTGGGGTTTCTCTCAGTGGTAGAGACTTGCCTGGAAACGCAAAGCCCTAGGTTCAATCCTCATCACCAGAAGAAGGGAGCAGAAACACAAAAACTTGAGCCGTTAATCCCAGCACTCAGAAGGCAAAAGCAGGCAAATCTCTGTGCATTCAAGGCCAGCCTGGTCTACAGAGTTAGTTCCGGGATCGCCTGGGCTACCCAAAGAATCCCTGTCTTGAGGGGTGAGGGAGGGGAGAGAGAATAAGCAAGCAAAAAAATTTTAAAGTAGCAAGCTCGCTCTCTCTCTTTCTCTCTCTCTCTTTTTATGTGCATTAGTGTTTTACCATGGCAAGTTTCGGGTCCCCTGAAACTGGAATTACAGGCAGTTGTGAGCTTCCATATGGGTGCTGGGAGTTGAACCCGGGTCCTCTGGAAGAGCAGCCAGTGCTGAGCTGTCTCTCCAGCCCTAAGTAGCAGCCACTCTTAACCACTGAGCCATCATCTGGTGCTATCTGTCTATTATTTTTGTAATTTTTTTTAAGTTTGCATCTTCATCTGTAGTCCCCTTTTTCTCTTGTTTTGGGTTGTCTTTCATAGTAAATATCTTCTTGATTTCTGGTGATTCCTGACTGATACAGGTGTTTGTGCGTGTGTGTGTTTTCACGTGTATGCATGCATGCATGTATACCACAACACTTCTGGAGAGGTCAGAGGACAAATTTTGGGAATCTATTCTGCACTTCCACCATGAGATCCAGAGATCAAACTCAAGTTGTGAGGCCGTGCAACAAGCGCTTGTACCCGCTGAACCAATTCGCCATTCCTTGGCTGTCTACTCACATTTAAGAGCAGGACTCTAAAAGGCTATTTGGTAGCTCTGTGCTAGTGAACGAGGCTTACAGGCCTGTGATCCCCATGATGGCACTGTCTGTGTGACTCAGTGCCTTGGTGTACCCTGGATACCCTCCTGTGTCTTTTACCATTTTGGCTGATAAGATTCCTTTGACACATTTAGATTTTTTTCACTATTCATTTTTCTAGCCCTCGCTTACAATTTTTGTAACTGGAGGTTTCTCTCTCCTGCCTGCCAGTTCCCGAATATCCACTCTGAGGCTTAATATTGATTACAACTACTTAGCCAATGGCTCAGGCTTCTAACTGGCTAGCTCTACATATAAATTAACCCATTTCTAACAATCTGTATGTCGCCATGCGCCCTGTGACTATGGGTAATGCTCTGGCGTCTTACTCCTCCAGCGACTGCTGGCATCTTCCCGACTCTGCCTTCTTTTTCCCTGTATCTTTGCTTGGATTTCCTACCTGGCTCTATTCTTCCTGGCAATTGGTCAAATCAGCCTCTTTATTAACCATTGGTAATACAGTATATTCACAGCATATAGAAGTTGGCTATCTTTGAGGTCTTTTTTTCTTCCCAATACCGGGGATTGAACCAGGACCTGGAAATGCTAAGCAAGCTCTCTACCACTGAGCTACATCACAGACCTTGTCTCTGAATTCTTATGTAAGACAATGTAGATAAAAATCTCTCTGGTGGTCTCTGCCTCTTCCTTTAGGTATCTTTTGGACTCTCCTACATATACCCACCTGCTTTCATGGGAAGTTTGGCAGACTTGACACAAACTAAACAGAGTGGATGGGATGGCAAAGTGAGACCCTCCACTGCACGGTAGGAGTCACTCTGGGGACCTTGCTTTTCCTTAATCATGTTTGATCAGAAATTGGATGAATCTTCGGGATGCCGAGACAGGAAAGATACTCTGGCAAGGAACAGAAGACCTGTCTGTCCCTGGAGTGGAGCATGAAGGTACTTTGCAGACCCTTGAATGCACAAGCTATGCCCAGTGCCAGCACAGACCCTGGCACCAGGGAGCTAAGTAAACACACAGCCAGTAGACAGGTGAGCCCTGCCGGCAAACAGAACACTTCTTGTTCCACTTTTACATTTCTTTCTCTCACTTCCTCAAGTCCACTTTAGCATCGGGCCATACCTAGGATGTGATGGCTCATACCTGTAATCCCAGCACTTCGCAGATGGAGGCAGGAAGATCAAGAGTTCAAGGCCAGCCTCAGCTATATAGTTAATTCAGAGCCAATCTTGAACCACTTGAGACCCTGTCTCAAAAAAGAAAAGCTACAAGCTCAGGTTTCAACTTTTTCCCAAACAAAATTAACATTTTTATCTCTCTGGAGGGAAAGGGAGAAGGTGAAGCATTTCAAAGAATCAGAATATAGAGAAGGCCCCGTGCAGCCTGCATAGAGGGAGGACGGTCCCAGCCTGAGCCTGCCAAGAGCAGCTAGGTGAGGCCTATGGAGACACCAGGTCTTGTGTTCCTTGGCAACAGGCCACGTGTGTTGCCCTATTAGATCTCTCCTTCAGCTGGAGTGTAATGCAGCCACCAGGGCACTTCACGAAGTTTAATAAGCATAGCATGTTCTCTAAGGCAGCCAGAGGAACTCACGGGAACCTATAGCATCACAGTCCTGTGGCTCTCATTTAGAAGGATACCAACCTCTCTCTCTCTCTCATCAGCCCGTGTGCCCAAGAAAATCCTCAAGTGCAAGGCAGTGTCTCGAGAACTGAACTTTTCTTCTGCAGAGCAAATGGAAAAATTCCGCCTGGAGCAAAAAGTTTACTTCAAAGGGCAATGTCTAGAAGGTATTCTGCTACCTGTGTGCCTGGAACCAGGGTGTAGGATAGGACAAAAGGCATAGCAGTGCTTTGAAAATACTAGTTTTATAACCAGTGGAATCCTACATCCTGCACTGAGGACCCCAGTGAAGACAAAACAAGGCTAGACAGGCCCTGGAAGCTTGGGGGCCTGTGCCTGGACCTGTGTGGGATTACAGTGTGGTCTTGGAAGAAGCGGCTATGATACAGTGTAGTTAGTATAGGCCTGTACCTACACATCGTAAGCTATAACTAGTAGGGACTCCCTGCATGAGCTGTCAAAACGTAAGAAAACATGTAGGCACCGTAAAACTAAAATTCCAGAGGCCTTTCTTCCTTTATTTTAGTGCACATCTTCCTACTCCTAAGAAAATACTGTTTAGTTGGGCTGTGCTGATGCACGCCTTGAATCCCAGTACTCAGGAGGCAGAGGCAGGGGGATCTCTGAGTTTGAGGCCAGCCTGGTCTACAGAGCAAGTTCCAGAATATCCAGGGCTACACAGAGAAAAACTGTCTTGAAGAGAAAAAAAGAAGTTGTCTGTGCACAAATGAAAAGAAAAGTCTGCGCAGGTGTCTGTGTCTTTCGTGTACTTCCGATGTAGGAGGAATCCAATAGGTTCCTTTCGTGTGCCTGTGGTGTAGAAGGAATCCGATAGGTTCCTTTCGTGTGCCTCCGGTGTAGGAGGTATCCAATAAGTTCCTTTCATGGTTCCGGGTAGGAAGAGTCCACTCTAAAGGAGAGGGACAAATAGCCTATGGTTCCCATACCCACAGATAGCGCCTGCTCACTGGCTTTTCCTTCTTCCTTCAGAGTGGTTCTTCGAGTTTGGCTTTGTGATCCCTAACTCCACAAATACCTGGCAGTCCTTGATAGAAGCAGCACCCGAGTCCCAGATGATGCCCGCCAGCGTCCTAACGTGAGTGAGGCTTCAGGGAACATCAAAGTGTGTCTCAAAACAGGCTTCGGGGCAGTCGGGACTCCTGGTCCTGTTCACAGGCAGAGATCTAGAGAGATAGGAGCAGAAGAGTACCCAGGGCTGTGTCACGGTTACTCACTGAGAAGAGTACCCAGGCCTGTGTCACGGTTACTCACTGAGAAGAGTACCCAGGGCTGTGTCACGGTTACTCACTGAGAAGAGTACCCAGGGCTGTGTCAAGATCACTGACTTGTCCTATGAAAAATAACAGGACAAAATCTTTAGACCACATTTTAAATTTCCAGGTCACCCTGACAACTTATCTTTGGGTGATAATGTGTTTTTTTTTTTTTGGGTTTTTTGTTGTTGTTTGAGACAGAGTATCTCTGTGTAGCCCTGACTGTCCTGAAACTCGCTTTGCAAAACAGGCTGGCCTCGAACTCAGAGAGCTCCCCCTGCCTCTGCCCCCTGAGTGTTGGGATTAAAGGCGTGCGCCACCACTGCCCTGCTGAATGATGTCCAGCCTTGCTGAGCTTTGCTTTCACGGACACAGTGAGGTGAAAACTGAGACGGCGTTGAAAGAAAGCAGCACAAAATCGATGTCAAATCCAGCGGTTCGCTCTCTCATTACGTCCCTGTATGCTCTGGATCCCTAACACATCCTCCAGAGGCTCCATCACAGAGGGTAACATTTGGGCCAAGGCTTCCAGAGACTGGCCTAGAATTCAGTAATTACTTCCTCATCAAAGAACAGTTCATTTGTGTTGTCAAAAACCACTGTCAATGGCCAGCAAGATGCCTCAGCTGGTAAAAGTGCTTAGTGCCACAGACCCAGTTGTCTGAGTTTGATCCCTGGAGCCCAGGCTAGAAGGAGAGAAAGGTCTCTGAAAGTTGTCCTTTGACATGTGGTGTGTGCTATGGTACACGTGTAACATGTACACCACATGCTCCTGCAGCGACACACAGATCATACACAGATACACAGTAATGACATTGTCAGTAACTGCCCACTTATCATTTTCTCGTGGGAGGAGATTGAGTCTTTCAAGTATTTCAGTAGGCCTGGGGATGTATCTCAATGATAGAGAATTTAACATAAGTGAGCTCTACGCCTAGCACCACCAGAAAGCAGAAAGAAGTGTCAGTGGTAATGTTGTCTAAAAGTTTAGACCCACGAATAATTGTGTAACCCTAGGTCGTCTGCCAGGAGATCCTTCATGAAAGCCACACCATGTGTAGAAGAGATAGAGGCGCTAAAGAGATCGCTTAGCAGTTTAGAGTACCAGCTGTCTCCATAGGACCCAAGCTTGAGTCCAGCACCCACTTGACAACTCTCAGTTCTCTGTAGCTCCAATTCCATGTGGTCTGATACCCTCAAATGGTCTCCACAGGCACCAGGCACATGTATGTTACACAGATTCACATGCAAGCAAAACAACCATGCACATAAAATAAAAATGTTTTTCTTTGAGACAAGGTCTCTCTATTTAGCTCTGGCTGCCCTAGAACTTGCTATGTAGACCAGGTTGGCCTCGAACTCACAGAGATCTCCCTACTCTGCCTTCTGAGTTCTGGATTAAGGGCATGTGCTACCACACCCAGTGATTTTTTAAAATAAAATATAAAAAAACCCTCAAAGGTAATTTGGTATGGCAGTAATATTCCATTTTATAAATGGGAGCACTGCCATTTGTGACTCAGTGGGAATGTTCTTTCCTGGCACGCACAAGACTCTGGGATCACTCTCTGGTCCCGCCAGGAAAGGAAGACGCAAACAGAATGGCCACTGGGACAGCCATCTGACCCCATCCTCATAGTCCAGTGCCTCGTTTAATGTTCTTTGGTCACAAACCACAGAAACAAACCCTGGCTAATAGACCTGAGTTAGACCAAGCAGAGCCCTCGCAGCTGGGAAGAGACAAGGGCCAGAAGCTGTGCTGTCTTCCTAAGAGGTAGCTGAGGAAGGGCTACTCAGGTGAAGGAATCTGACTGGCATCAACAGAATGCTGTGACCCCCTTTGCAAGGTGAAAGAGGGGTCACTCAGCTGACCCAGAGACTAGAAGAGCGGATTGTCCACAAAGGAAGAGCAGGGTGCTACTACCCAAAGTCAGGAGAGAACTGCAGGGCAGGGAACCCTAGCTGTCTGCTTTAGTTAGTGTTATAGGGAAAAGTGCCTCCCTGAGGTTGGCCAGGATCTGCGGCCGGAGTAATCCAGCCAGAGGTGTCGGTGGGATCTGTGTGCAGAGCATTCAGCGAAGACACCAGTGTGTCAAGACAAAAGGCATACTCTGAGTTCCGACTTCTGCACTTGATGGGAACAAACTCGCGTCACATAAGTTAAACACCCTGTAAGAGTCTAACCCATGCAGGCAACATTTTTTAATTTTGTTTGCTTTGCTTTGTTTTTTGTTCCTTTGTTTCTTTTGGTTTTGGTCTTTTGGTTTTTCGAGACAGGATTTCTCTGTAGCTTTGGAGCCTGTCCTGGAACTAGCTCTTGTAAACCAAGCTGGCCTTGAACTCACAGAGATCCCCCCTGCCTCTACCTCCTGAGTGCTGGAATTAAAGGCAAGAGCTACCACCTCCTAGCTTGCTTTGCTTTGGTTTTGTTTTGAGACAGGGTCTCACTTTGCAACTCTGGCTGGCCTAGAACTCACCATATAGACCAGGTTGACCTGGAACTCACAGAGATCTGCCTGCCTTTTCCTCTCTAGCGCTGGTATTAAAGGTGTGCACCACTGTGCCTGGCTTTGTTCTCATTCTGAGAGAGAATCTCACTAGATGGGCCAGACTTAACCTTGAACTCCTCCTCCTGTCCCAGCCCTGTGGGTACTGGAATTACGGGTGTGCACCACCATGCCTGACTCTGAACAAGGATTGTGATGCCCAAACTAAGGCTCTAGGTGGTACCTGTACCCAGCCTGGAGAACCCAAATGGACACCATCTGTGGAAGTGGTGCTGTGGCCTGTGGCACTCACTGTCTCTGCCCTCTCGATTCTCTCCACAGGGGCAATGTCATCATAGAGACAAAGTTCTTTGATGACGACCTTCTTGTCAGCACATCCAGAGTGAGGCTTTTCTACGTCTGAGAGAAGAACGTGTGTGCACTTCAAGAATCTGGAACGGGGCAGGAGGCAGCTTTGCTTTTCTCCTCCACATGTTTGGTTTTTGATACTCCAGCTGATTCCTCCAACGCAGACCCACCTGTGGCACCAGGAACCCAGCTCCGTATAGGTAGCCAGTTGGCCTCTCCTCCCAAAACCTCCATCTTCACTGACAAGACTAAACTCCCAACCCCAACCAAGGGCAGGGGACAAGCCTCAACTCTTTCCTGGTGCAAGCATGGGAGCAAACCCATACCAGGAACCACACTGCGTCTGTCCCTGCCCCACCTCCTTGGCCTCTGGTTTTGAAAAAAATTACCTTCCTGACCCATTTAGGTTTTTCTCCCTACCACTTCTATTTCATACAGTCTCATACCTTTAACTTGTAAAATAGACTATGATATTATTATTACATGATGTAATTAAAGCATTCAAATATTCCTAGTCTTTAGCATGGCACTGCTTCTGTTCCTCTTCTCTTCTGGACTGTGAACCTGTCTTCATGAAGGAAGACAGATTTATCACATTGTAGGATTACAAACTCTTTCACTCCAGAAATAGATGGTTAGCTCTCATTCCCAAATGCCTCCACTGCTGCTTCTAAAAGTGGACATCAGAAGACAATGATGGGGAAACACGGGGCTGGGGCAAGGCTGAGAGGCTTAAGATGACATCAGAGGAAGCCAGAGTGGGAGGAACATAATCCCTCCCGCAGTGCTCTGGGGTCTGACATAAAAAAATCAAAAGGAGTTCTTTGGTAGGGACTCTGCTCCGAGATACAGTAGCGCTCACTGTCCTTTACAAAATATTAACAATTTCAAGTCATCTGGCAACTGGAATGGTAGACCTGAGACCAGAGGGTGCTACCCGGCCCTTTGGTATAGCCAAGTTCCCAGGCTCCCACATTCCTTCCCAGCCTGTGTCTCTGGGTGAGGAAGAGAACCTACATTCCAAGCAAGCCAGCACCAGCTTTCTCTTGTCATCTTGGAAAGCTTGTTTTGTTTTCTTTTTTTAAGCAAGGTCCCAAGTAGCACCAAGCATGCCTCAAGCTGACTGTAGCTTCAAGGATGACCTTGGACTACCTTCTCTGTGCTGGATTACAGCCACGGCATGCACAGTTTCTGAGCTGCTGGGGTTCGAATCCAGGCTCTGTGCACGCTAAACAAGCACTGTGCCAACTGGGCTACATCCCAACCCTAGAGAACTTTTTTAAAGCTTATTTCATTTTATGTGCATTGGTGTTCTGCCTGCAAGTAAGTCTGAGAGTGTCAGATCTTACTTAGATAGTTGTGAGCTTGCCATGTGGGTGCTAGGATTTGAACCTGGGTCCTTTGGGAAAGCAGTCAGTGCCCCCAACTGCTGAACCATCTTTCCAGCCCCAAGAACTATCTTTTTAGTATCCAAAACTAAATTGGAAAGAACAAGGTGAGGGGCTAGGGATGTAGCTGGGTGTGGTGGACATACCTGTAATTCCAGCACTTCAGGAGGGGAGGGAGACAGGAAGAGCAGGAGTTTAAGGCCAGCTATGGCTACCGAGTGTTTAAAACTGCCCAGGTGCGTGAGACCTGCCCCACCACCACCACCACCACACACACACACACACACACACACACACACAGACACACACAGGTGGAAACAGGTGAAACTGAATGAAGGCTTTTTTTTTTTTGTCTTCCTGAAACCCCATCTCTTCTGTTTTCCTGGCCCATATGTGCTCCCCAGAATTCCCCCAAGGAACGTTCGCCAGTGCGGGACACACAGCAGTGGAGAGAGTCACATCTGGATGGTGCATCCCCAGGGCAGGCATGATGGCTCACCTAGAACATGGGAGGGGAAGGCAGAGATCAGGTCAGGATCATCCGCAGCTACATAGCAAATTGGAGGCTATGGCCTACATGAGACCCTGACTCAAAAGAGACGCCTCTCCCTTCTCTCATCCAGCCAAAACATTTCAGATGGAATTCTTTGCTAGCTTCTCTGAGAAAAACAGAAAAAGAATTAGATCCTAGTTATCCTTTGAAGCCACCTGTCTCTCTAGGGTAGACTGCATATGTTCAAGAAACAGTATCCTGAAACAGCTATGGGGACACAGCCATGCCATGAGGTTTGAGCCAACAGGACAGCAGGACGCTGAGGGCTTGGAGGAGAGGAAGGGGTTAACACAGATAGGACAGGCAGACCAGAAGTGCTAGATCCCCCTAGAGCTAGAATTACTGGCCTGATAGGGATGCTGGGAATGGAACCCAGATCTCTACAACAGAATCTGGGTTTTTGTTTATTTTTGTTTTTCAAGACTGGGTTTCTCTGTAGCTTTGGAGCCTGTCCTGGAACTGGCTCTGTAGCCCAGGCTGGCCTGGAACTCACAGAGATCCGCCTGCCTCTGCCTCCCAAGTGCTGGGATTAAAGCCGTGCGCCACCACTGCCTGGCTCCCAGGTTAGCTTTTATAGGGTGAGTGAAGACTGAGGTTGGAATTGATACCCAGTTGCCTGAAGGCCTGAGTTTTTCTGGATCCTCTGAAACCTCTGGAGCTTTATTGGAAGTAACATGAGGACAGAGCCTGGCACAGAATGTGGCCACCGGTTTTCAAAGACTGGTAGGTACTTTCTCAGGTCCTCAGAGAGCCTGATTCCAGAAGTATGTGTCCTGACCCCCTTGCATATAGAAACACCCCACAGGCTGGGGGCTGTGGTCGGTGGTGGAGTTCAAGGGTTCAATGCCCAGCACTGCAGGAGAAAGAAAGCACTGGTGACTGCTGTGGGGGCCGGAGACTACTGTGCCATCGAACTGCTGGAGACACACAGTACATGAGGACAGCCCCAGGCTGTCCCAGGTCTCTGCAGTGTGCTCCTGGCCAAAGGCACGCCCACTTCTGTCCTGTGCAAACTGAGAGGAAGGATTAGCCGTCTCAGCCCACACAGTCTTGGGCAGGCGTGAGTGAGAGAACTGGCACAGCTTTGCCATGTGCCATGCACTAAGCCCTCTTGTCTTTCTCCCTGTTAAGTTACTTGCCAATATTCTAAACCCTTTAAAACTTTGGGGGGTATTGTTTCTGTGTTTTGTTTGTGCAGCAGTGTCTTAGAGTCTTATTGTGTAGACCAGGCTGGCCTCAAACTCACCACTCTCCTAACTCCGCCTTTCTCCTACTGGAATTATACCACACCAGCTGAACAGTGTTCTTTTTAGGTTTTGAGTATTTATTTTGTGTGTGTGCATGCACGTACAACAAGCATGGAGGTCAGAGATGGCTTCAGTGAGCTGGGTAGCGCCCTCCACGCTGTGGGTTCTAGGGATTGAACTTAACGTTGTTAGACTTGGCAGCAAGTGCCTTTGAGGACTCTGCATGGTCTTTTGTAGTGAGGAATGTGCCAGGCACTGAGTTGGACCTGCGTGGGGAATGTCACATTTGGGCCACCCTTGTTAATATCAGTTAAGAGGCTGCGTTCTGTGCAGGCTTGTGCTGACTAAACCCATTAGTAGGAAGAGATATGACAAATGGTTTTCATAAGATGGGGACTTGTAGGAAGAGATGTCCCTGAGGACGAACAGATCCAGAAAGCCTTCCACTCAGCCCACCATATTGGTCAGCTGTTGATTGGTTGGTTTTGTTTTTTAAGATCTTCAGGATGGGCCTTATACATGCTAAGCATGTGTTCGATTGTTGAGTGACAGCTCCAGCCCTGAGTATATTTTTGAAAATAAGATGGCTAGAAACATCTTGCTTTAATTACTTAGCAATTAAAATAGAGTAATAAATACTCTTGCAAAAGAGCCAAGTTGTGTTCCTAGCACCAGCACTGGCTGCCTCACAACTGCCTATAATTCCAGCTCAAGGCATCTGCACTCACACATAATGTTAAAAATAAGGGGGCTGCAGAGATGGCTTGGCAGTTAGGAGCACTTACTGCTCTTGCAAAGGACCCTGCTTTGGTTCCCAGCATCAACACGGCAGTTCATATCTGTCTGTAACTCCAGTTCTAGGAGATCCCGCACCTTCTTCTTACCTCCACAAGCACCAGGCATGGACATGGGACGCATACACATATGTAGGCAAACATTTATGCATATTAGAACAAATCAATCTGAAAATAAAGGGAAGATGTGGCTGGAGAGATGGCCCAGACATTAAGATTCGGTTCGCATCATCCATAGGGCAGCTCGCAACCATCTAATTCCAGTTCCAGGGAATGAGACCTCCACTTCCGGCTTCCACAAGTACCAGACCACACGTGGAGCTCATGCATACATGCAAGCAAGATACTCATATAAAGATTTAGATTTTTTTTCTAAAGAAGAGACCCTCCCACATCAGGGAAGGAGGGAGGGAGGGAGGGAGGGAGGAAGGGAGGAAGCCTTTAAGCTTTGCATCACCTCCACTCCTGCCCCTCCCTACTTTCAGACTTTCTTTTTCTTCTTGAAGTGTCTTACTCACCCCTCCTTGCCCTCCTTACTCTAAAGCCACTGCCTCCCCTCTGTCTCCCCCTAGTGGCTCCTCCCAGACTTCTCACTTCTAGACTGCACCTGACCCTTTGCCTCCCGTGAGCATCTTTTATGTTTCAAGAATCCCTGTCTAGGCGCACTGCTCCTTGTTCCTTGACAATATTTTTTTTCCTTCAATGAGTTAATTCTTTGATAATCTCATAAACACATGCACTCGAATGTGCGAACACACACATGTATTCTTCCATTTTCTTCCTGTTCCCTTGACCAAATTATTGTGGATTCAGAACATACTCTGTGCCAATTCATTAAACCCTAAACTTTGACTCCTTTTGGCTCCAAGCACATCTGCAGGCAGCAGGCGCAGAACGGTGGCGTTGTCTTGTCGGAAGAAGTGAACCCCTCACCTCCCGGTAGATTCCAGGGTGGGAGAGGCAGGAAGCAAAGATGTCACTTGGAGTTGTGAGTCATACACTTAGGAAACGGAACGCTGTAGCAGCGGCAGACCACACCCATAGGATTGATGGGTCCCCAGCAGCCAACAGACGGGAAAGCCAGCTTTCCCCCCATTTCCTTTGCTGTGGTAAGCAGCAGCAAGAGTGTATATACCCGCTTGCCTCTGGACCAGAGAGAGCTTGGTTGTGGTGGAACGCAGCCGCTACCAGGCCGAAGGAAAGAAGGAGGGAGTTGGGTGGAGGACGTCCCGAGAGGGCTTTGCCTTCGCACAGACTCAGATGGGAGGATTGATGGACACCTCTCTGGATGGGCTGGGGCTTCGAGAGCAGCTGTCTCTATTCTCGGTTCCCCTTTCCAGTAGACTCAAGGGCATTGACTTCGCTCTACAAACATCCCCTGAGCCCTTCCTTTGGTCCCCCATAGCCAACTGGGGACCTGGCACCGACTGATCCTTCCTGTTCCCGTTTATTCTGCAGGTGATAGCCAGAAAGAATTTCCTAGATGCAGAAAGTGATCCCCAGTCCCTTCTAGGACACCTTCCTGTAGCCTTAGCCTGGAAGCGCTTGCTAGCGACCTAGTGGCTGTTCAAGCTCTCAAAACACAGATTCAGGTGTTGGTGGGGTAACGTGGAGTCTGAGGCAGGAAAACCTGCCTAGGCCACCTAAGTGAGACTCTGTCTCAAAAATGTTCTTTTCTGGGGGACATGGTACACACCTTCAATCCCAGCACTAGGGATGCAGAGACAAATTATCTCTGAATCTGAGGCTATCCTAGTCTACAGTCTACATAGCAAGTTCCAGGCCAGCCAGAGCTACAGAGTATGACCCTGTCTCAAAAAAAAAAAAAAATTCTACAATTTGTATGTGTGTGAGAGAGAGAGAGCATGCATGGGGAGGTGTGTGGTTTGTGAGTGCCTGCAGAGGCCAGCAGAGGATGTTGGCTTCCCTGGCTATAAGCCACCTAACCTGAGTACTGGAAATCAAACTCCAGTCCTGCTAGAGCAGCGAGCACTTTTAACCCCTGAGCCAACCTCTCTTGCCAGCCCCCAGATTTTTTCATAAAAGAATAAACGCTAACTGTTTTTATGAGAAAGAGAAACCTCAGCAAATGTCTTTGTCATTTGCACCCTGCTGGACACAACAGCAAGGCATAGGAGTCAAGCACCCCCCAAACACTGTCAGTGCCCGGTGCTGGCTCCACCCCAGCACAACATCTGTTACACACAAACCACCCTCACCTCGTCCTCTGTGCCCTCACTGATTGCTCAGTCACCACACAAAACCTTTAGTTCCCCCGGCCGCCCTCCATGGTCTTCCTGGACTCGGGCTGAGCAGCTGGACCTACACCAAGGAGGCAGAGACACAAGATTAGGGGTCCTCATGGATCTATGAACCCACCACCTTGCCTTTTATTTCTTCATCTGTTTTTTTCTCCCTTCCCCCCTCTCTCTTCCTCTCCCCGCTCCAATTGATCACTCAATAGCATTCTCCCTTTCTTTTCAATGAAAAAGTTCATATTCTCACTGTAAAGAAAAATTCTTTAGCTTTAGCTGTTTACTTCTTTTGTTTTATATGTATGAGTGTTGTGCCTACGTAGACATATGTGCACGGCATGCATGCCTGGTGCCCATAGGGTCAGAAGTTGTTGGTGAATCTACTGAAGTAGTATGGATAGTTGGTAGTCACCACATGGGCGCTGGGCACTGAACCCTAGACCTCTGTAAGAGCAGCGAGTACAAGTGCCTTAACCACTGAGCCACCTCTTCAGCCCTTTGCTTCTGTATTTCATTTCGCTCTGTGGTGCTGGGGTTCAGACCCAGGCCCTTGCATATCTATACAAGCAATGTACTACTGAACTATACCCCCAGCCCACTAGGTCCTATTTTATCGGATTATATTATTAATAATATACAATTTTTTAAAGACTTATTTATTATGTATACAGTGTTCTGCTTGTATGTACTCCAGCGGGCCAGAAGAGGGCACCAGATCTCACTATAGATGACTGTGAGCCACTAGGTAGTTGCTGGGAATTGAGTTCAGGACCTCTAGAAAAACAACCAATGCTCTTAACCTCTGAGCCATCTCTCCAGCTGGATTATATTATACACACAATTTTGTATCAACTTTTCTTTTGACTTTTTTATTTAATTTAATTTATTTATCTTTTTGAGACAGGATTTCTCTATGTAGCCCTGGCTGTCCTGGAACTCACCATGTAGACCAGGCCGGCCTCAAACTCACAGAGCTTCGCCTGCCTCTACCTCCCGAGTGCTGGGGTTAAAGGCCTGCGCCATTCCACCATTTCTTTTCATATGTTAAAATGAGTTTTCCCCTGCCTTGTTCAAAACTATTTGTACTGGGGCTGGAGAGACGGCTCAGTAGTTAAGAGCACTTGTTGCTCTTGTAGAGGACTTGGGTTCAGTTCCCATCACCTACATAGGGATGTCCCTAACTCAAGTTCCAGGGGATCTGATACCTTCTTCTGGTCTCTGCAGGTACGAGGCCTGCATGTGCTACACAGACACACATTCAGGCAAAAGCACACACATAAATAAGATAAATCTAAAAAAATTTCAAAACCACAACAAAGTACTAAAAAGAAGGGTACTGGCTGGCTGGCAGTGGTGGCACACACCTTTAATCCCAGCACTCAATCCTGTAGTAAAGGCATGTAGATCTCTGTGAGTTCGAGGCCAGCCTGATCTACAAAGGGAGTTCCAGGACAGCCAAGGCTACACAAGAAAACCCTGTCTCTGGGGGGAAGAAAGAAAGGAAAAGAAGAGAAAAGAAAGGAAAAGAAAAGAAAAGAAAAGAAGAGAAAAGAAAAGAAAAGAGAGAAAAGAAAAAAAAGAAAAGAAAAAAAGAAAGGTAGGCACATGTCTCACATTGGCAGTTTCTTGTCAGGCATATAATGTCTCACGCCTATAATCCCAGCACCCAGGAGATGAAGGCAGGAGAATCCAGTTCAAATCCAGGCAGGAACACCTGGATTTGAGACAGGAACACTGTCTCAAAAAACAAATCAGTCAAGTCTGAAGAGGTAGCTCCGTGGTTAAGAACACTGGCTGCTCTTCCAAAGGGCTCAGGCTTGATTCCCAGCACCCACATGGGAGCTCACAATCTTCTCTAACTCCCAGTTCCAGAGGATCCAACTCCCTCTTCCAGCCTCGATGGGCATTACACGCACATGGTACCCAGACTTACATGGCAGGAAAACATTCGTACACTTAAAAGGACAAAAAAGAATAAGAGCATGAAGAGCCATAAAAGCATACAGTGGCCAGGCAGTGGTGGTGCACACCTTTAGTCCCAGCACTCAGGAAGCAGAGGCAGGTGGATCTCTGTGGGTCTGAGGCCAGCCTGGTCTACAAAAGTGAGTTCCAACACAGCAGGACTTTATACAGAGAAACCCTGTCTCACAAAAGAAAAAGAGAAACGGGGGGGGGGGGGGAAGAAGCCAACCAACAAATCAACCCAGTTCCCGTGTTATTCCTGGACTGAGCCAAGATTGAGATCATACAAAGCAAAAAAAGCAATCTCTCAATGCTCCTGGCAAACATTCTTCCTCCTGATGGACAGTTCAGCATTTGGCTTTTTTTTAACTGGTGATCCCAACAGTTCTGCTGTTCCTAAGATGGTTTCCTGGTAGTGCAGTTTCTTGGTAAAGAGTACGCATGTGGGGCTCGTAGGATGGCTTAGTAGGTAAAGGTGCTTGCTGCCAAGCTCGACAATCTAAATTCAGTCCATGGACCCAACTTCTACAAGTTGTCCTCTGGCTGCACATGCATTCCTGGCACGCATTCCTCCATGTGTGCACCCGAATCCGTGCCCACACACAAATGCATAAAACACATTTTAGAATGTGTGCTGTCTTATGTGTGTCTTTTCTCTTTTGCTGTTATTTTATTTTGAGACTAGGTATTACCAAATAGCCCAGGATGGTTTGAAACTCCTAGTAATCCTCCTGTTTCAACCTCCTGAATGAGAATTACAGTCACAACACATCCGGACCCTAACAGGGTGGGGATGCTTCCCAGATAGTTCTCTACCAGTTTCAACACTGCTGTCTCCTCAACCCACCTATACCAGTTACATCCCTGGTCAAGGGCACACGGGCTCCTCTTGGTGCCAAGGGCAACCCCAGACTGCCTGCGACCACAGAAAGCAGCAGCCTAAGCAGGGTTCTAAGCTAGACTGAAGGACCAATTCCCAGAGGATTCCACCCCCTGACTAGTTCAGCACATACTCCCTGAGCCCTGACAAGGGTCTGCGTTTTGCAAGATCAGCTTTTTTGAGAAGCCAGTGTCCTTCAGTATGTTAATAGGCTCTATTGAAAAAAATCCAGGTCAAATAAATTTAGAGAACTACACGTTAAACCTTCTGGGAGACTCAGCACTCTTGGGTGTGCCAAAGGCCCAGTGGGCCCTTTGCAAGGACAAAGGAAAAAAAAAAACCTTTTCCTATCATTTCAACAAACAGATGGTTCTCCCCTGCCTTCTCAGGCGTGCCTTCTTCTGGCTGACTTCAAGCCGCCTGATCGCGGTGGGGCAGGAGGAGCGGGGACACTTCCTCCTTCTCCGGAGCCTGTCCGAGCAACTGAGGATTGAGGGGTGAGGACACCCCCACAAAGCAAGAACAGTAAAGCTGCAAAGTCCGAACTCACCAGAGGCTGAAGAAAGGGAAAGAAGCTTTGGGCAGAGGCTGTGAGGCAAGCCAGGCAGATGGCCTTGGGCCATACCCCATCTGGAGAGAAAAAACTGGAAAGAAATCAGGATCCCATTAAGGCTGGCCTTAGGAAGTCAGAGCGATGGCTCGGTGGTTCTGGCAACTGTTGCTCTTGCTGTGCACCTGGATTCAGTTTCCAAGACCGACTCGTATGGTGGCTCATAACCATCTATAACTCCAATTTCAGGGGTTTCAACACCCTCTTCTGGCCTTTGTAGGCACCAGGCACACACATAGCACATGTACATACATATATACACGCATATATACATACATACATACACGCATACATACATACATACATACTTACATACATACATACATACAAAACATCCATGCTAGTCAGGCACCAGGCAGTGGTGGCGCACGCCTTTAATCCCAGCACTCAGGAGGCAGAGGCAGGCGGATCTCTGTGAGTTCGAAGCCAGCCTGGGCTACAAGAGCTAGTTACAGGACAGGCTCCAAAGCCACAGAGAAACCCTGTCTCGAAACAAACAAACAAACAAAAAAGTAAGTTGGACCTGGAGAGATAGCTCAGGGGTCTAGAGCACTGGCTGCTCTTCCAGAGGGCAGGGTAGGATTTACCCAGCACCCACATGTCAGCACACAACCATCCGTGACTCCAGCTCTGGGGTGTGTGATGCCCTCTTCTGGCCTCTGTGAGTACTACACATAAAGTGCATGTACATATATGTAGGTAAAACACCTATTAATATAAAAATAAAAGAATATTTTATTTTTAAAAAATATGACACACCCATTAATATAAAAATAATAAAATAAGGGCTGGAGAGATGGCTCAGTGGTTAAGAGCATTGCCTGCTCTTCCAAAGGTCCTGAATTCAATTCCCGGAAACCACATGGTGGCTCACAACCATCTGTAATGAGTTCTGGTGCCCTCTTCTGGACTGCAGACATACACACAGAATATTGTATCCATAATGAATGAATGAATAAATAAATATTTGGAAATAATAATAAAATAATATTTTAATTTTAAAAAATAGGATGTCCAGGTGATGGTGGTTCATTCTTTTAATCCCAGTACTCACACCAGAAGCAGAGGCAGGCACATCTCTGTGAGTTCAAGGCTAACCTGCTCTACAGAACTAGTTCCAGGACAGCCAGGGCTACACAGAGAAACCCTGTCTTGAAAAATAAAAATAAGTAAATAAATAGATAGAATGTAATTTTTGTTTTGTTTTAAGACAGAGTTTCTCTGTGTAACTCCGGCTGTCCTGTAACTCCATACGTAGAACAGGCTGGCCTTGAACTCAGAGTTCCGTCTACCTGTCTCCTAAATGCTGGGTTTAAAGATGTGTGCCACCACTGCCCAGCTATAATGTAAAAACTTTTAAATTAAAAAAAAATCAAGGGGCTGGAAAGATGGCTCAGTGGCTAAGAGCTTTGCTTGTTCTCCCAAAGGTCCTGAGTTCAATTCACAGCAACCACATGGTGGCTCACAACCACCTGTAATGAGATTTGGTGCCCTCTTCTGGCCTGCAGGAATACATGCAGGCAGAACGCCATATACATAATAAATAAATTATAAAAAAAACTAGGGCTCCTGATTGGACATCTTGGGTCATGTGCCACTCGGCGTAGCCAGGACCAGCAAGTTCTACCTCAGACTGGCCTGAGAGTTATATGAAGAATATTCTCCAGGGGAAAAAGGAAACACTCTCTTTCAGGCGGTTATCACCTGAAGGATAGAGGACACAAGAGTCTCGAGTGACCAGCTGGTACTCGTCACTATGGGAGCAGCTTTGATGGAGAGGCTCTGGGCAAGAATGCTCCAAGCTGAGTCCCTTGCCCATGCTAAGAACATCATGGATTCCACACCACCAAGTACCAGCTGACAGCATTTTCGCCAAGCATTGCACTTATAGACCATTCACCCAGTCTATGAGCACAGTGGGCCAGATAGCCTTAATCCCTTTCCGCTCTTTCCCTAGTTAGGCATCCATAACGCCTCCAAGTTCAGAGCTAAGGTATCCAGCAAGGAAGTTCTCGGGCGACCGCTCTTCCACCCTTCCTTGGATGGCTCTATCCTTGTGATGCTAACAAGCTGGCCATGCTACAGAATTGAAGTATTTGTGTATCAGGGCTCGGCTGCTGGGTATGTTTGTCAGACCAGACTAAGAGAGGCCCCAAATAAAGCTGGATGCAGTGCGGTCTACAAAAATCACCGAGAAGGGACCACAGAGAGGTCTGAAGCCCGAGGCAGGCAGGGACACAGATACAATCCAGACAGAGCTGAGCTGGTCCCAGGAGGGCACTGTGCACATCTGCAGCAACTGAAAACAGAGCATGTAACTGCAACGCTGGTCCCTGAGGGCAGCCCAAGACCTTGTATCTCAGGGGATGCCCTAGCACAGGAGGGCCTCAGCTCTGTCTCTGGGGAGCCCTAGGATCTCCCCTCCAGAAAAAGGACATGAGCTGTGTTGTGGTGGCATGGGAAGTGACACTGACTCCACATTGACTAAGGTTCCAGCAAGAGAGAGGGAGACAAGTCTAACGGAAGGGAAGATACCTACCTGGACCTGGCCCCTTGAAAGGGCTCTTTCTTGACCTCACACACCATTTGAGCCTCTGCAGCCATGTGCCCACCAGAGGGCGCCCGTTGTTCATGAATCTTCCAGTACTTTCCTAGGCGTTGGCGAGGTCAGCAGTGACCCTGAACCATTTGGAAAGGGCCCCAGGCTTGTGTGTGTGTGTGTGTGTGTGTGTGTGTGTGTGTGTGTGTGTGTGTGTGTGTGCGCACGCCGCGAGCTAAACTTGGGACCAGGGAAAAGTATATATATTCTAGGAAGGGCGGCAGTTCCCAGGACTAATCTCTAGAGAAATGAGAACTTACCTGCTGGAATGGGATGCAGGCTCAGTGTACATCTGGGTGTACTAGAGAACTAGGTAGTCAACAGGGAGTGGGCCTTGGTTCAAGCCTCACATTACTGTCCCTATTTTCCAGAAGATTGACCCCCCCACCCCAGCAAGACTCACTCACTGGCTCCCCTCAGGTCAGTATGTTCTACGTGTTGAACCTCAAAAGGTTCAGCAGCTGCCAGCTCAACGCACAGCTGTTAACATGTGGAACACATAGCTTTACAGGCCTCCCCTTCCTGCACTGGCGTCTAGTGAAACCCCAAGAGTGACCCAACTGTTCTGGGATGAGGTTGGGTTTCTTCCCTGGAGGAACCAGCATGGAAGTGAATGCGTACACAGGGTTTCACCAAAGCCCCAGTCTCTGATCTGGGATATATTTGGGTGTAGTGCCCGCCTATACTACGTGATACATTACTACTCCTGTATTGTGGCGTCTGGAGCAGAGACACACACCTCTAGTCACTGGTAAAGAAGCCCTTTATTGAATATAGCACCATAGAGGCTTATATACCCCACAGTCAGGTGGGCCAGCAGGTGAAAACCTCCCTGATCCTCAATTAAGGAAGACAAGGCAACACATGCTTAGGAAGCAGAGCTGGACACAGCTTTCGGTAGCACAAATCAGAAGGCCAAGTAAGCCGGGCAGTGGTGGCACACACCCTTAATCCCAGCACTCGGGAGTGGATCTCTGTGAGTTCGAGACCAGCCTGGTCTACAAGAGCTAGTACCAGGACTGGCCCCAAAACCAGAGAAACCCTGTCTCGGGGGCGGGGGCAAGTAAAGGTCACTGGCAGGGGAGAGCAGCTGAAGGCCAGGCTCCAAACGGTCCCAACATTCGGGCTGAATGATGCTGAGCAAGTCCTCGGGGCCCAAGATGAGATGAGCCAGGCCGGGATGGAGGGGGAGAGTGCAGTGGTATCTACCATAAGATCAGAGGTGAGTTTGGTCTCTCTCCGGCTGCCTTGTGTCTACCCATCTCTCCCTGCATCACCTGACCGACCCTCCCACTCTTTCCTTTCCTGGGCAATGCTTTCTCACCTCCAGACTTCCCTATCTCCGACTGTTTCCTTTGTCCTTATTGGGGTTCAGGATCCACCTAAAGCACTTTGAGACAGGATTTTTCTGTTCTAACAGCCCTGGCTGTTCTGGAACTTGCTTTGACACCAGGCTGACCTCCAAGTTGTGAACCACCACGCCTGGAATTTTAAATGCCCTGACTTGACTAATTTGCTCCTCTGAACACTTTTTTCCTGGCCAGGTGATTCCTTAGAGCAAATGGAGGAGCCCTAAAAAGTGCAGGTGAGATATTTAAGGTAAAACACCCATTGGAAGCTGGATCCCTGGAGTTAAAATGTCTTATTACAATTTCCACCTCCTCCCCACCTCCCATTTCCCTCCCTGGAGTTAAATGTTATCTTTGGGGAACAGAGGTCTAAGTCCAGACTTCTCAGACTAGCTACCACCTGAGGTCCCTGAAGGTGGATTCAGTGCCCACCCCCTCAAATCCCCACTGCACACCAGAAAAGCTCTTCTCCCAAATACTTACAGCCCAACCTTTACCCACCTTGAAGTTGTATGAGCTAAGGCAAGGCATTCCATATTAAGTACACAGCAATATCCCAACTCTGGGTTGCAACACAACCTGGCATAGGCCTCCCTACAAGATGTCCTTCTCATCCAAGTCTCCTCTACATGCTCAAGGGCAAAGTGAAAACCACCAGTTCCCTAAGATGCTTAAGAACCTAAAGGCTTAGCAAGTACCATGAGCCACCACTAGGGGGAACCAATAAGCCGTGTATTACAAGGCCAGCAGCCCAGGAAGAACTTGGCAGACTAACATCGGTGCCACCTCCAGAACATTTTTCCAGTTCACATCTGGCACCCAGTGACCATCCCAGCAGGACTGACTGACCCACGGACCTCCACAGCTTTATCAAGAACTCCCGCACCTAACCCTGTTGTACTCCAGTCCCTCAACACTATACCTTACCCAGAAAACAGGTGGTAAACTGCCTGTGGCACACAACTCAGGTGGAGGCATAAAGTTCAGGGAACAGGAAATACGACTCAAAAAACTAGGCACACACACAAAAACGAGACTTGAGACACCGTTGTTAGAACAACTCAGCAAAATAAAATTCCGGTTTATTGTTGGACATTGTTTCACACATACATCAAACAGGCCAAAAAAAAATAAACAGCAACTTCATAGACAAAAAAAAGGAAGAAAAAAAAGGAAACCTTTATCTTTGGCCTTTTTAACCATCTCATACAAACCAACTACTTATAGTACAGCTAGGTACATACACAAAAAAAGTTACTGGAATGCTCGGAATAAGATTGTTTTTTTGTTGTCATTTTTGTTTTTTTTTTACAAGGTTTTTTTTTCTCCTTTGAGATTATAATGAACATGGTCACACCACAAGTAAGGTCAGAAGTAGGACAGAGAACGCTCTGAAGGCTGGTCTGGTCACCCGTCATCATCAAAAATGGCTGACCCCTAACAATATGTACAAAAATATAAAATGTAAATAAAAAATACAAACAAATTTTCCTTTTAAAGTATTTTTAAGAAAAAAAGCAGGGCCTTGGAAGTTTTGTTTTTTTTTTCCTCCCTTGTTGCAAATTCATGTTGTGGTTTTGGTGGGTTGATGAAGAGCGCATGTCATCCGTGGGCAGCACTGCCCGCTGTTGGCGGGGGGGGCCTGCTCCTCTACTCGAAGGTGACCACGTTTAAATTCTGAGACGGGAAGTGGAGGGTGAACAGGTGACGGCGGCCTTAATTTTAGCTTTTCCTTTGCTGTCTAGTCATCCTCATCAGTCTTCTGCTTCTTGGTGTCAACATCATCATCCTGCACAGGAAACAATCAGCCCTGTTACTGCAGGTCGGCTCCAGACAGCAAGACCCCTAGACCCCTCCCCACCTTACACAAGTCCTTCAGCATCACTGTAGGCCAATGCAGCCAAAACCAACCTCACATCCCAAACCAAGGCCTACCTCATCGTCTTCAGCTACCCGCTTGCCCGTAGGAGCCTCAGCTTCCTCATCTTCATCTCCATCCTCTTCCTCACCTGGAAGAGAATGGATTAAGGGCCACATAAAACCACTGTCCTCAAATTACAGCCATCATTGGCCCTGACCTGTCTGTGAGACCTGCCGAGGTGGACAGGCCAGAAAACAGATCAAGTCTCTTAAATCAGAACTGCCCAACAGCAGAGGGTGGAGCACCAGGTCCAACAGGGCGATGCACCGTAGGCACCATAGCTGGATGTGGTCCACTTGCCCAGGACCAACCTCTCCCTTCTCTCAGCAAAGGCCAAGGTAGGAACCTAAGAAAACAAGACTACTCACCGTCACCTTCTTCCTCCTCCTCCTCTTCCTCCCCACCTTCTTCCTCTTCTTCATCTACCTCATTGTCGGCCTCCTGCTCCCCATTTTCCTCATTCTGCTTGACAGAAAACACCTATCGTGAGCCACCTCAAGTCTAGTGCACCTCACCCCTCACCAAGAAGATGAATGCCCACCATACAGCTAACCACACACCTCCCAGACTTTGGGGAGGTTGACAAGGTTTAACCTGCCTGATCCTCCAACACCATTCACACCCTGAACTAGGCTGAAAACGAGCAGCACAAACTGGGAACAGAAGCCCCAGCTGGGGACACTCACAGCATTGCCATTGGCAGGTGCGTCTCTTCCATTCTCTGCCTCCTCCACAACTTCCTTCTTCTCCTTCAAATCCTTCAGAAGGAAGAGGAAACCCGTTAGACTTTAGAATAATCGACGCCAGCCAAGGTGCTGAGAACTGGGCAAGGCTGATACATGGCTAACGCTGGGAGTCACTGGCTCCTCTAGGGAAATGTCAGGACGGTCGCAGCAGATAATCTCCTAGGACTTCCATCTTCTAGACTCAGCCTCGACTCGAGCGTCTCGGCCACCATATGGCACAGCCACAAACCCGACAGGCCGGGCAGACAAGCCTGGGAAGTGTCGCCCTCACCTGCACGCCCTTCGCCGCCCGTTCCAGCTAGAGGGAGCTCCACCCCTCAGAAACCCTCCTTGGAAGGAGGTGGCCGGGTGCCGTGTCATAAATAAATAAGGTAGTGGAGGGAGGAGCCTGTTGATGGCGGAGCGCTCGCTCGGGGATGGCCGGGAATCCGGATGGGGACCGGGAGGCGCCTGGGCCTGCTGCGGCCAAACCCTGGCCAAGTCTAGTCACAGCAATCCGTGCTCTACAAGGCGGACGTCCCGGCCTCCATGGGCACGGGAAGTCATAACTGGCTTTGGAAACTGCAGCCGAGAGCCCACGCCGCAGCTAACTTTTTCCAATCGCGTGGCTGAACCCAACTCCCACCCGGGCCGTAGACACAGGGCACCGCTAGCCCGCACCGCGGCGTGGGTCACCTGTGGGCGCCGGCGGGTTCGCGCCCACCAGAAACCTGCCTAGGACCCCGGGGAGCCCACTCCCGCCCCCTGGCGGCCGAAGCCCGGGGGAGTGGGGGCGGGGTGGCAGCGACGCGCAGGCGCACAATTCTCACTCAGCGAACTACGCGCGCGAGCCTCGGCACGCACCGCGCGCAAAGAGCACGTGGCCCGGGGCAGCGAGTGCGCCCCGGGTTCTGGAGACCCGCGGTCCGGGCGAGCGCGGGCTCCATGCTGGAGCGTCCGTACATGACGCCCCCTGTGGGCGCCGCCGCGAGCGTTGGTCGACACGCGGCTTCCGCCTCTAGTTTTGGCGCGCAAAGTCCCGCGGGAGGCCGGCGGGCACTGACTGGGAGCTCCTCAGCTCCGAGCCTCGAGCGCGTCGGGGGCGCACTCCCTCGCGCGACACGTCGAGCCTCGAGGGGATTCACCTCAAGAGAAAGTCCCGCCGGGGCCCGCCTGGGGGAGGTCAGTCTGCAGGGGCCGCCGGGCACCGCTCCAGAGAGCGCTCGGGGCCCCTCGGTACGGGGTCGCCCGCTGAGACTAAGATGGGGGCGGCACTTTCGAGCGACACCAAGGTGACCGGCGCGAGCCGCCGCTGCAGGACGCGCGGGGCGCGAACACCCAAGCGTTTGAACACCAGGCTCGTCCCGAGGGCGGAGACACCGCCTGGGCGAGCGTGGCCAGGAGCGCGAGTGTGCGCGGGTTCCCGGCCGCCGCTGCAGGATAACGGCGGGGGGCGCCCCCAGCCGCTCCGCCGTGCGGCCGCTTCACTTTCCGTTTCCTCCCCCTCGGGCGCGTGGGCTCGCCGCCCGGGCCCGCACTCACCCCGCCGGCGGGATGTTCGCCACCGGCGCGGTGTCTCCGCCCGCCAGAGCAGACCCCCCTCCACGGCCACCCCACGACCACCCGGGGCCGGGGGCCAAGACTCCCGCGGCGCCGCCGCCCCAGCCGCGTCATCCCGGGTCGCCCCGGATAAGCCGCCGCCGGGCCGCCCGCTGCAGGGCGCGAACCCGGGAGCCGAACAAAGAGCGGGGCGGAACGCGGCCGCTGCACACGCGCCCCCCACACTTCCGACGCGCCGGAGTTTCAAAGTTCTTCCCGTGGCCGCGGCCCCGCGACCCCCAGCCCCGCTCCTCCCCGCCGCCGCTCCAGCGCGGCGCCAAGTTTCGAGTGCTCGCAGCCTAGCCCATCCCGGTCCTTCCCCCCCCCACACACGTTCCGCGTCCACCCGTGGGCCATCGGCCCGCTCCCGACCGACGGCGGCACGAACGCCCGCGCCGCGTCGCGCCCCCTCCCCCGCACACAAAGAGTGGGTGTCCGGGGCCCCCGCGCGCCTGCAGGACGGAGAGATCCCTCCGGGAAGCCGTCACGGAGGGCTCGGCTCGAGCCGGCCGCCACGCGCCCAGCCCGGCACGGGCGACGGCGCGCGGACCCCGAGGGGGCGGGCGGCGTCCAGCCTCACCTTGGTGGTGATCTCGGAGCTGGTGTCCACGGCCGCGTCTGACATGGTGGGGCACGCCGGTGATCCGCTGCAGCGAGGGCGAGACGAATCGAGTTCGAGGACTCTGGCGAGAGAGCTGCCGGAGTCCGCCGCGGAGGAGGAGGAGGCGGGCGGGCGGCGATGGAAGGCTGCAGCGAGCGCCGAGCAGCACCGGGAACAATGCAAAGATGGCTTTTCAGAACAGCCAGTGGGGGACTCACGCGGCGCCAGGAGCTTTAATATAGATTAGTGGGCGGTGCTCCACCACCCTAGGCCCCACGCCATTGGCTTGGGTCGGGGAGCGGGCGTCTTCTCATTGGCCCGATTCCGAACAATGGGCAAGTGAGCTTAAAGCGGCAGTGCCTCCGCGCGGCGCGCGCTGCGCAGTCCCCCGCCGCACCGTCATTCAGAGTCTAGAATTTGTTAGGTCTTGGCGAGGCCGCGGAGGGGGGGGGGGGTAGCTCGTGCGCGCGCGCTCCCGGCCGCGCGCTCCCGCAGGTGTTTTGCTAAGGCTTCTGACGCAGACGACCAAAGCGCGGCAAAGCCGCCCGCCCAGCCCCCGCCACCCTCTCCCTCGCGACTGCTCGGAAGGAGGGGGAGGGAAAGAGGAGGCGGGGGGGGGGGGCCCGGAGGGCTGCCCGCGAGGGGGAGGGGAAGGCGAGTGCTGGGCGGCGCTTGCCCCGGGCGGTGCCCCGCGTGGTTCCCGCGCCCACGAGCGGCCCGCACCTTCGACCAAGAGTTGTTTCGATGCGAGTGGGCGTGGATGCGC
This sequence comes from Alexandromys fortis, assembly GCF_014885135.2. Taxonomy (NCBI): domain Eukaryota; kingdom Metazoa; phylum Chordata; class Mammalia; order Rodentia; family Cricetidae; genus Alexandromys; species Alexandromys fortis. The sequence goes on along the minus strand of NW_026068093.1, from coordinate 1,009,897 downwards.
GGCGGGCGCGGGGACTCCTGTGCCTCCCACCCCGTCCTCCTTTCCCGCCGCTTCGGTCGATGCCGTCCAGGGCCGGGTGGTGCGCGGGCCTCGCGCCAAGCACACACTTAGAAACTCATGTGTGGCGGGATTGGACGTCCGGTGCGACTTTGTGCCCTCGAGCGGGACAGGCCGTCGGCCTCACTCGCAGAGCGGCGTCCGCACCTCGGGACGCTGTCCCGCGTTTGCCGTCGCGACGGCCGCTTGACCATCGAGTGTACCCCCTTCCCTCACACTTTAGGGGCTCCCGTGGGCATGTGCACACGCCGCGACTGCGGGAAACTAGTCTCTTAGACCATGGGGGACAGTCCTGACGGGGTTCCTTCAAACTTGAGCCACTCGAGGAACCACGCGGGGCTTGGAGCAAAGAAAACCCAAAAGGATGCCACACTCAAGATGGCGATGGACACGGCAAGCGTGGCGTGACGTGGCGACACAGCTCACACGAACAACTTTAGAACGCTAGGTCGCTCCGTTTTAATCGCCATCGCAGTTGGCTGTCGAACTAATAAGTTTGTTCTGAGAGAAGAAAGTCTGGAGTGACCTTAAACGGGTTCCGAGACGCGACATTTGCCACACACAAGATGGCGGCAGACGGCGTCCAACCGTGTGTGGCCAGTAGGGGGCGCCCGACACGGAAGGCGGGACTTAGGAGAAACCGGTGCCCACTGGCTGAGAGTGGCGGGCGAACACAAAGTTGACGCTTTGCGTCCTGCCATTGGCCGGCCCTGCCGTCTGTCTCCCGGGGAGGCCGTGGAAGCGGGCGTGAGGAAAACCCGGAGTGTGGAATCGGGAGGGCGGAGGGATGACAAGTTCCATAGAGCTTTGAGGTCGAGGCGAGGAGACTGATTGCCCTTGTCGGTTCCCTCGGGCGCTTCGGCCCATCCCCACCCGGAGGCCCCTTTACCGCTCCGGGCAAGCGGAGGAATGCGCAGGGTCGAGGCGCTGCCGCAGCTGGACCCGGGATCTCCCCGCCAGCCGCACGTGGCCGGCCCGCATCCCCGCGCCCACGTGCCAGCCGCGCTAGCCTTTTGGGCCTCGGCGAGAGAGCGACCTTTCCTTTAAGGAGAATGCCTCGCCGCCGCCCTTGGGCCCGCTCCCGTTGTCCAGCGGTCGCTCCTGTCCCGGTGCCACAGAGTGGTGTAGGCTCGCAGGGTCTCGCTCTTCTGGGAGCACACTGATGGCTGAAGATGGGCATCTCCCCAAGTTGGTTGCCTGAGCGCCCTAGGTTCCACGGGCTGAGCCCGAATCCGAACTCTACCCCACCCCCGCCCGGCAGCTGCCTTTACTGTGGCGAGCACCTGAAACCATGCTCCATAAACTGAGAGCTGGCCTCGGCGCCGCAGCTGCCAAAGTCCTCTCTTTTGTAGGAAATATGGAGAAATTGTGCTTCACGGTAAACAGAGACAGGAGAGTGCCTTCCGCCTGGGCCTTATCCGTTCTGCTCCTGTTACTCTCCAGGGTATTGTTCCATCTACAACCCCAGATGCACAAAGACCTTGGCCTTTGCCACGGTTTAGCAGTTGTGGCTTCTGAGTTCACAGCTGAAGAGCAGACCAGGTTCTGGATTGGGGGAGCAGGAAAGTGGGGGTGATAATCAGTGAGAAGCTGGAGGAGTATGAATTTCCCTCCAAGAACTGCTTTATCTGGTCTTGTGCCCCAGACCTTACTAGAAGGGAGAGAGGGAGGCTCAAGCATCAGATTCCTTAAGCCACCTAAATTCAAACGCTTACCGACCACCCGCTGTATTCATGACAGTGAGTGTTTGACTCATGCAATCAGAAAAACAAACCCAGAGGTTCTAGAAAAGGACTTAGAGTCACCAATAAAACATGGTCAGAGCTCTGGCTGTCCTAGTATACTTGAGAAGACCCGGAACAGAAGCCACCTCTGGGCCAGAGCTGCTGCCCTTAGAGAGGCTATAAAGCCTTTTCCTTTCCTGTTGCTGCTGTTCCTCCTCTCCAGCTTTTCTTCCTCCCTCCTCTACACTTGCACTCATCCATGCATCTCGGGCCTTTGGCTGCTCCAGAGGAGGTAAGGCACGGCCCTGGTGTTACCCAAAGCTCTGAAAACAAGCTAGGGAGCTCTAGCCACCTTTCTTTCTCTAGGTCAGTTCAAACAGACCTGGGGTGCTCCAGACCTGCTTTAAAGCGGTCTGTGTAGGTGGCCCAGATCGCCTCGGGGCAAGTTCACTTTTAGGGAATTTTCCTGGGCACACCTCTTGTTGCTTTATACATTCCCCAGCAGGCCTGACTCATTTATTTTCACCGGCTTAGCCCTGGAGGTGCATAGCCTGCAGCCTAGGCTTTCTCCAAAGCCATTTCCACCATATTCATTCATTCCTTATTATCTCGAAATTCTGCCTGATACCCAGAAAATGACATAAAGTACATATTTTGAAGCTGACTCAGATTTGGGACTGCCAAAATGGTACCCAGGATAAAGATGTTACCAAGCCTGAGGACTTTAGCTCAATCTCTGGGGTCCACTTAGTAAGAGGAGAGAACTAACTCCCATGAGATGCCCACTGATCTTCACGTGTGTGTTCCCCTCCTCACATAAATAGATATATGTAAGTTTCTGTTTGGTTGGTTTGATTTTTCAAGACAAGATTTCTCTTGTAACCCTGTCCCTGTCTCTGTAGACCAGTATTATTCCTTTAAAAACGGCGGCGGGCGGGGGTGTGTGGGGAGAGGGGAACACAGTAAGGGGTGGGACGTGCGGACACACAAGGGTAGGGGGGAAAAGGGCCAAGAGAGGGGCCAAGAGAGCGAAGCCTCGTGGACCTTTGCTTTTAACGGGGGGCGCAAGGTTATCTGGGAGGAATGGCCTTCACCTGGGCGCGGCCAGCGTGCACACAGGTGACGGTAATCCAGGAGAAGTCTGGGAGCTGTAGTTTCCAAGGAATAACAACCAGGCTAGCCTTGAATTCAGAGATCCACATGCCTCTGCCTCATCCTACTGGGATTAAAGGAGTGTGCCACCATGTCCAGTCATATACATGTAATTTTTTTTAAACTAAAATGTATTTAGAGCTAGGCAGTGGTGGCACACACCTTTAATCCCAGCACTCAGGAGACAGAGGCTGACGGATCTCTGTGAGTTCGAGGCCAGCCTGGTCTACAGAGCTAGTTCCAGGACAGGCTCCAAAGCTACAGAGAAACCCTGTCTCAAAAAAAAAAAAAAAAATGTATATTTGGATTAAAACTGCTTGGATTCAGCCCCAGTCTTGCTGTTTGCTGGTTGTGTAAAATCAGGTGAACCACCTCACCTCTAGACATGGCATAACAGTTTCCATTGGGACCTGAATAACTCGATATTCAAAAAGAGCTGAGAACAGTGTCCAGCACATTCAGGGAAACATGCTCTCGGGATGCCGCCTCCCATCTGCCGTCTGTATGTAAGTGTGTTGGTTTAAGGGTGTTTGCAGGACTCTGGCAAAAGGAACAACATTCTCAGCAGATTTTTCTCGTGTTCAGTGGCAAATGAGGACGATGTCTTCACTGGGTTTCTAAATCCTGTCATTCAGTGCCCAACGTGGTTGGCAGTGCCTTTGGCCTCCGAGGAATGATGGAGTCTGGGAGGTAGCCACAGTGGAACAGGCCTCAAAAACTCCCGCCTTCCCGCCCTTCAGAACCCCTGGAGTTTCAGGCTGTGGTTTCCTTGCTCAGGCGTCAGGGCCTGGGGAGCTGCCAGCTGCCTTTCAACCCTCCCGCCTTGCCAGCGGCAGGATTGTGTAAGAGCACCCCCCTCCCCATGGCTGGTCTCTCTAGCAGGCCTGGGCTTGCCCGCCCTCACTGTCCTCCCTGGGGAGCTGGGCTAGAGGCCCCACTCCTGGTACTCACAGGTCTGGCCACCCTGGGAGGCTCCTAACCAGCAGGGACAGGGTGGGGAATGTCTTTTGACATTTGAGGCCCGCTTTCAAAACCAGTGCCGGAGCCTGCAGAGCCTGGATGCCTGCCGGCGGGAGCCAAGTGAAGTAAGGAGGCTGGAAGAGGTGTCTGCAGAGCAGTAGCCATTACCCCCAGGTACGATAGTGCTGTCCTGCCAGACTTCTTCTGCACGTGCCCCCTGCAGAGACTCCAGGAATGCTGTGCCTGCCTGTGCCTTTTCCTGGCCACCTTCCCTGAATTACAGCGGCAGCACCTAGTATACCTATTTGCATAGCTGAGCTTGTGGGTGGTTTTTTTTTTTTTTTTTTTCCTATTTGCATAGCTGAGCTTGTGGGTGGTTTTTTTTTTTTTTTTCTTAAGCTCTGGTTACGTTGGTGAGTAGGTGGGCCCAGCCTCACCTCAGGATGGCACAGGAAGATGTTGGCTGCAGGAGCACATGAGCTGGCACACACCTGGGTAACCACCTTCGAAGGCCTGTGAGCCACTGCATCTGACAAGAAAGGACGTCCCTGTGGGACCTTGAATTCAGCAGAGACTCTCCACACTCTGCCTTCCTGCTACACCACCCAACTTGGGAGCACAGCAGAAGCCCCAAGACGAGACTATTGAAGTCACACAGAAGAGCTAGGGCCATGGAGATGAGACGCTTCTGCACCAGCCAAGTCCTCTGAGCAGGTCCCAGCATGGGAATGGCTCAGGTTGCTCTCCAGAACAGTCACACTGTCCAGGCATGGTCTGTGATTTTTCACAGGGAGAAAAAGAGTCAGGGAAATGTCTCTCTAGGAACATCTCAAAAACCAGACAGGGCCTCACTGAACTTAAACCTGGCCAGGGAGGGCAAGGCCTGGTCAGTGCCACATGCATGAAAAATACAAGATAAGAGCTATCCTCACATCTGAACCAGGTTGCCCTGCCATCTCCCGGCTACTTCAAGCTCTCTCAGAAACTGGGGTGACTCGGCCCTGAAATGTGACCATTTGCTGGCCCCTTGCATCTGCTTTTACTTTGGTTTTGGTACTCTCTGTTAAGGTGATATGTACGGTTACCTCAAAAACACTGACAGATACTTCCCATGCACATGGCTTCTGGAAAATTCTCATAATCCATACTTGGCTAAACAGAAGAATATGACCTACTTCCTAGGGAGAGAACAGCATGGCGTCCCAACTCTGATGACTGCTCACAGAACCCCTCTGCTCTGAGGCACAAAATCTTTTGCCAAGATATTTTTTGAGATCCCCCAAAGTATTAAAAAATCAATTTCCTCATTTAAAATTTTAAGGATGAGCCAGGCATGGTGGTGCACACCTTTAATCGCAGCATTCGGGAGAGAGGCAGGAGGATCTCTGTGAGTTTGAAGCCAGCCTGAACTGCTTAACAAGTGGCAGGTCATCCAGAAATACATAGTGAGACCCTGGTTTTAAAAAAGAAAACCTAGCAGCCTGGTCTTCAAGAGCTAGTTCCAGGGGGGCTGGAGAGATGGCTCAGTGGTTAAGAGCATTGCCTGCTCTTCCAAAGGTCCTGAGTTCAATTCCCAGCAACCACATGGTGGCTCACAACCATCTGTAATAAGGTCTGGTGCCCTCTTCTGGCCTTCCGCATACACACAGACAGACTATTGTATACATAATAAATAATAAATAAATATTAAAAAAAAGCTAGTTCCAGGACAGGCCTCAAAACTGCAGAGAAACCCTGTCTCAAAAAACCAAATAAATAAATAATAAATAAACCTAGAGATAATTCAAGATTAAAAAGAAAAAAAAAACTGCAAAGAAACCCTGCCTCAGAAAAAAACAAAAAGAAAGAGGAAAAACCTGGCTGGGCGGTGGTGGTGCACACTTCTAATCCCAGCACTCCAGTACTCAGGAGGCAGAGACAGGAGGATCCCTGTGAGTTCGAGGCCAATCTGGCCTACAGAGCAAGTTCCAAGACAGACTCCAAAGCTATAGAGAAACCTTGTCTCTGGAAAAGAAAAAAAAAAGGGGGGGATATGTTAAAAGAAAAAGGGACCAAGGAGCTATCTCTGAGTAAAATGCCTACTCTGCAGGCATAGGGAGTCGAGATTCAGATGCCCAGCACCCACAGAAGCTGGTCAAGGCAGTACCAGACTGAGATAGGCAGATCCTTGGGCTCACTGGCCAGCCTAATCAGTGAGTTCCAAATTCAGCGAAAAACCCTATCTCATAAATAAAATGGCGAGTTATCAGAGAAGACACCAGTGTCCACTTGTAGCCTCCATGCATACACATTTGCATGTATACAAACACACCATACACCACAGAGAGCGATGGGCAGGGGTTCATCTTAGAACCCTAGTTTAGGTTACTTAATGCTTCCCGTTCCTTGGGAAACTCAGCCTCCTTCTTGTGCCTCCATACTGGGCCAGAAAGGGGACTGGAGGACTCATTTCCAGGCTTGACTGACCAAGACTCCAAGCAGTTCCTCTGCCCTTTGCCACCTGGTTCCCTGCCGAAATGAAAGGGGACTCGGGGCACCCTGGCAGTCACTTAAGCAACCTGTAGGCATAGTTCCCCGGGCAGAGACAGAGACAGAGAACCTGTCTGTGTTCCCCACCTGGTGTGATACTTTGTCCCATACTCCAGCTAAGTTTCAACAAGAAACAGTCATTTTGTGGTCAGGGGATTGAAGGTTGGGGAATTGGTTTCCGTATATAAAATGTTTGTGCAAACCTGAGGACCAGAGTTAGATTTCCATCACCCATGTAAACGTGGGGTGGGGCGGCTGCCTGCCTGAAATCCCAGCTCTAGAGAGGCAGAGATGGAATGCCTGAAGCAAGCTGCTAGCTAGACCAGCCAGAGACCCTACCTCCTACAGTGGCTATTGACCTCTGACCTCCATACCCACCCGTGCACTTATACACCTGTGAACACACCCCAAAAAACAGAGGATATGGCTGTTCATACTGAAGATGTAGCTCCATGGTAAGAACATCTCTCTAGCATGCATAAAGCTTGGGTTAAATACCTAGGGCTGCCCTCAGCACAAGAACCTCTAGCCTAGCACTGTAGCTCATGCCTATATTTCTAGCACTCAAGAGGCTATGGTGGGAGGATGATCAATATTTCTATGCCAGCATGAACTACAAAGTGAATTCTAGAATTCCAGGACAGCCTGGGCTATAGGATAGGACTGTTTCAAAAAAAGGGGGGGGGGGAGTTACAGTGCTCTGAATAAAACTAATAAAAAATGAGTTGGGCTTGAGATTCTAGTAAGACTCCTTTCCAGGGCACTGAGACCTGTCTTAGGAAGCAGTGTAAGAAAAGAGAAAAACCATCAGGGCGGTGGTGGCGCACGCCTTTAATCCCAGCACTCGGGAGGCAGAGGCAGGCAGATCTCTGTGAGTTCGAGGCCAGCCTGGTCTACAAGAGCTAGTTCCAGGACAGGAACCAAAAAGCTATGGAGAAACCCTGTCTCGAAAAAAAAAAAAAAAAAAAAAAAAAAAAAAAAAAGAAGAAGAAGAAGAAAAGTCAGAAAATATTTTCAATTCTCTTTCCACTATGTGGGTCCCAGGTAGCAAACTCAGCCCTTCCCATCTGCTGAGCCATCTCATCAGACATTTATCCTTTTCAATTTTCACCTTAGGAGAGGGAAACCAAGGCACAGGGATTGCTCAAAGCCGTCTGGTCAGTAAGTGGCAGAGCTGGGATTTGAATCCTTGGCAGCCTGGCTCCAGAGCTTTGTGTTACCTGGAGATGCAGACACAGCCCTTGTGGTTTTTGTTTGTTTGTTTAAGACAAGGTTTCTCTGTGTAGCTCTGGCGGTCCTGAAATTTACTCTGTAGACCAGGCTGGCCTTGAACTCACAGAGATCTGTCTGCCTCTGCCTCCTGTGTGCTAGCATTAAAGGCAGGCGTGCACCTGACTCAACCCTCAACTCTTTTTTTTTTTTTTTTTTTTTTTTTGGTTTTTCGAGACAGGGTTTCTCTGTAGCTTTGGAGCCTGTCCTGGAACTCCCTTTGTAGACCAGGCTGGCCTCGAACTCACAGAGATCCGCCTGTCTCTGCCTCCCGAGTGCTGGGATTACAGGCATGCGCCACCACCACCCGGCTCAACCCTCAACTCTTACAGCAAGGGAGTTCCTCTATCAAAAGCAGCCCTGCCAAGATCAAGGAAGTGCCCTCGTTCCCATTCCTCCTGCCTACCAAAGATGGGATCTCCTGGTTTTGTCCATTGCTTGGTAAATTTTGTTCTCACAAACCAAAACATTACCCTCAGCAGATAGTCCTCAAGAGATGAGGGGTAAGAAGACCCCACCTGAGAGAAAAGATTCTCATGGACGGACGAACCAAGTGATATACAAGGTAAGGATGCTTTGTCATTGTCACCAAAAGCATACCAGAAACAGTCTAGTATCCAGGATTGTTGGCACATATTATGTCATCACTCAGGATAAAGAGGGCATAGGATCACAAGTTCAAAGCTTGCCTAGGCCACATAGCGAGTGCTAGACCAGCCTGGGCTATCACATTCTGTCTCAAAAAGGAAAGAGAATTGAAAAGGAAGCTTACTAAGAAACAAATGTGCACAGATGGTCCCTCAGGACATCCATGGCATCAGGAAACAGTGGGTAGCATATACCACAAGTTCTCCAGAGGAAAGCTGCTCTCTGTATGGTGGCTCACCCCTTTAATATCAGCACTTGGAGGGCAGGAGCAGGGGGTCATTCTGACCTATACAGCGAGCTCCAGGACAGCCAGGAGTAGGAAGAGAGAGCCTGTCTCAAAACAACTGAACAAACAAAAGTCTGAGGCACACTGAAGCCAGCCCTCGCTCTTTTTTCTTCAGAGACCCTCTGGGTCTTAGGACCAGTTCATTGCATTTCAGTGTCCTATGTGAGAAACCCAGCCTTGAGGTGCAGCTCAAGGCCCTGGGACACCCCAAGGTTGGTAGGTCTTACCCCCACTACACACACATGTCCTACTCCGCCTTCCTCAGGAAACCTCTCTAAGGTTTTTCTCTTTGTTGTCCTTTAAGTCCTTTTATAAATTTAGAGTCTAGCCTAAGTTAATGGAAGTGGACATTAACCAAACCGGAGCCCTTTATACCTGAGGAGTTCCTCACAGATTATCATGTTCTGGCTTCACACCAATCTGGGGAGGTGTTCCCACGTGAGAAACGAGAAGATGTGGCTGTCAGTGAGTCACCTTCACCAGTGTAAGGGTGAAGGTGGGTCATCCCATGCCCTTCAGTCACCTAACACCCCAAACTGGCTGTCCCATCCTCAGTGACCTTCCCAACATTCCCCTGCCTGAGTGAATGCAGTTTGGGACTCCTAACCCTTTTTTCCTTCTGTCCTACCCCATCTTCTCTCTAGTTCCTTTTTCTCCCCACCCCCACAGACTTTGGTAAACTTGTGTGTGCATGTGTGTCCTCAACCCAGAGTTGCTGCATGCTAAGTAAGCATTCCATCACTGAGCCTTGTCCCTAGCCCCCACTTCCTGGTTACAATTCTCTTACCCTCTGGGGGACTTTCCAAGAGATCATAAAGTTCATTATTTAAGAGTTAGTAAAAAATCAGGAGCCAGGCATGTTGGCTCAGGCCTGTAATCCCAGCACTTGAGAGACTGAGGCACAAGGGTTGTCAAAATTTTGAGGCCAGACTAGACTACATAGTGCATTCCAGGTCAGTCCAGAGTGAGAACACATCAAAGAAAAAAAAATCCACTCCTCGGCAGCCCCCTTCCTTCCCCCCATACAAGTCATTTATACCAAATAGATGATGTTTGGCTCAGACAAAAGCAATGTCCCTGGATCCAGCTGTGCTGGCTCAGGAGGCATAGGCAGAAGAAGGATTTCTGAGAGTTTGAGGCCAGCTAATCTACCCACATAATGAAGCCTGGACCAGTGAAGGATCCCCAACTTTAAAAAAATAATCCTTGAACTGCCAACAAGTCACAGAAGCTTGCAGTACGGAGGCATCCATGCCATTTTCTGGGGCTATCAGTCTGAATGTGCCATGGCAAGACCTAGGCAACCCCTTCAGAGAACCTGAAGCTGGGAGGCGGAGGCCGGAGGATGAGCACTTCAAGGCCGTAATCTTCAGCTCCATACCAAGTTCAGTTTCACAGCCGACGTGGGAGATATAAAACCTCACTGAAAATAAATAAACAAACAAATAAATAAATGCTGGCAAATGGCTCAGCGAGCAAAAATGCAAGCACGACGACCTGGGTTCAGTTCCTGGAACCCACGGTGGAAGAAGAAAACAGACTCCTAAAAGCTGTCCTCTGACCTGCACACGTGCCCCTCGCCACGGCTACCGGAGGCCTCACTCGCGCCTGAACTAACACACGGTAACTTATTACTTAGCCCAGTACCCTTTGCTTCTAGAACAGGCTCCCCGGAGTAGGATGTAGACCCTGGTTAGGCTCATACATTCCCAGTGCAATACAGACAAGATACACGCACATACCACACACACACACACTACTTTGAAGCCCAGCTGCCATTGAAGCCTACAGCCTTTATGTGCCCCTGAGCCCCTGAAGGTGGGTACAGCAGCTGGGCCCAGGTGAACATGAGCACAGAGAAGGTGGAGGGAGAACACCTGGCTTCTCTGGATGCCCTGTCACATCTAGGTCACATCTGGGTAACTAAGGACTGCAATGACCTTCTTGACATTCGAATCTCAGGACTGTTGCTTCTTTTGTTTCTGTATATTTGGGGGTTTTGTTTGTTTTGTTTTTGTTGAGATAGGGGCTCATTCTGTTAGCCAGGCTGGTCTTGAATTCATGGCAATCCTGCCTCTGCCTTCTAAGTATTGGGGTTACAGGCATGCTCCGTAACACCAAGCCTATGTCTATGGCTTTTCAAGAAACTGTGGCCCTGTGGTTGGTACTAGTAACTCTGAGGTCATTTTGCTCTGCCCTGGTGCTTCTTAGCCCTGCCTAGGTTCCCTCCTCAGAGTCGTTAATCACCTCTGGGCCCTGAGCCAGGCCTCACCAGACGCTGGACATGTCGGCCTCCTGAGCTTTCTCCCCAAACTCCCAACCAAAACACACTCTGTAGGAATGTTTCCTGTGTGTACTCACATGTGCTAACCCCACTTCTGTTCTCAAATTTACATCTTTCTAGGTTTTGTTTGTTTGTTTTTCGAGACAGGGTTTCTCGGTATAGCCTTGGCTCTCCTGGAACTCGCTGTGTAGACCAGGCTGGCATCAAACTCACAGAGATCCATCTACCTCTGCCTCACAAGTGCCAGGAGAGAAGGCATGCACCACCACTGCCCAGCAAATTTCCATCTTTCTGTGTACACAGCCGGCTTTGCTGTGTGAAGTGCCTCGGGGTCCAAGGTCTGCCTGCTGGAGATGAAGCCTGGAGTGGCCAAGTTACTAGCCAGGAAGATGGGAGCAGAGCCAAGTGTTACAACCCATAGCCCTGGGAAATAGAGTTGGGGGCCCCAGCCCTGACTTGCTCACCTCTGGGCTCCCTGTATTTGAAGGGATTTGCCCAGACAGACACCAAGAGCAAGAGTGCCATGTTCTAGAGGTGAGGAGCAGGGCCACTGTGAGCCCAGTAAGCACACGGGGGCCACACCTGCACCCCATCTCTTTTCTGAGCAGGCTGCTTTCTGGTTCCCACCACAGTCTGAGCTGTAGCTGTGCATTGTTAGAAAGCACATAATCCAGAGTGCACAGTCTAAGTTACACTCCTAGGCCTCTTCTAACACACTCTCACTACGTAGACCAGATTGGTGTCTAGGAACTCACAGAGATCCCCTTGCCTCTGCCTCCTGAGTGGTGCTGGGATTAAAGGTATCCACCAACAAATTTACTTTTTACTTTTTGTTTTCGATTTTTCAAGACAGGGTTTCTTTGTGTAGCCTTAGCTGTTCAGGAACTCACTCTGTAGACCAGGCTGGCCTTGAACTCACAGAGATCCTCCTGCCTCCGCCTCTAGTGTTGGGATTAAAGGCGTCTGCCATCACAGTCAGACTTTCTTTTTGCTCTAAAGTAAATAAAGATTTTATTTGCTTATTTACTTGTTTGTTTATTATACAGTGTTTTACCTACACGTAGGCCAGAAGAGGGCATCAGCTCTCATTACAGATAGTTGTGAGCCATGGTTGTTGGGAACTGAACTCAGAACCTATGGAAGAGCAGGCAGTGCTCTTAACAGCTGAGCCATCTCTCCAGTCCCTTTACTCTTTATTCTGAGAGCCTCAAAGTTACCCACAGTCAGCTGTTTGGTCAGCATTTGGAGAACCAGGGAGGTGCATGACTTTGTCCCATTGGTAGGGTAAAGCAAGAGAAGGAGCTAAAGAGAGGTAACAGGGTTACTAGGAATCCGGAAGCTGCAAAGTCGGGGCAGGGCATGGAGGCCCAGAAGCCTCTGGCACCTAAACATCTGAATCCTCAGAGAAGGGGCACAGAGGAACATTTAAGCTCAATTTACCAGAAACCCCAGACCCTTGAGCCCCGGAGATGAACGGTGCTGCTCAGAGCAGTGCCTCAACTCTGAGGTCACTTTGTGAAGGATACGTCCTCTTGGAAGCCCCCTCCAATGACTTAGTCACAGCTCAGTCCCTGATGTGCCCTCTGTTCACAGTGTGATCCTTCAGGCTAGCTCTCTCACGTCCCTACTGTGTGAGTGAGGCCTGGGACAGGGAGTCTGCCTATACACACATGGTTATTTTGAAAAGTAGAAGAAGAAGAAGAAGAAGAAGAAGAAGAAGAAGAAGAAGAAGAAGAAGAAGAAGAAGAAGAAGAAGAAGAAGAAGAAGAAGAAGAAAGATGATATCCAGGCACAAATACCATTGTGCCTGTAGCCCCTATCCAGGAGATAGGAGAACCACTTTAACCCGGAAGTTTTCAAAAAAATAAAAGTTAAATCCAGGCCTAGTGGTACCCGTGTGTAATCTCAGAACCCAGCTGCTTGGGAGGTGGAGGCAGAAAGAATAGAAGGCGAAGGTCTGCTCTAGCTACAGAGTAAGTTCAAGGCTGCTAGCCTGGGTAACTAAAGAGATTTACAGACTCTCAAAATGAAAAGAAGAGAAAGGGGGCTGGAGATATGGCTCAGTGGTTAAGAGCACCGACTGTTCTTCCAGAGGACCCGGGTTCAATTCCCAGCACCCACATGGCAGCTCACAACTGTCTGAAGATCCAGTTGTAGGGGATCTGACACCTTCACACCAATGCACATAAAATAAAGATAAATAAACCACAAAAAATATTTAAAAAAAAAAAAGAAAAGGAGAGAAAGGGCTGAGGGTGCAACTCAATAGCAGGATGCTGGAGTGTGTGTGTGTGCGCGCGTGCGTGCACACATGTGGGGGCTGAAAATGGACACATCCTACTCTTCTCTCCCTCCACCCCACTCCCTTGAGACAAGGTCTCTCACTAAAGCTGGAGTTACAGGCTGTGAGAGGCCACACCCAGCCTTTTATGTATCTGCTGAGATTCAAATCCCGGTCCCTCACAGTGGTACCGAAAGCACTTTTCCCCCTCTGAGCCGCTTCTCCAGCCCTCTCCTTCCCTCTCTTTAAAGGTGGGACCAGAACAGGAAGGAAGCACTGGTAAACTAAGCAGAGCTACAGATGCCATGTATTGCGGAGGAGCCATTTGAGACCAATTACAGAACAACACATCAAGGATTATAGAACAATGCAGGGGAAATTGCACACATGTGTAGCCTCACCCCTCCCCCAAAGAACCCTTTGGTGGTATCTCTGTGTCCTGTTCCCTGCATCAGAAAGGTACCCCAGAGCCAGCTGGGGAAGGGGATCAAGTCCAACAGCTTTTGGACAAGGGCCCATGTTTAGAATTCAGGTCTGCAGACTCAGAGTGGGTGCTTTACACTCTGTGGGTGCAGGGGCCAGCCTTCTAGCTGAAAATGTTATGATGTAATTGTATGAACTGATGAAGGGATGCCAGCTGCTGAGGTTACCACCTCATTCATTCATTCATTCATTCATTCATTCACGCTTTCATCACCATCTTCTAAAGGAGCACTTGCCTTCTACTAAGTAAACAAAAGTGAGGGCTGGGAGGCGGGGTGGTGGCACACACCTTTAATCCCAACACCTGGGAGGCAGAGACAGGCAGATCTCTGTGAGTTCGGGGTGAGCCTGGCCTATAGTGCGAGTTCCAGGTCAGGCTCCAAAGCTACACAGAGAAATCCTGTCTCAAAAAAACAAAAGGAAAGGGAGCTGGAGAGATGGCTCAGGGGTTAAGGGCACTGACTGTTCTTACATAGGACCTGGGTTTAATTCCCAGCACCCACATGGCAGCTCACAACAGTCTGTAACTCCAGTTCCAGGTGACCTGAGACCCTTACATAGACATACACACAGGCAAAACATCAATGCATATACAGATTTTAAAAAAATTTTTTAAAAAAACAAAAGAAAGGAAAAAAGAAAAGGAAGGAAGGAAGAAAACGAGGAAGGGGTTGCTTTAGGGTGTATGATGAGCGCCTAAGTGTTTAGCATCAGGAATTAAGAAGTTACCTTGCTGGAGGGTGGCAGGACCAGAGGCCAGGTCCCAGGAGCAGCCCTGTTTTTCATCAAGGTCAGTTAGTGGGTCCCAGGGCAGGAAGATCCAGAAGGAAGGAGGAACATAGACAGCCTCCCTTGGCCCCTCCGAATACCGAAAGACTGAAGGTGCCAAGGGATGGAAGCTGCAGGTTGGGCCAAGCAGATGTGAGTGTGATGGGCATGTGGGAGAGACTGGCAGATGGAGCCAAGTAACTTGATTGACAGACTGCTGGGGGCAGGTAGATGGCGGCTAGAGCTGTTCTGGGCACCAGCATCTGCTGCCTAGTGCCAGACAGGCCAGTGGGCTAGCGGTGGGGACGTGACTGGTCTCTGGCTGTGGTGAATGAATCACTGGCAGTGCCAGGAGCCTGCAGGCCTTCATCCTGTGCTCCCTGAGGACCGGCTAATTCACTTGGAGAGGGGCCGGGCAACTAATAAAGACAGCAGCTGGCAGCTGCCCTATCCTGCTGAATCTCACACACAGCTGACCAGTGGGCAAGGGGCTGGATAGGAAGCTAGCAGCTCCCCTCAACAGACCTGGCCATCTCACTGTCGGCTCTTGGAGAGGCAGAAAGACCTTGTGAGAAAGGGAACTCTCACTGTAATTGACTACATCCTGGACTACAAAGGTCTTGATTGGGACAAGACAGCTTCAAGGGGATGTGGGGTCCCCTGGTGGAAGGAGGAAGAGGAACTTTGAACACAGGGTGTTTGGAGGACTGGGCCCTCCGGAGACTAGAAAGTGAAGCCCCAAAGAAACAAATCAGTTGGCCAAACAAAGTCAGTGTCTATGCAGGCCCTGTCTGATACAGGCTTGCTGGTGATGTCAGAGGTGTGGCATTTCTAGCACGGGTCTTCACTGACCTCTTTCACACACTGGGGTTTAGTGGCCCCATGTTGTGAGTTTCTGCTGGGTTCCACACCTGCCCCAACTTCACCAGAGAAGGAGTCAACTCACAGGAAGTGCACAAAAGATAGCCCCAACTTCTATCTACTGGGGACCCAAGCCAGGGTGCCTCATGGCCCTCCAGGGCACCTGAAAGACAAGAACAGTTTCCTCAACCTTTACAGGATAGCAGCCCCTAAACTTCTGGGGCTCTGTGGTCCTGCTGGGAATATGTAGTGGGTGATAGGTAGCTAGCTCATCATTATGGTGGTGGCTTCTGGGTCTCTTCCACTCAACCCCCAGGTTCATTTCCTGAGCTTAGCTAAGCTGAGTTACCGAGCAGAGCCTAGACAACCCTGGCTAGGCAGTACTCAGGCATGGTTGCCTCCTCCTGGGACCTGGGGAACAAAGGGGAACTGGCTTGGGAGGGCAGGTGGCAACCACGTGCTCTCCCAGCTGTGGCTGGGCCTGGTAGGAAGGGGACTTGAGCGCCCTCTGCCGATCGGAGTGCTCTCGGAGGAAGGAAGTGGCAGTTTAGGGCCGAAGTGGCCGTGCCTTTTCAGCGAGGAAGGTTTAGCTGGGTGCTCTGCAGTGAGTCCCTGCAAGTGAGCCTGCCTGTGGCTGGCTCTTTGTCTGCAGATAGATGTGGGGATGCCTCTGTGGTGTGTATGGTAGGCAAGAGCATGCCTGCATCTGTATTCGACCATGTACGCATGCAGTGTGTGCAATGTGTTTAATGCTTACTTGTTTGTTTGTTTGAGGCAGGGTTTTACTGTGTAGCCCTGGCTGTCCTGGAACTTTCTCTGTAGACCAGGCTGACCTCGAACTCAAAGAAACACACCTGCCTCTGCCTACCGAGTACTGGGATTAAAGGCGTGCACCACCATCACCCGGCTATTGTTTGTATATGAGTCTGTACCTGTTCTTCTCTGAGTGTGCATGTGTTATATGCATGGTCTATCTGTGTGAGTACACATCTCTTTAAGTATAGGTGTCCATGCCCACATCTGTCCACTTGGGTTGGTCCTGGGCTGGCATGACTAGAGCTTCCAGGGCTTACTAGGGAGGTTGCAGGACAGGCAGTAAAGGGAGACAGGGAGAGCTGACATTCATTGTTCATGACATTCTCAAGTTCTTTCAGGGTCTTGTGGAAAAAAAGGAGGAAGTTGAGTGTGGTGGACATGCCTTTTAATCCCAGCACATGGGAGGCAGGGTCAGATGGATCTTTGAGTTCGAGGCCAGCCTGGTCTACAGAGTAAATTTTAGGACAGGCTCCAAAAGCTACACAAAGAAACCCTGTCTCAAATAAATAAATAAATAAATAAATAAATAAATAAATAAATAAAAATTTAAAAACTAAAATTTAAAAGAAAGAAAGAAGGAGAAAGCTAGTGG
The DNA here is from genome assembly GCF_014885135.2 of Alexandromys fortis. Classification (NCBI taxonomy): domain Eukaryota; kingdom Metazoa; phylum Chordata; class Mammalia; order Rodentia; family Cricetidae; genus Alexandromys; species Alexandromys fortis. The sequence goes on along the minus strand of NW_026068093.1, from coordinate 993,187 downwards.
CCTCTCACCCATCCCTTGCCCCAGAGCCCATGCCTCACTATGCATAGCTGCCATCCAGCTTCATAATGCTATTGGAGGCCATGGGTCCTAAGGCTACCTGCAAGAACCCAGAATATCTTCTCAGGGCAAGCCAGCCTGAGCTGAGACTTGAGGAACAAAAAAGCTCTGGAACAGCAGGCAAGTGGAGCAAGGAAGTAGGGCCCCTGGGAACAGGGCATAGAAAACAGAAAGTTGGAGGACTGTGATCTTGGGGGTCAGGTTCAGAGGTGGGCAGTATGGGATCTCCATCTTGGGGGTGTACGCAGGGCTCTAAGGAAGAGGACTTTATTCTCGTTATTTGAACTCTGTTTGCTTTTTGAGACAGGGCTACTCTCTAAGTAGCTCAGGGTGACCTCAAATTCTCAATCCTCCTGCCTCAGCTTCCTGTGCAAGAATGACAGGCATGGGGCTGGAGAGATGACTCAGTGGTTAAGAGCACTGACTGCTCTTCCAGAGGACCGATTCCTAGCACTCATATGGCAGCTCACAGCTGTCTGCCACCCTCATTCCTGTAGGCAGAACACCAATGCACATTAAATAAATAAATACAGGCATATGCCACTAAGATTCACGTTCCTATCGGTACCCTGCTATACACAAACCCCTAAATCCTGAAATGCCAGGAGGTTAGTGCTACCCCAGATAAATACACCTAAGTCCTGCAACCTTCCCACTGATAGCCTGGGGGATCATCCAAGGCCCAGCGCTGATCATTCCATGCCAGCTGCAACAGCCTCTGGGTGACTCTCAGGCCATCAATGCTTCCTCTGTGGACTTGGGAGGTTGGCCTGAGAAAGGCCCTGGGCCTGGGCCAGCCTGGTGCTCTCACCGGGTGGCACCAGACCGGCCTCTTCTTTGGCTCAAGCCTCAGGCTCTTCATGGTAATCTCCAACCTAGAGCCCAGTGCCCTTGAAGGGCCCTACTCAAAGAAATGAGCCCAGGGAAGGGGTCTCTGCATATACATCCATTCTAACTCAGCAAAGAAGGGCCATGTCTGCACACACCTGCATAGGGGGAAAGTACAGTGTGGTTTTTCTGAGCGAATAGAACGTCAGCTCCCGGCCCCGCCCAACTGGGAGGTTCTTAAGGTGGCCCGCTCCTGCTCTGACACCCTCATTCTTGCCCCTTCACACTTGCTCAGACCACAGCCCTCCCTCCACCACCTGGAGCCAGGGTGTGCTCATCGCTGTCCCCCAGCCCAGGAAGGGGAGTAAACAAAGGTGTCCATGCCAACAACAGTTGTCCCTGTTACCCTATCCAAACCTCCCCACAAGCTGACACAGGGAATCAACTCTTGTCGTTGCACCCGTGGCTCTTGTCAACCTACCGTCCTTCCCATTCGCACTCCAGGTGCGGTTCAGCATCTTTAACGGCTCCTACTGACACCAGGGTAAACTGCCCACTCGTGGAGCTTTTCAAGGCCCCTCAGTTGTCTAACCTCATGTTACCTCCACTTTCCTGTCCTCCTCCTCCTCCTCTACAAACCCCTCTTTCTATTTATGTATTTATTTGGGTGTCATGTAACCCAAGCTGGCCCCAAAACTTGTGTAGCTTGAATTCCTAACCTTCGTCTTTGCTTCTTGATGCTGAGATGACAGGTATGCACCACCAAGGACAGTTTATGTGGTGCTGGGATCCAACACAGGACTTTAATGCATGCTAGGCAAGCATTCTAACTACTGAGTTACATCTCCTGCCCTTCTCTTTCTCCTGCCTTAGTTCCCCACCCCACCCATTGCCGGCAAGCCTTTGCCCAGCTACCCCCGACCTCACCCCGCACCCCGCCATCCCTGGGCTCCCTTCTGCCCCTGTCTATACCCAATGTGCTATACTCTGCTAGAATTCCTGTTCCTCCCAGTGGGGTGTCCTCGCTCCTGCTCCCCACAAAGCTCAGCTTTGGCTTCTTAGGGATGAGGACAGAAGCCTGAACCCCTGGAGTACTGCTTGCTGCCTCTCTCCTGGAGCAGGTGCTGGCTCAGAGTTTCAGGATCCAGGGGAACAGGCAGTGGTGGAAGGGGGCTCGTAGGGAGTTGCCAGTCGCCCCTCCTGGCACCAGCAGCTCCTAGCTCCAAAGGGCTTTGCCAAGCCAGCATGTGTGACAGCAAGAATGCACACGCTTGTGCACACACATTGGCTGCAGGAGCGCATACTCATGGTACACTCAGCCTGTCTGCTGTGCCCTCCAGCCCACATGGCAGTGGCTGTGGGCATGAGACCACCAAGACAGGCAGACCCTGAACACTGGCTCAGAGCAGGGCTCCAAGACAGTGCCTTCCAGGACAATCCATGTGTGGGCAGCCATTGACAAATTCCTATTCCTCATTTCCCAGGCCCTCTGGCCTTCCTTTGCTTGTTTATCTATGTCCTCACCAACGGTCACCCTGGGGCCTTCCTGGCATTGCTGTCAGCTTAGGTGTTAGCAGGAGTCTCCTGACCTCCTCAGCTCCGGTTCTGCCCCTTTGCTCCTAGTCAAGGCCCTGACAAAAGACTTTTCTGGGCCTTTCTTCTGGGAACCTCTCCCTTCCTGTCCAAGGTTGTCCATTTTGCTCTCAAAAGCTCCTTAAGGCTTCTAGCACTCTGTTCTGGGCAGATTTATGCACTGGGCAAGAGTAGAGGCCAGAGCAGGGGGGCCAGCAGAGGAACAGTCATGCCCTGGACATCCTCTTGAGCTGGCAGAGGCCCCAGCCACGCCAGCAGTCACCCTGTCCCTTCCCTCACCCCTTCACTCATCATCAACTGTGTACAAACAGCAGCTGGCCTCTTGTCAGCCTCTCTACCCTCCCTGAAATGCTTCCCACTGACTCCCCCAATGCCCCCCCCCAGGTGATTTAGAAGCTGGAGTCCTGGGGAATTCTTGAGAGGGAGGGGAGGTAGCCCTGGCATTCTTGGTCTTAAGTTCTCCTCCAGTTTGGTGCTATCAACCCATCTGGGACACCATAAGAACCAGAGAGGGCCAGGAACCAAAGCCAAATCACAAGGTGGGCATAGGTAAGAAGCAGGCCGTACCCACCCTTACACCTGCTTACAGAGCCGGTCTGCTGCCCTGACTAAGTTGTCTTGACTGTCCTCACTGTCCAACACTGTTGTAAGGGTACAGAATGAGATCACCCGGCTAGACCCTAGACCCCTGGTAAAGGCTTCAACAAAAGTTTGCTCAGGTGCTGGTGCTGGATGAACAGGAGCTGAACCCAAATGTGACCGACTCGGAAGTAGATGTAGAGGCACACATGTTTTATCCCAGCACTTGGGAGGCAGAGGCAGGCAGATCTGAGTTCGAGTCCAGCCTGGTTACTTAGCCAGAGCTACACAGAGAAACCCTATCTCCAAAAAAACAAAACAAAACAAACAAAAACAAAAAGAACGAAATTGACAACACTGTAATTGATCCCATTTTGCAGATGAGAAAACTGTGGCTCCAATTCAGCCAGTGAGCACAACTCTGCTCAGTCTCAGGGGGAACTAAGAAACTCTGCTCAGTCTCAGGGGGAACTAAGAAAGGCCTGTCAGGACTGTGTTGGTGAGTGAGTTGGGATTGAGGTTTGGGAACCCTAGGAGCTGCCACTTTGGGTGGGCCCTGCCATGAGTTGGGACCCCTATGTCAGGGTACCTGAAGGGCTCACTGTTAGGGATACCCCAGACTCTCGAACAAAAGGGGATCGAGGCACCTGCGACTTCCAGGACCGTCACGGGAAACACCCCACAGTCAGCCAGGAGATCGCAGGCAAGTGGGTATGAAAGCTGTTTATCAGGGGAAACCCCGCAGCACAGGCAGCGCCGTTGGGAGGACGAGGAAGGAAAGGTGGAGCCAGAGCTGGAGCTGGACCTCTGCCCAGGCTGTCCAGGTCCTGTGCTCCTCCGTGCCGTGCCCACCACCCCAAGCCAAAGTCCTCCTCCGGAGCGCTTTGTCCCGACCCTCCAGAGCCACTCGGGGCAGATTGAGCCTGAGTGTGCAAGGCCACGAGCTGGCCGTCTGACGGCGATGCCAGGACGCCCCCTAGCGGGCCCTGCACACGCGTGCACACGGCCTGATCCGCGCGGGCGGAAGTCGTAGGGCCGGAGACCCGCGGCCGGCCACCGGGCCAGCGGGAACAAAGGACGCGGCGGGCGGGAGGGGCTGACCGAGCGGTGATTGGCGGCTGGTAAGGGAGTCCGGGCCGAGCCATGATTGGTTGCAGCCTCGGCCCCAGCCCAGCCCCTCAAGGCCAAATTCTGAGCCCCCAGCAATTCCTCCTCCCTGCCCCCCAGCCCTTGTGCAGACCTGCTCGGCAGGCAGCCATCTGCACCCATGAGGGCGTCTGCCCAGGCGTTGGGGTCTGCCTCCCTGCGGAGCCTAGAGAGCAATGCACTGAGCTCTCCCGCCCTCTGCCCAGCTGTGCGAGGGAGGCGGGAGGCATCTGGGCTTGTGTAGGGGGCCCCAGGCACCGCCCCCTTGGGGAGGCTTGACGTCCACTTCAGTGCAAGGGGGCACGTGTGAAAAGGGGCCAGATCCCAGGGAGCTGTCCCGAGGGTGGTGACTGGACTGGGAGAAGGGCCAGAGAACAGGGATCACTTAAGGAGTGGGGGCCAGGGGAGGACGAGGAAGTGGAGGAGGCCACAGTCCGAAAGTCAAGTCAGGGAAATCTCACTGGATGGCCAGAGCCTTGCAGCCCCAAGAACAGGGATGGGGCTCTATACCAGAAGCCCGTCCAGGTTTGATGCATGAGATGGCTCGAACTGGGCTCATTATTAGCCAGGCCACAGCACGGTAGTTAAAAACGTGCTGGGGGAACCTTTCTCAACAAGGTTCCCCTTTCCCAGATGCTTTAAGAGGTATGAGGGGTGGGGCTCAGTGCCGGGCCACCAATCACAGCCTCCGCTCTACTTTGAATCTGGGTTGGCGGGCGCGGGCTGCGGGCCGCCAGGTGTGCTGGGGCCCTCTTTGTCCCCACTTCGTCTGCCCAGGCACGTCGCACTCCACCCCCACCCTTCAAGAGCCCCGGGGCCCCATCCTGCTGGTTCCCCTGTCTCCAAGTACTCCTTCCCACCCCCCACCCCCACCCTCCGTTGGAAACTCATGCTGAATTCGGGTTGGGGTTCCTTGCAGGGCTGGTGACTGAACCAGTCCTCTAGATTCCAGCCTTGCCCAGGGATCATAACCACTACAGACAGGTCCTTCCTCCGCAGCTGGCCACCGAGGGCCTGACGGTGCAGGGGTGGAGGTCAGTGGGGGAGGTACTCTAACAAAAATCCTTGAAGAAGGCTGGGAGACTGCCCAACTTGTTAGATCCCATAGTGAAATGAGACAAGTAACTCTCAGAAATTGTCCTCTGATCTCCACACGGTCTCTGGTGGGAGTATGTGTGTAAATATTTGTATAAAAAAAGGAACTTGTAAACCCCAAGGGAGGGTTACCCTATGCATAAGATGTGTGTGCCCATGTGACCGCAGGCAAGCCTCTTAAGGATGTGTGTCCCCTCCCGCCCCTGTGAGACAGATAATGCCGGCTTGTGTTCCAGGCTGCTGGGAAAACTAAGTGAGATCCTGAGGAGGAAGCACTGTGAAAGAAAAGCCTGCATGTATTCAAGAATGAAGTATGTTATCAGAGCCCAGTGCATGCTAGGAGCCAGAGCCCAGCAGCCACCCAGTCTGGGCCTCACAGCCTGACCCATCCCAGAAGGAGGGGGTGCCAGGCCTTATCAGAGAAGCCAGTAAGTCTTCAGCCAAGTCCCATGAAGCCTTGAGCCCTCAACCCCAACAGAAAGAAGTCAGAGTTGGGATTCCTGTTCTCACACCGTTTTCAAGCTGTCTGGGTTAGGCGGGGCCAAGGAAACGGGGGCGACTTTAACCCTGGGGCTCCTCTCCCAGGCAACCTGAGGACAGGCCTGGAGGCTGCATGCTTCATGCCCCTACCCCATGCCCAGCCCTCTTCCCTACTCCAGGCTCTGGCAGAAACACCCCAGGCCCTGTAATTTGCCTCCCTAAACTTCTCAAATCTCTCTTCTCTCAGGTACCACCATGATTGCTGTTGTGCTGTTGGAACAGTCCTCCGCCACTGCCTGACCCACGTTGTAGCCAGGATAAAGTGAGACTAGATCTTTTTTTTTTTTTTTTAAAGACAGAGTTTCTCTGTAGCTTTGGAGCCTGTCCTGGAACTAGCTCTGGTAGACCAGGCTGGCTTCGAACTCACAGAGATCCATCCACCTGCCTCTGCCTCCCGAGTGCTAGGATTAAAGGTGTGCGGGGCACTGACTGACTACAGAAAACTGTTGGAAAACCAAAAGTTCGGGGCACTGGAGGTGCACGCCTTTAATCCCAGCACTCAGGAGGCAGAGGCGGGTGGGATCTCTGTGAATTCAAGACCAGCTTGGGCTACAGAGTGAGTACCAGGACAGGCTCCAAAGTTACACAGAGAAATCCTGATTTAAGGGAAAAAAAAATCAGCCCACAAATCTGTCAGTCCCTCTAATCTGTAGGTGTATGTTTCCTTCGGTCTCCGAGCCATCTTTTCCCGGCCGGTCCCCTCTTCCGCCTTCCTTCTGGGTCCCAGCGCCTGTTACAAACTTGAGATTAGCGCATATTTAGAAATGGGCTGGTGCAGTGAGCTTTATGACAGGAGGCTGGGTTGAACGAATTTTCCCGTGCTCACCCGCCCCCTGGTGGTCATCACGAGCATTCCAGGCCTTAGCAATCTTCAGAAGGAGGTGGCAGAAGAGAGCTTCAGGGCTAGGGAAGGTAGGAAGCTACCCATTGCAAACTGTAACTCAAGAGGAGGGGGATCCCAGAGCTGTGGCCCTCCAGGAACGTGGAGGAGCAGGGCTTTTCAGCTCCTTCTCACAGAGATCCCTTTTGCCGTGCGTGTGTGTGAGCGCGCGTGCACACGCTCGTGCCCGTATGTACTTATTAGTGTGAACTGCTCCCCGTGCTCAGGAGGCCAAGTGTTCAACTGTGTCTGCACAGAACAGATGGCAGCAGCAGATTCTGCCTTCCGAAGATGTTCATGTGGGTGGAGCTATGTGTGATCTAGCCTGCATTCATGTGTCTGTCCTCAGCCTGTGAGACTGTTACCAGGAACCCGGGTCTGAGAACGCTGAGGCTCAGTCTGCAAGCCTGTCACTAGAACAGATCCAACTGTCACTGGTTCTAGGTCTCTGAGGTCTAGAAGGGCTGACTCCGAAGTCCGAAATCTTGCGCACATCTGCTGGTGCTGTCTGGCGGGGGCTGATATCTCCCTTTCCCTCATACAGAATGTGGTTACTGGGTTGGTGTGACTGGTCTGTCATGGTTTACAGTCTGCTCTTCCTGACCACCTGCTGGGCATGCTCCCAGGGTAAGGAGTTCAAGTCCCATGTCCTTAGTTATGAGTTTAAACATTTGCCCAGGCTTCTGTTATTCTGTCTTCCTGTGGTTGACTGTAGGCTGCCATGAAGGTAAGGGAGGGTGACCAGATTCCAAGAATGGTGTGATTCAGACAAGGAATTCAACCGCTTTTAGTCTGTTGCCTCAATTGCTAGATGGGGGAAATCCGAGCACATTCCTCCTGGAGGTTGAGCCAGGTGTCCTGGCAGATGCTGTAGTCTCAGCACTTGGGAGGCTGGGGTAGTAGAATCTTGAATCCAAGGCCAGCCTGGGCTATAAAGTGAATTCCAGGCCAGGTCAGCCTAGGCCACAGCATGAGACCCTATTTTAAAAAAGAAAAGAAAGAGCCCAGCCTGGTGGTGCAGGCCAGTAATCCTAGCTACTTGGAAATCTGAGGCAGGAGTATCACAAATTCAAGGCCTGTTTTGTGTGTGTGTGTGTCAGGAGTGGCACACACCTTTAGTCCCAGCACTCAGGAAGCAGAGGCAGGTGGATATCAGTGAGTAATCTAGCCGATGTGTGAGACTCTGGATCTAATATATCCAAAAGATATAGATATATAGATAAATGAAACAGGAAATAAAAATGAAGGATGAAAACCTTAGGTTGAGTATGGCCATTCTGGAGTATTTAGCTTCTCACTGGGCTCTATTTCCACCCCATGTCTGTGTCTTGTGACCATGGCCACATACGAGACCAATCCCTGCATCTTTAGGGACTGGCAGCAGCTTCCCTAGTCTGTGAATAATGAACAGCCCGAGCTGCTGCCTTATCTACTTCATGCAAACACCAAAGACACAGACCTGGTTTCCTAATATCCAAACTAAACACTTGTTCTGAGGTATATAGGGGGGTGAAGTTCTTTCCAGCTTCCATCCTTGGCATATGTGGCCACCTGGGGGAGCCCTCTGTCCCCTTCAGCCAGGGGAGTGGGATGGAGTATAAAGAAATGGATGGATGGTTCAGGTATTAAGAGCACTGGCTGCTCTTCCAGAGGACCGGGGTTCAATCCCCAGCACCCACATGGCAGCTCACAACTGTGTGTAGTTCTAGTTCCAGGGGATCCAACACCCTCATAGAGACAAACATGTAGGCAAAGCACCAATGCACACACAGAGAAAGACACCCAGTTTAAAGATCTGTAGAGGGCTTGCCTAGCATGTACAAGGTTCTGGGTTCCATTCCAAACACCATAAAAAAGAAAAGACAAAAGGCCCAGGTGTTCCAAAAATGGAGAGCAAGAAGTAGAGCTTGTGTTGCGGCTGGATGTCCCCTCAGGAGGGTGGATGTCCCCCTCAGGAGGGTGGCTGAGGAAAGGCGCTGGGACAGAGGGCGGCACCTCCTGTTACTCAAAATAGAGATCTGGATGGCTGCAGACTGACAACAGGCAAGACGGTCTGGGGTTGGAGTCAGTTGCCCTTGAAGTGGGGATGGTGGAGGGCAGGAGCCCTGCCGGGAGGGGTCTATTACGAACTGCCTTCTCCACTGGAGTTCTGAAAACTGCAGGCTTAGACCCAGGAGTGATAGATACAGGGATGCAATGTCTTGGGTTCCTTCTAACAGGCAGAGGGAGCTCGGGTCCCCCTTCTTCCCATCTGCCTTGGAGCCTGATCCACCTGCTCATACACCCAGATCTCTGCTGAGGTTCCTCTGCACAGGAGCCCTGAAGCCATCTCTTCCTCAATCAGCTTGGTAAGGCGCTACCTCTGCAAGCACGGAACAAAGGTGGTGGGGCTGGCTGGCACTTGGGAGGCCCTCCTCTGGCCCAGTTTGCCTCTAAAGCAGGGGTGGGAGAGTGGGGGGAGGGGGGAGCAGATGGCATCCCTGGCTGCACCACAGTAAACCCCAGGGGAGCCCCTTGCTCCTCCTCAGCCCCCAGCCCCACCCTCGGTCTTCCTACTAACCCTTTAGGAAGCAGTGAGCTGAAAGAGAAGACATCTGGGGCTCCCCAGGGCCTTAGTGGCCCAGCTGCTTGCCAGCCCGGCCGCCATGGCGCTGGTGTCACCCAGTCCGGCATCTGTGACACAGAGTCCTAGGTTTAGGTCCCTACTACTCCAGGATATTTCTGGGGGCGGGGGGAGCCTGTAGACCTAGCCTTTAACTACCCTGCCTGAATCTATACCGTTCCCATTAGCGAAGGTGCCAGTTAGCTCCACCCCAGACTAAAAGCATTTCTCTCAGGCTCTGGAAGACTGCCAGGATGGGACCATGTGAACTTCAGTCAGCAGAGAATCAGCCTGAACTCAAAAAAAAAAAAAAAAAAAAAAAGACCTGCTCCCTGAGGGTCAGTGCCTCTCCAGGTGCCCAGCCCACTACTGTCCGAGGAAACTCTGGTGTCACTGGGCACTTGTTTGGACATGTGGGTGTGGCTGGACGTTGTCGGAAAAGGAACTCACTGATTTACATACTAGGCTACATTTGCATTTCACACACAGGCTCTCAACTTGTCGGTCCCACCCAGCCCAGCTCAGTCCGCCTGTCCGCTCTTTCAGAAGGGGAAAAGCTACACACTATCAAACCTGGGACCCCTCAGCGCAGTGAGCGCCTGAGGTCACCCAGACAGCTAGGACCCACCAGAGCCTGAACTCGACCTTGGGAGCCCTTTCAGAATCCAGGTGGCCTGCCTCTTGGGAGCGCAGGTGTTGGGAAGTCAGGAAAGAAACATGTAGTCCTCTGAACTGCATGTAGTTAGTTCCCTGAGCACAGAAGCCAGGATGGGAGGGGGGATGTGACAACTACAAAGACAGCAGAGGGAACTTGTGTCCAGAGCTAGGGACCAGGGTATGGAAGTGACACCTATGATCTAGCTGTGGGCTCTGCTTTAGGTAACACAGGTGGCCATCGGTGTGGGGACTGAGTCGGAGGGTTCGCAGAACTGGAATGAACCAGTCATCCTTCCCCAGAGCAGACTTTGGTCCAAAGGGGCGCTGGCGGGAGCTTAGAGACCAGGAATGCTGTCCTCATAGGGCCTCTCTTCAAAGCCGTCTTCACTGCCCTGGACTGACTTGTAGGTTTCAGTTGGTGATGTTCTGCTCTCCCCATGCCCCCATCTCCACACCCCCCACCAGGACCCTGCCTGAGGCTCTGGTTTTCCAGGGAAGTTCAGCTTCTCTGGCCAGAGGTCACAGGTCCCTCCCAGGAAGACTGTCCACCTGTCCTTGGCCTGCAAATTCAAGTTATCCTGTGGGGCTCTTGAGTCTGTTCAAGAAAGCTTTAGGGTCTGAACTACAAGCTCTGAGCAAGGGTGAGACATAAGAATTGAACTCCTAACTGCAGGGGAAACAAGAGTCCCAGACCAGGTGTGATGGCTCCCAATCACTGATAGGGGCTGTTCCTCTCCAAGCTTTCAAGAGTCAGTCAAGCCGGGCGGTGGTGGCGCACGCCTTTAATCCCAGCACTCGGGAGGCAGAGGCAGGCGGATCTCTGTGAGTTCGAGACCAGCCTGGTCTACAAGAGCTAGTTCCAGGACAGGCTCCAAAACCACAGAGAAACCCTGTATCGAAAAACCAAAAAAAAAAAAAAAAGTCAGTCAACACCGACCTGGAGCCACGTGTTCACACTACACCACACCCCTGCAATTTGGTGGGCGGACAATCACTACTCTGAGAGCCGTGGTACCCTAAGGGGCCTCCAGCAACCAAGGTTAGGTACCTAACGATTATCCAATTACGGGTCACAGTTTAGGAGGTGGGAAGAACCCTTAAGCTAGGTCTTGCTTGCTGAGGAGGTTAAGGAAGAACACACCCTGGCTTTCTTTGCCCTCAACTAGTCTTAGCACCTTTAAAGCATCCACACAGAAAAGCCTGGGGCTGCTCATTTCTCATTCTGGGCCTCTGAGATGACCCAGACACCCTGAGTCCTCGAAGACAACTTTAGTTGAGACTGAATGTTCACAGGGTATGCTACAAAATACCTAGAATTCCAGCACCTAGGAGATAGAAGCAGGAGTGTCGTGGTTCACAGCCTCCTCCCACTATACAACAATTAAGTCTGAGGTCAACCTGGGCTACTCCTTTAATCCTCTGAGCACCGAGTTCAAGGCCAGTTTAGGGGGGGGGGGCTACATAAATGAACAAGGGCTGGAGAGGTGGTTCAGAGAGCACTAGCTGTTCTTCCAGAGGACCAGGGTTCAGTTCCCAGTACCCACATAGCAGCTTACTCTGTAGAACAGGCTGTTCCTCCTGCCTCTGCCTCCCAAGTGCTGGGATTAAAGATGTGCCCCACCACTGTCAGATGATAAATAAAAATTTTAGGGGCTGGAGAGATGACTCAGTAGTTAAGAGCATTGCCTGCTCTTCCAAAGGTCCTGAGTTCAATTCCTGGCAATCACATACATGGTGACTCACAACCATCTGTAATGAGGTCTGGTGCCCTCTTCTGGCCTGCAGGCATACACGTAGAAAGAATATTGTATACATAATAAATAAATATTTTTTTAAAAAAATCCTTTTTTTTTTTTTTGGTTTTTCCAGACAGGGTTTCTCTGTGGCTTTGGAGCCTGTCCTGGAACTAGCTCTGTAGACCAGGTTGGTCTCGAACTCACAGAGATCCACCTGCCTCTGCCTCCCAAGTGCTGGGATTAAAGGCGTGCGCCACCAAAATTCTTAAAGGCCAGGCAAGGCTGAGCAAGACTTTAGTCCCAACACTGGGGATGGAAGGTGGGGCAGGTGGACCTTTGTGAGTTCAGGCCAGTCTGATCTAAATGGGAGTTCCAAACCAGGAAAAATAAATCCCTCAGTAACTTGTGAAATTGTTACACTGTGCTGAAATGCTATACTGACCAGTGAGACACTGGCCTTGAGCAGCCAGTCGGGGAGGACACACTAAATACCAGGACCTGAGATGGCAGATCTCAAGATGAGCAAGATCACAGTGGCAGGGTGGGGTACTAGGCTCTGGGCTGCCTCGGCACCCACTCTCCTGTACCCAGAGCAGGTACAGGGAACCTGCAGTTGGCAGTCCCTTCCTGTAGGACGGCAGTCCTGCCAGCCTTGGACTTTGGTGTGACACAGTTGAGGGCTGGAGCTGCAGCAGACCTGGAACAGAAACAACCACACTTTCCACTCAGGCAGCCCCCAACTTCCTATCCCAGGTCTGCCCACTAGAGAGTCACCCTGTATCCCCTCAGTGGCCAAAAATAGCACCCAAGGCTTTTGAAAAGGAGGGTTCTGTCCTGGGCTGAAAGGGCAAGGGGGCCTGGCAGCCCATTCCTTGGTTTTCCCCCCCATGACGTCTGGCTGACCTACAGCCTCAGAACACTCCCACCAACATAGGGAGAAGTTGGGGTCACAGCCAAGCAGGGATCACTTCCTCTTGGGGCCACCTGTGAGGGCTCTAAGAAACAAAAAAGAAAGGCTGGGCCTTTATCTGCAGATAGGGCCTGATGGGCAGGGCCACAGTTCCTGTGAGCCAAGGTCACTACAACCATCCAGGGTGAGTGCTTAAAGTCCTTCTCAGGCCCCTGGGCGCAGCCCTGGCTCTCCAAGGCACCACAAAAGGAAATGTTTGTGTCCTTGGCTAGCAGCTCTGGGCAGTGGGTTGACTACTCCCTCCCAGCTAAGGAGGTTGGACCAAGGAGGAGTCACCAGATGCCTGGGTAGGGAGGTCAGCCCAGCCTCTGCAAGGCCAGGAGGCAGGAACAGAAGCCAGCCTGGTGGTCCTCCAGTTGCTTCTCTTGTAGAGCCACCCTCGGAACCCACCCCCTCCCCCCCCAGTTCTCATGCATGGCAAACTGCTTGGAAATTAGATGTCTGGTCGAAGGGCCAAGGATCCCCCAGCAGCCACCCCAGGGCAGTTATCTGAAGGGTGAACATGGAAACCCTCCGTCCAATCACCGGAGGCAGAGCCCAGAGCAATGGTTTATTTCTCAGGATTCTCACTGGTGCATACACTCCTAGCTACAGCGCAGGGAAACACTTCTTAAGCTGCCTTCTGGTGGGTGAGGCCAGTCTCCGTCAGGCTGCCTTCCTTCCGGTGTTTTCCATTAAATTATTTACACATACACACACACACTCACTCTCTCAAAACAATGCTGCAGAACCCTCAGGAAGTCTGCAGGCACAAGGCAGCATTCATTTTTCAGTAAACAGTCTTACGGCAGGGACCCTTTCTTCTTTACATGTGGAGGTTAGAAGCAGCCATGGTGGCACCTTCTAGGTCTCTGTGGTTCACTTTTAGGGTCCAGAGAAACTCCTGTCAGGGATTTCCTGGGCATGGACCCCAGTCCCAGGCAGCAGCTGGGGGAACTGGGGAGGCCTTCACTGCTGTAGGGGCCCACAGAAGGTAACATATCCTAGGCTTTTAAGGAAAGCATGAACCCTAATTTTGTGACCTGAGGCAGGGAGAGGGGAATGAGACCACCTAACCTACTTCCCCCATTTGTCTTTTATTTTGAAATACTATGCAGTCTTTTATTTGTTTATTTACTATATGGCCTTTTAATTTTTTGAAATACCATGTAGACCAGGATGAACTCAAACTCACTGAGATCCACCTGCCTGTCTCCCAAGTGCTGAGATTAAAGTTCCCACTGGACTCATGAGTCAGGCCTCATACTTGGCTTTCTGGGGCCCAGCCTGTGCCCACCGTCACCCCACCCCCCGGTATATTAAAACAGTGGCAAAACCTACTTGATGCCATGCCTGAGTGACATGGGGACCACGGCCAACTGGAAGGCTGGTAGACTGACAATGCTCACCTCCCAGAGCTGCCCAGCTGTGCTGAGACCAACCGCTCAGACAGCTGTAGTAACTCCCTTCGCTATCACCACATGAAGGCTCCCACCTGGTGCCCTGTGAACATGGTCAATTTCTCTACCCTACAATAAAGCTGTGGCGTATGCCCAGACCTGGGCAACTGTGAGAAGATCCGTCTGAGACTAAGGTACTCTCTTTATGGGGAAGGAACATGCCAAACATCCACACTACCCCCCTCCATATTTGTTTTCTCAATATATAGACTCAGCTGGCCGGGAACTCACTATGTGGACCGTGCTGGCCAAGAACTAGATCTGCTTGCTTCTTTCTGCTTCTGGGATGCTGATATTTTTTATCTTTTGGTTTTGTTGAGACAGGGATTCTCTGTGTAGGTCTGGTTGTCCTGGAACTAGCTCTGTAGATCATACTGGCCTCAAGAGATCCACCCGCCTGTCTCCCAAGTGCAGTGATTAAAGGGGTACACCCAGCCCACCCCTGCAGGTTTTAATTCAGGATGTCAAAGGCCAGTACAAAAACAGAGACCTGCACTCTCAGCAGGTTCTGAGACGTGATTGATCACTTTAGCCTGTGTGGAAAACCGTGAAATCCTGTCTCAGAACACAGCCCTTGGGGCATGCTGTCTCAGACAGGTGAGCTGGCTTATACCTGAGACCCCAGCACTAAGAAGGCTAAGGCAGGAGAATTGGTGAAAGTTCAAGGCAAGTTATATGGCAAATTCCTGAACACTTAGGCTACAGGGTGATTTGGAAAAGGACAAAACAAACAGGCCAGGCGGCAGTGGTGGTGCAAGCCTTTAATCTTGGGAGGCAGAAGCAGGCGGATCTCTATAAATTCGAGGCCAGCCTGGTCGATAAGAGCTAGTTCCACGACAGGCTCCAAAGCTACAGAGAAACCCTGTCTCGAGAAAACAAAACAAAACAAACAAAACAAAACAAAACAAAACAAAAAACCCCACAAACCAAAGCACCTTGGTAACAGGAAAGCATCCTTCAATAGGTGAGATGGTTCTCTTAGCCTCACCAGACAAATGGAGAACCAACACCTACACACGCCCTGGTTAATTATACGTGGACACACAATAAATAAATGTAATTTTAAAAAAAAAGGAAAAGGGGGAATCAGGGATGGAGAAGTCTCAGCAGTTTAGGCCTCGTCTGTACAGTTACTTGTACAGAGGACCCAAATTGGGATGTCCAGCACCCACAAACATCTGTATCTCCAGTCCCAAGGGATCTGATCCCTTCTTCAAGCCTCCACAAGCACTAGGCGTTCAAGTGGTGCACATACCTATATACAAGCAAAACATACGAACATATAAAACAATCTAAAATAAGGAGACTGCATTTCAGGTGAAGTGACTGACACAGCTCACAGTGGTGCCATCGTCCCTGGGATCTAGTCATACCGGAGCTCCAGGGTATACTGGGGATATCTATGAAGGTTCTCAATTACAAGTTATGTGAAAAGACAGACAGGCATGGCAGCACACACCTTTAAACCCCCTACTTTAAAAGCCACTGCTACTGCGGTGACAGAAGCAGGCAGATCTCTTGAGTTCAAGGCCAGCCTGGTCTACACATTGAGTTCCAGAACAGCCAAACCAAATCAGTTATATAAGATGCATATTTGAGAGGAAAACAGATTTTTTTTTTTTTGGATACAGAATGTTTCTACATTGCTTCAGCTGTCCTGGAACTTTCAGAGATCTACCTGCCTCTGCTTTTCTAGAGTTAGAATTAAAGAGACACGTTTCTATGCCCATCTAGGAAGCAAAATTCTTGTTATGTGGCTCCTGCAGGTCTCAGATCCTGGGCTCACAGGGTCCATCAGCCTTCAGGATAGCCAAGACTACAGGCACCCACCATACCACCTTCGAGTTCAGGAACTGTTTGCTTTGTTGTTTTGTTTTTCAAGACAGGGTTTCTCTGTAGTTTTGGAGCCTGTCCTGGAACTAACTCTTGTAGACCAGGCTGGCCTCGGACTCACAAAGACCATCCACCTGCCTCTGCCTCCAGAGTTCTGGGATTAAATGGGTGCGCCACCACTGCCCAGCTTCCAAGTTCTCTTCTTAGGCTAGCTATTGTTAGGTATATTTTGGACTATTTCCTGGGTGTGGCGTAAGCCAGCACTTGGGAAGTGGAGACAGGAGGGTCACAGAGCTATCTATGAGCTTATTTTTCCGAGAGAACATGGCTCCCTAAAAGTAGTACGGGGCTGTAATCCAGAAGAGACTACAGAGAAAGCCGCATCTCCAGAACCCCAGAGCCATTGCTCCTCCGGAGGGATGCTGATCCGGGATAAACTCAATCTCCGTTGACCTCTAGAGGCTTTTCTTGGGATGCCACAGGTATCCTTTCTCCACACAACCTCCTCTCCATTACTGTTCCCTCTGCCGGGACTCCCATAGATTCTTTCCTGCATGGATGGCGCGGTGAGGCCAGGCAACACCAGTCTCAATTACATCCTCCTCCTCCAGGACACTTTTTGACCTTATAAGGGAGCCCACCTCCTTCACAGGGACATTATGACACCTTTATTTGCCTATTTACCCATGGGCCACTCTCCAAGTCACTGTATGCCCCTTGTAAGAGAAACTTAAATATAAAGAAAATGTCAGACGGGAGTGGCGACACACATCCTTAACTCCTGCACTTGTAAGACACAGGCAGGTGGTCTCTGAATTAGAGGCCAGTCAGGGTTATGTAGAGACCCTGTCTCAAATAATTAAATAGACTCGCACGGGATATGGCAGACAGATGGCTAGGTTTTGCATATAAACTCGTTAGGAACGATAGATTCTGTGCTACAAATGGGAGGTTTTCCCAGACACACAATACAGAGGCAGGGTTTGTCTTGGTGAGACTAGTCAGCTCCCCGAACCTCGCAAACAGCCCCGTACTTAGATATCAACAGCCAGGAGGTGCAATCACAATTGTAAGTACACTTAGGTCGAACACGTCCTCCAAACTAACGCACACAGTAAGTAGAAACCCATGAGTTCCTACACTCCGAAGAGGGCAAAGACGACAGTATATGCAGGTGAGTAGAGTGCAGGCTACTGTACTCGGACACACGGGAAAGGCACGCGCCAGGGTTCCGCACACACCAGGCCGTGAACGCAGCGGCTGGCCCGCAGGCCCATCCCGAGGCGACACAGGTGCCCACCTCCCCCCGTTCTCGGGCGCCGCGCGCAGCGGCAGAATCTGCAGCCCGCGCAGCCTCAGCACTACGGACTTGGTTGTACCGGCTTCCGGGCGTCCATCACACGGAGGCCGCGCACTTCGGCCCGAGAAAGGCGCCGGAGCACGAAATGGCGGGCAGGGGCGGGGCAGAGAGAAGAGGGGCGCCCATTCTTAACTACGGGCGGGGCGCGCCTGTTTCTGCGCAGGCGTGCGGGCATCATGCCCCCCCCCTCTGCGCAGGCGCCCGTTTGGGACGTGCTCTCCTTTGCGCAGGCGCCCAGCTCAGCGCGCGTTCCCGCGTTCCCAGTGGTGCGCTGGGACACAAAGGGCAAACGGGAAAGTACGGAACGCGGCCGCAGTCTGTGGAGCGGCTTCAGGTCGTCAGCGACCTGGAGTGGATTCGCGGCGCGGGAGCCGGGCTCGCCGGAACCGCGAGCCTGGCCCCTCCCTCCGCTCCCTTCTCTTCCTCTCCCCTCCTTTCCCGTTCTAACGACCTCGCGGGACGCAGCGGGGGCGCAGGGCGCAGGCGCGGAGCGCGCTGGCAGGCTGGGAACCATCCATTTTCTCTCGGGCGCCCTAATGGCTCTACTGGGCGCGCTTTCCAGCCTGTAGGGACGCGTTCGCTCGCCGGGAAGCCCGTGCTCTCCCTTTCCTAATTCTCTCCCCCTCGTAGTACCCCTAATTTCCAAGTTGGTAGTTTAACCCTAACGTGCCTTTACCGAGCTATGAGAGTTTTCCATGGACGAAGCAATGGCATCGCGATTACCAAATTAACCCAGCCCTTTGCAAAGTGCTTCAGATTCCGAGTGCCTTTGAGGGAAAAATATTTTTTTTCTATTAAAGAGACATTTCATTGAAGGGCTGACAAGCCATTTTTAAAAGTGTTTTAACCATACAACCTGTACGCGTTCTTTCTGGCAGTGCAGTCATGAGGGTCAGGAGTTCGGGGTCAATCAACCCTTTGTTACAGAAATGATCTTAAAAGGAAAAAACAAAGATGGCTCGGTGGTTAAGAGCACTGTTGCTATGCAGGGGACCCGAGTTAAATTCCCAGCACCCACAGGGTGACTCACAACAATCTGTTACTTCAGGGGATCCGAAGCTGCTTTATGTTCAATCTCCATGGGCACTAGGGAGAAAGTGGTGCATCATACATACACAGGCAAAACACCCATGTACATAAATAGCAAATCTTTAAAAGATAAAATTAGCTGGTATGGTGACTTCTGCCGTTAATCCATTCGGGAAGCAGAGTCGGGTCTCCGAGTTCCAGGCCAGCCAGGCATATGTGGTGACAGCTTGATTCAAAATAGCATACTGTCGGGCTGGAGAGATGGCTCAGTGGTTGAGAGCATTGCCTGCTCTTCCAAGGGTCCTGAGTTCAATTCCCAGCAACCACATGGTGGCTCACAACCATCTGTAGTGAGGTCTGGTGCCCTCTTCTGGCCTGCAGACATACACACAGACAAAATATTGTATACATAATAAATAAATATTTAAAAATAAAAGAAAAAAATAGAATACTGTCATAAGGCACTCCAGTGTCCCAGCACTCAAGAGACAGAAGCAGGCAGATTGTGATGAGTTCAAAGTCAGCTCAGTCTATGTAGCATGTTCCAACAAAAGAAAAAGGCCTAAGGAGATGGACACACTTGCCACCAATCTTGAGTTCCACGTAGTGGGAGAAGAGGTTTAGTACACCGTTATCCGCTGACTTCATGGGTATGCTGTAGCAACACACACAAGAATCAACAAACAAACAAGCAACACACACAAGAATAAGCAAACTAAATAAGTAAGCGAATAAATAAGTGGAAAAATAAAAACAAGTACAGCCGGGCAGCCCCCAAAAGACATGGCCACCTTAGGGACTCTGTCTTGTTGCATATGCAAACTGCGGCACGTTTTGATTCCATGGGTAAACTCTGATGGTCCTGTGGATGCTAACCAGCTCTGAGGGTCAGGGATGAGGATCTGGTCAACTGCAGGAATTTACTATCTGGAAGCAGTTAGTTTATTCTGGGCAGTTAGGACAATGTCCTAAAAGTCAGTGTGGCCAGGTAGTGGTGGTGCAGGCCTTTAATCCCAGCACTCAGGAGGCAGAGGCCGGCAGATGTCTGTGTGAGTTTGCTTGTGGCCAGCCTAGTCTACAAGAGCTAGTTCCAGGACAACCCGGACTGCTACACAGAGAAACCTTCTCTCAAAAACAACAACATCAACAACAACATCAACAAAAGTCATTGCGTCCCCTCCTTAGAGAATATCAGCAGCTTGTGATATAGGGATTGAAGAAAGCCTTCCTACCCCACCCCACTCCACTGGGACTCAGTCTGTAATCTGTATCACATTGCAGGTCTTAATAAATAAGTTGTTTGAATCCTCCCCCACAAACAAACAAACAAACAAAACCCAGGATCTCACTATATATAGCTCTGTTTGAGCTGGCATAGACCAGGCTGGCAGAGATCTGCTCATCTTTACCTATAACTCTGGCTGTCCTGGAACTCACTTTTTAAACCAGTCTGGCCCCAAATTTACAGAGATCCACCTGCCTCTGCTTCCGGAGTGCTGAGATAGAGTGTCTTATAGCCAACGTAGCCGACACTGGCCTTGAACTCACTGTGTGTTGGAGGCTGATTTTTAAATTCTGACCCTCCTACCTCTAAGTGCTGGGATCACAGGCCTTCACCACTAGATCTGATTTATCTGGTGCTAGGGATCAAACCTGGGAACTTCATGTGTACTAGGTAAATGCTTACAACCGTGCTAATTCCCAGCCCCGACTTATGATATTTTTGTTTATTAACATTTATCTTTATGCCATATCTAATGTTAAGTTTGTCTTCCTTATCCCAGTACAGGAGAAAGGAGGGCTCCCTTAACAAAGAGAATTTTTGTTGTTGTTTTTTTTTTTAAGACAGATTGTAGCTCAACTAGATGGGGGAAGCATACCCAATGAATAGAAACTGTATTGCAAGGACCTGGGGAAACTGGTTTTATGGGCAGGTTGGGAAATTCAGGCTTGTCTAGCAGCTGTGGCACTTCTTTAGCGGGGAGGGGAGGGAAGGGAGGGCTGGCGGGGCATTCTGGGCGGTCTATGCCACCAGGACCCTCTGTAGTTCCTGGCTGGGATGAAAAGGCTCACTTTGAGGGTGGAGGGTAGAGGAGGTTTACATCAGCAGCTAGTGAGCCCTTGACCACGCCCTGTCCCTCTTAGCTGTAGTGACCAGAGGAGTTTAAGGGATTGGGTAAGCTGGTTTCTCCTGGTAGCTACGTTTTGTTGGTTATACTTCGTTGTTGTCTTTGCATTTTTTTTCTTCCAAGATAGGGTTTCTCTGTATAACCCTGGCCATCCTGAAACTTACTCTTGCTCTCCAGATCAGGTTGGCTTAGAGATCCATCTGCCTCTGCCTCCCACTGACAGGCTTAAACTGTGTGTGTCTGTGTGAGTGTGTGTGTGTGTGTACGTGTGTGTGTGTGTGTGTGTGTGTACATGTACATGCTCCTGCTCGCCGACAGTTCCAGGCCTCTAGCACAGGGCGCTCAGAGGAGTTAGTTCTCTCCTTCTGTTCCATCATGTGGTCCTGTACTTAGCGGTGAGAACGTTTCCTTGCTGAAAGAGAGAGAGAGAGAGAGAGAGAGAGAGAGAGAGAGAGAGAGAGAGAGAGAATGTGTGTTGGATCCATCTGTATGTGTTTGGGGTATGACTGGTGCATGTGGAGGTCAGAGGTCAGTGTCAGGTTCCTCTGTCATCTTAACTTTGGAGGAAGGATCCCTTGCTGATCCTGAGGTTTACCTTTCTCAGCTCGACTGACTGGCCGAGACTCTCCTGTCTCTGCGTCCCCAGCAGTAGGAACACAGGCATGTACTTTATCATGGATGCCGGAGATTCAAACTCGGGTCCTCATTCGTGCTGACCCAGCACTTGACTCCTTCCCCAGGCCTTGTTTTGTAAATATTTTTTGAGACCAGATTTTACCACATAGCCCAAGTCTAGCTGGCCTAGAGCTTTAAATGCTTCTGCTTCTTCCTCGTATGTGCTAGGATTACAGGTCTGGGTGACACTGGCTTATTGGGTAGCCACATTTTGATGGCCATTGACAGGTCAATTTGAAGGAACAGATTATGAGCTCTAATTGCATATTCTAGGCACAAACTGCCTAGTGAAGTCTCTGGGTCACGGTTTTCCACCAACAGCCAGTTAGAAATGGCCTCTCTGTGGGCCAGGGGAGATGGCTCAGTGAGTAGAGTGGCTTCAGATCCCTGGAACCACGTAGAAACTAAGTACAATTGCTAGACAGGTCTGTAAGCCTATCACTCTATAGCAAGATGGGAAGCAGAGGCAGGAGAATTCCCAGGAGCTGGAGGATCACCAGGCCTGGAGTACACAGAACATGACAAGCGGGAGGTACCTACTTTATTATTTTATGTGCATACGTGCTTGTGTGCATGTATATATGTGCACCACATACTTGACAGATGTCCAAACAGATCAGAAGACAGTGTCAAGCCCCTTGGAACTGGGCATTGCAGACAGTTGTGAGCTACCGTGTGGGTGTTGCGACTCAAACCCAAGGCCTCCAGAAGATCAGTCAATGCTCTTAACCACTGAGCCATCTCTCCAGCCCCCAAGGCACTTTGCTTTAAACAAGGTATAAGGCAAGGGACAATATCTGAGGTTGTTTGCTTACCTTCTGCATGTGTGTTCTGCATGCACACACACACACATACATGTGAGCGCACATGCATGCAAGACACATATTCTTTTATAAAAGTAACATAGCCTCTGCCCCCTTTCCAATCCCACTGAACCACAGTTTGCATTTTAACAAGGGCCTTGACATTTTTTTTACCCAGTTAACACTGAGTTAAACACACTGAAAGTGTGGCTTGGAGGAGGGCAGGCTTCAGTCCTGGGATTTTAGCAGTTTAGGGTAGGCCAACCCTATTGTGCATGATGTGGTTCCGTGGAGCAGACAGAGCAAGACCGAGGACTGGCCTAGCTGACCTGGACACTTTACCCTGGCTGGAAGAAAGCCTGCCTGAGTCTTCATGGATGGGTGCTCTCCCCTAGGCCTCTAGGTCCTTGGGTGACAAAAGCATTCAAATGTGGCTGGCTGGGCTCTTCGCCCAGATATCCTGGGTCATTTCACTTTAAGACTGACCTTGAGTCTCTGCAATCCAAAACTGTCCCAGGGGCCTCTTGTCTTTCAGATTGCTTCCCTTGGTAATGGTCAACAACACTGAGGCAGCAGGATAATGGTGGCTCTCGCCTTTAATCCCAGCACTCAGGAGGGAGGCAGATTTCTGAGTTCGAGGCCATCCTCATTTACAGAGTGAGTTCCAGAGTTCTAGGACAGGCTCCAAAGCTACACAGAGAAACCCTGTCAGCCGAGCAGTAGTGGTGCAAGCCTTTAATCCCAGCACTTGGTTTGGGGGGGGTGCAGAGGCAGAGGCAGGCAGATCTCTGTAAGTTCGAGGCCAGCCTGGTCTACAAGAGCTAGTTCCAGGACAGGCTCCAAAGCTACAGAGAAACCCTATCTCAAACAGAGAGAGAGAAAGAGAGAGATAGAGAGAGAAATCCTGTCTTGAACTGGTGAATTCCAGGATAGCTGGAGCTCCACAGAGGAAACCCTCCATGTCTCAGAAACAAACAAAAACCCCAGCAAACGCCTGACATGAGTGTGCACACATGTGCCTCCAAATACACTACCCACACATATATAGAAAAAAATAATAAGTACAGTGCGAGTAGGCTATGATGGCTTGTTCCTGTAATCCCAGCCTTTGTGAGACTGCAGCAGAGGGATGGCTGGGAGTTCAAAGCCAGCCTGGACTACAGAATTGAGATCTTGCTCAAAAGAAAAAAAGAGAAAGAAAGAAAAAAAATATTTAGAAAGTAGAAAAATAGTGAAAGAGTTCCTTTACCTCCTCACCCAGATCTTACACCTCCCAACCTTTGGCCGCTCTGGGCTCCCAGAATGATCATTAGCCTTAGCAAGGCCCTTGTCTCCCTTCTCGTTGAACAACTTAACGTAAAATTTGACCCAAGGCTGGATTTTGCACTTAGTAGCAATTACATAAAGTAAGCCTGCTCTTGAGTGTGTGGCTAAAGCTATGTTTTAGGTTTAAATGACTCTGTTTAAGAAGCTATAAAGCAGAACTGCCTCTAACCTGTAAGCCTGGCTTGCCCAAGGACAGAGAGCTTCCTGGAATGCTGGTGGCTGTTGTTCCCATAAGAGAACAAGTCTAGGGTTTTCACTTCGGTAAACAAGGTTGGTTGCCCCAACTTCACAGATATGCTTGATCACACCTAAGTGAGAAGCAACTGCTGGCCTGGTCTATCACCTGTGTATCATGTACCATGTCCTTTTAAGAGACAAGCCCCAACTTCTCCCAACTCCTCCCCTTCCTCCAAGAGAAGCAGATATCCCCACCTCCTCCATTCTGTGCTCTCTCTTTTCCTCTTTCCAGAAGAGGTAACTTCTGTTTTCTTGCACCCCCGCAAGAGGTGGCTATGGTCTCCTCTCCTCCTCCCTCCCTCTTTCTCTCTTTCTCCCCCCCCCCCTTGTACTAAATAAACTATATCCAAACTCACTCCGCATGCCATCTATCTTCTATGTCTCCCACCTGCTCCTCCTCCCCCAAGAAGAGGTAACTTCTGTTTTCTTGCCCCCCCGCAAGAGGTGGCTATGGTCTCCTCTCCTCCTCCCTCCCTCTTTCTCCTTTCTCCCCCCCCCCCTTGTACTAAATAAACTATATCCAAACTCACTCCGCATGCCATCTATCTTCTCTGTCTCCCACCTGCTCCTCATGGGACTGGCTGCCCCGCCACAAGGTCTGTCACCCGCCTGCCTGAGACCCACAGAGGCTTCAGGACCCTGTTGCCAACCCCCCTCACGCTGGCCATGAGAACTGCAACGTTTTGTGGGATTTGCCTCTCCCTCTCCCACCCCCCAGACAGGGTTTCTCTGTGTAACAGTCCTAGCTGTCTTGGAACTATAGCTCTTATAGACCAGGCTGGCCTTGAATTCACAGAGGTCCGCCTGCCTCTGCAAGCCTAGTCCACAAAGCAAGTTCCAGGACAGCCAAAGATAATACAGAGAAATACTGTCTAAAAAAAAAAAAAAAACAGCCGGGCGATGGTGGCGCACGCCTTTAATCCCAGCACTCGGGAGGCAGAGGCAGGCGGATCTCTGTGAGTTCGAGACCAGCCTGGTCTACAGAGCTAGTTCCAGGACAGGCTCTAAAGCCACAGAGAAACCCTGTCTCAAAAAAAACAAAAATAAATAAATAAATAAATAAATAAATAAACAAATCAGTGAATCGTTAAAAAAAAAAGGATGTCTTTGGATCAATAGAGCTACAAAAGAACAGGACAGGTGCAAGTCTCATGTGAAACTCAAATGTGCTGATGTAGATTTTAGATTTTACAATTGTCAGGTTTTGTGGGGAAGCACAGTGGTTGAGATTCAGAGCTCAGCATGCATGATGCTTTGGGTTGGATCTTCAGACAATAACAAAATAGAAGATGGTATTGTAGTTCAGTGGGTAGAATACCTGGTCAGCATGCACGGGGTCCCGGACTAGACTCCCAGTTGGGCATAGGGCTGGAGAAATGACTCAGCAGTTAAGAGCTTGCTGCACAGCCAGGCGGTGGTGGTGCTTGCCTATAATCCCAGCACTCGGGAGGCAGAGGCAGGCAGATCTCAGTGAGTTCGAGGCCAGCCTGGTCTACCGAGTGAGTTCTAGGGCAGCCAGGACTGTTTCACAGGGAAATCCTGTCTCCAAAAAAAAAAAAGAAAAAATCAAAAAAGAGCTTGCTGGACAATCAGAGTACCAGTGTTTAGTTCCCAGACACAAACAGCCTGGCATCTTACAGCAGACAGGGTTTCTCTGTAGCTTTTGTAGCCTGTCCTGGAACTAGCTCTTGTAGACCAGGCTGGCCTGGAACTCTCAGAGATCCACTTGCCTCTGCCTCCTGAGTGCTAGGATTAAAGGCGTGTGCTACTACTTCTTGGCTTGGCCCCTGCAGGCTTTCTTATGAAAGATCTGAGGCCCTCTTTTGGCCTCCAAGGACTCACTGCACTGGTGTGTGCCTGTGTGTGTTTTCATGCAGACACACATAATCTAGAAAAAAAAGAAAGAAAAAGAATAAAGGTGGGGCTGGAGAGATGGCTCAGTGGTTAAGAGCATTGCCTGCTCTTCCAAAGGTCCTGAGTTCAATTCCCAGCAACCACATGGTGGCTCACAGACATCTGTAATGAGGTCTTGTGCCTTCTTCTGGCCTTCAGGCATACATGCAGAAAGAATATTGTACACATAATAAATAAATAAATAAATAAATAAGGATATACGGTTTCTTAAAAAAAAAAAACAAAGGCATAGTGGCATAAAGGTTTTAATCCTATCTGAGTAGGAAAATTAAGAGTTCCAAGCCATCTCAAGGACATAATAAATTCAAAGTCACCCTGAGCTATATGTGTGTGTTAGTACAAACTTATGATTCTAGCACTTTAGAGGGTGAGAATGGAGGATTGACAAGTGTTTGAAGCCAACACAGGCTACATACAGCCTAGAGTCTGTGAAAATTCTGAGGTCTAAGAAAAAGCTTTGCTGAAATTTGATATAGCCCTTAATAATCTGATGGCTGTTCATCAGTCGGACTGGAGAACACATGTTTCTAACCCTGACTTGTGCTAACAGTGGTCGTTTATGTTTGTTCTTCCATTTAGCTAAGCCCAAGGAAGTTAAATTCTCTTTCTGTGCCATTCCAGATAGTTTCAAAGACCTTCCCTCAGACCACCCAGTTAGAAAGAGGTGGGGCTGAGTCCATGGGAGGGGCTTGTGGCAGACGGAGCTGTCCCGGAAGGCGCCTTACCAGAAACCATCTGGAGGTCTAGAGCAGTGACAAAATTAGGAGTTTCTATGAGTGCCATGAAGTGGACATTACATGGGCATAGCACGCGTGGACTTAGGGACAAGGTGCAGGCTTAACTGTAACCTGCCTGGACTTAGGAAAACTGTTTTGTTGTTGTTGTTGCTTTTTCTTTTAAAATTTTTCATAAACCAGGAATAGTGGAACACGCCTTTAATCCCAGCACTCAGGAAACAGAGGCAGGCGGATATCTATGAGTCTGAGGTCAGCCTGGTCTACAGAGTGAGTTCCAGACCAGCCAGAGCTAGTGAGGCCCTCTCTGGAAAAAAAAAAAAAAAAAAAAAAGTACATAAAACACTTTATTTAATTTTGAGGCTGGTCTCACTTTGTAGCCCTGGCTAACCTGGAACTCACTTGGTAGACCAGATCAGCCTCAAACTCACAAAGATTTGACAGTCTCTGCCTCCCAGGTACAGCCATTAATGGCACGTGTGCCATCACACCCAGCAGGGAAACTTTGTAGGTTCTTAACCTCCTGCCTTATCTCCCCCCCCCCCCCCCCCCCCCCCCCCCCCCCCCCCCCCCCCCCCCCCCCCGCATGCTCTATTTAGACAAACCAATTAACTTCCTTACTTTCCTCCTTAATGTACCGGTGGCCTGAGGATTAATGAATCACACAGAGCGGAGTGCCCACAGTGCACCCCCTTGACTTGTTACCCTAAGACCTCTCCTAGGAGCAGAAAATTACTTGTAGCATGAACCAACAGAGGGCGGTTCCTCAAGTAAGGACAGTTAGGAAGAAAGTGCAAAGGTTGTGAGAGGGCTGTTGGATAAAGACGGGAGGGGGAGGGGAGTTTTCTGAAGGCCTGCCGAGGGTGTGTGGTCTTTTTAAAAGCAAGGAGAGAACCTTTGCAAAGTCAAATCAGGTGTTTGTAGAGGGCAAGCAAGCAGTTGCACACATGTTGGGGAATATTGTTTTAAGATGTGTTACATTTGTTTATGCTGTGGAATATTTGTCTAGTGATGCAAAGATGTGTTGTATTCTTTTATATTGCACTAGTTTAACTCTGTAAAGATGTGTTGCTTTGCCTATCTAAAACACCTGATTGGCCTAATAAAGAGCTGGAAGGCCAATAGCTGGGCAGGAGAAAGGATAGGCAGGGCTGGCAGGCAGAGAGAATACATAGAAGAAGAAGAAGAGAAGAGGAGGATCAAGAAGGAGAGAAGACATTAAGATCCAGCCACCTGGGCTGGAGAGATGGCTCAGTGGTTGAGAGCATTGCCTGCTCTTCCAAAGGTCCTGAGTTCAATTCCCAGCGACCACATGGTGGCTCACAACCATCTGTGGTGGGGTCTGGTGCCCTCTTCTGGCCTGCAGGCATACACATAGATAGACTATTGTATACATAACAAATAAATAAATAAATAAATAGCCAGCCACCCAGCTAGCCACATAGTAAGAAGTAAGGTATATAGAACAGAGAAAGAGCTTTGCAGTGGTGGGTACACGCCTTTAATCCCAGCATTTGTGAGGCAAAGGCTGAGAGAATTTAATTTGTAAGCCAGGCGCATACCCCTCTTCTTAAATAAACTCTACATTCAAGCTCTCTTTGCACTGCGCATTCTGTTTCCCCACCTCGCTCCTCCCGCCACGGGGCCCCCCAACCTCATCTTACAAAGGCAATGAAACACGGTCCTTGGATGGGTTCTTAATATCTGTTCCTGGCCCCTGGCCATGCACACTTAGCACCAGATTAAACTATCTCCAGTTTCTTTTTGTTTTTTGTTTGTGTGTGTGTGTATGCGTGTTTTAGGTTTTTCAAGAGAGGGTTTCTCTGTAACTCTGGAGCCTGTCCTGGACCTAGCTCTGTAGACCAGGCTGGTCTCGAACTCAGAGATCAGCCTGCCTCAGTCTCCCCCGAGTGCTGGGATTAAAGGCCTGCGCCACCACCTCCCTGCCAGCTCAATTTATTTTATTCATGTTGACTTTGCAAATTACTCTTATCTACTTAGGAGTGGTTTCCTCCTTTTTTAACTGTATTTCCCTCCTCTCTCCTCTACCGCCTCTTCTTTTTGACACCCACCAACCAGTCTATTGAAAAGGAATTGTCCTGCAGGGTGGCGTGGTGCAGGTCTTTAATCCCAGCGCTCAGGAGGTAGAGGCTGGCTGGTCCCAGGTTCAAGGCCAGACTGGTCTACCAAGCGAGTTCCAGGACAGCCGTGGCTGCAGAGAAACCTTGTCAAAAAAGAAAAAGAAAAGAAAGAGAGAGAGAGAGAGAGAAAGAAAAGGAATTGTCCAAATTTAAGGCCTCATGCAAACCATTGAGCTTCATCCACAGTCCAACAGTTTTAGATGGGGGAGGGGAACTCAGGTGAGAAGTGGTTTATCATAACATATTCTGGATCCAGACTGGGGATATAGCTTGCCTAGCTTACTTTAGGCTTTAGGTCCAATCTTCAATGAGAGATGGGGAAGAGGAGTAGGGACACTATGACGACATTGAATCGAAACTGCCTAGGCAGGCCTGGAGAGGTGTGGGCTGAGTTCCTCATTGGACCTGGCAGAGGCAGGTCCCTAGGAAACACTGAGTGTAGGAGGCAGTTCTGTACTCTCCCGGGCGTGCGTGGTACCACACCCACTTTGGTTTGCATTTTCTGAGACGTTCTCCCTGGGGAGGCCAGGCTGGCAGTGTCCTTGCCACCGTCCTTCCTTCCGACTTAAGTCTCCCCGGTGCCGGAATTCTAGACCTGAAACTTCGTGCTTTTCTTCTTTGGCTTCTCCCCCCCCCCCCCCCCCCCCCCCCGTACAGCGAAGGGGCCCGACTCCCATTGCATTTTGTTAATGACTGACTTCCTGCAAATGTCCGCCTGAAGTGAGAAGAGTGTACGCAATGAAGTCGAGCTAGGAAGCATGGGGAGATGATGGGGGTTTCAGTTTGTGATCTCTTCCCTGTTCCAATTCTTTCTACTTCCACTGGTTGGCTCCAGGGCGAGGGCAGAGCAGAGACCGGAATAGAAGAGCTAAATTTATCCTGGGAGCCCGGGCGTGGCTGCAGCTCAGGCCGCCTGGTCTGGAAGGAGGCGGCGCTGGTGGCCGCCCCAGAGCTGGTTTCCTCCCTTGGAAATGAGGTCTCGCCGCGGTGGAGGAGCTCCTGGCTGGAATTTCCCCACAGCGCCGCCCTGCTAGGAGGGACCAGGAGGGATCCACCCGAGCCCGAAGCCCAGCCCGGGGAGATGCCTGAAACCCTTTACCCGAACCCGTTTTCGTGTCTGAGCGTTAAAGTTGAGAAAAAAAATATTTTTAAAAATGTGAGTGCCACAGCGCGCTTTTCTCTCCTTCTACCATGTCAGTCCCAGGTATCGAACTTACACGTGGGCAGGCATGATGGTAATTAATTGCCTTAATCATGCTGGACGCCAGTTTTTTTTTTTGTTTTCTCATCGCTGAATATCGAACCAACGGCAGATTCGCCAACACTGAACTGTACCTCCAAATTATTTATTTGAGATAGGATCTCGTGTGGCCCATTCTGGCTCCAAACTGGCTATGTAGCCAAGGCTGACCTTGCAATCAAAATGCTGGTCTGGAAAGGTGATTCAGTGATTAGGGGCACTTGCTGCTCCTCCTGGGGCACTTAGGTTCGAATCTTAGCACCCACACGACAGCTCACAATTATCTAACTCCAGTTCCAGGGGATACGACGCCCTCTTCTGGTTTCCTTGTGCACCGCAAGCAAATATACTTATTAAACAAAGGTACACATAAATAAACAACACAAATCGACATAGAACAAAACTCCGAGAGAACTTGAGAGCTTTCTGACTATTTCAGATGGTGCTTTCATTGTCCAAAGTTTTCAAAGTACTAAAAACAAGTCAAAAATCACCTATAGTGTCGAAGCAAAAAAAAAAAAAAAAAAAAAAAAACCCTCAGGCAAATTCAAAAGAAGAGTTGGACTTCCCTCCCTCACCCAGAGGTCCCTGTGAGGATAAGTTCTTTTCTCTAAAGTCAGTTGCAGGCAGAGCAGAGACTGACTAGGGTCCTCCACAGTTCAACTTGAGAGTTCAGGGAGGCCTCGCTGGAGGTCAAATGAAAACTTCCAGTTCTACTGACAGACTCCAGAGGAAGCAGTGTGACTGAACCCAAACCCTGCATCCTAAGATTAGGAGACACGAGCTCTCACAGGCTAGGGGCGTGGTTCAGTGGTAGAGTGCTTGCCTAGCCTGCACAAGACCTTGGCTTCCACCCTTAGTACAGGAAAAGGAGGAAAAGGAGAGAACGGGAGGAGTGACTGAGAGAGCGAGGACGTCGCTCACGAGGACGTCGGCAGCTAGGGACACAGGCAGAGCAGGCAGCGCAGGACTGCTGAACTGGAGAGAGCATCAGGGGACACGCCCAGACACACTGCGTTGCCTGGCAATGCATCGGGGATGACACTCTCTGTTTGGGCACAGGCAGAGTCACGGGAGGCAGCTGCTGGACGTAGTCCCTGACTGTGCACTTGTCCACGGGGAAAAACCTCCTAGTCACACATCATGAGCAGCTGGGTTACTAAAGAGCCCACTTAGCATACCCAGGCATGGACATTGTCCATGAAAGCCCCCACCCACCGATGCTCGGCCTCGTGCGCGTGCACACACACTTCTGAGTGGTCAGTCTAGACTCCTTGCCTCCTCTTGTTTCCTTTTGGGAAACCTTCAACTTTTCCATTTTAATCGGGGACTGACACAATAGTCTATTTCTGTCACTTCTGAGTGTTAGCCAAAGATTGTTCTTTTGAAATACCCACAGTCAGTAACGAAAAATGCCTCTGACCTTTGCTCTAAAATTTAATATGCTAACACTGAATACACTAGGTGAATGCTTAGCGGGCAATTTTGGTTTTACTTGTTTGTTTTAAGGTCTCTCTCCATTGTTCTGGCTGTGTGGAATTCACTGGCTGTTTGTCTCCTCCGTGCTGGGATCACAGGTGTACATTACTTTTACTGTTTTCATGTGGTGTTCGGCATCAACCCCAGGAATCTGTGTGTGCAAAACCAGAACTCTGCTAATTGAGATACACTCAGTACTCATTTTATTTTGATTTTTTGAGAAAGGGTTTCAGTATGCAAGCTCTGGCCAGCTTGGAACTCATCCTGTAGACCAGGCTAGCCTCAAACTCTCAGTTTCCTTTATCCAGTCACCATGCCATCATGTTTCCCCACCATGATGAACTCATAAGTCTAAACCAACCCTTCCATATATATATTATAATGTATATGTCTGTATATATGCTTGCAGGCCAGAAGAGGGCACCAGACCTCATTACAAATGGTTGTGAGCCACCATGTGGTTGCCGGGATTGAACTCAGGACCTTTGGAAGAGCAGGCAATGCTCTTAACCGCTGAGCCATCTCTCCAGCCCCTCCCTCTTTTTTTTTTTTTTTTTTTTTTGGTTTTTAAGACAAGGTTTCTTCTTGTAGACCAGGCTGGTCTTGAACTCACAGAGATCTGCCTGCCTCTGACTCCTGAGAGTTAGGATTAAAGGTGTGCGTGCATCATCACCACCACCCAGCTTGCTGAGAGGGTATGGTAGCCATCACAGACAGTGAGTTCCAGGCCAGCCTGATCTACGCAGCAAGTTCTACCTTCTACCACAAAGCATTGGAACTAAAGGTGTGCACCACCTTACCTGGATGGCTTGTTTGTTTTGAATTTTATTTTATGTGCATTGGGGTTTTGCCTGCATGCATGTCTGTGTGAGGGTGTCAGATTACCTGGAACTAGAGCTCCAGTAGTGAGCTGCCATGTAGGTGCTGGGAATTGAACCTGGACCCTCTGAAAGAACATCCATTGTTCTTTTGATTTTATTTTTCCAGACAGGGTTTCTCTGTGAAATAGTCCTGGCTGTCCTGGGACTCACTCTGTGGACCAGGCTGGCCTTAAACTCACAGAAATCCCCCCCTGCCTCTGCCTCCTGAGTGTTGGCATTAAAAGCAGCTGTATCCAGTGTTATTAACAGCTGAGCCATCTCGCTCCCTGGTCCCATTTTTTTGTTTGTTTGTTTGTTTGTTGTTGTTGTATTTTAATTTGTAGGTTTGTGTGTTTTGTGTGAATGTAAGCCACAAGGGTGCAGGTGCCTGAGGAGGCCAGGAGAGGGTGTAGGATCCTTTGGAGCTAGAGTCAGCTGTATGCTGCCTGATGTGGGTGGTAGGAACTGAGCCTGGGTTCTTGGGAAGAGCAGGAACCACTATTGAGCTGTCTCTCAAGCGCCTTCCTTCCTTTGATTTTTGTGTGGTTCGTTTACTTAGGTTTCTTTTTCTTTCTTTCTTTTTTTTTTTTTCCTAAAAAAAATATTTGTCGGGCTGGAGAGATGGCTCAGAGGTTAAAAGCACCGGCTGCTCTTGTGGAGGTCATGAGTTCAATTCCCAGCAAGCACATAGTGGCTCCCAACCATTGGCAGTGAGATCTGGCACCTTCTTCTAGCCTGCAGGCATACGTGCAGGCAGAACACTGTATATGTAATAAATCATAAAAAAATTTGTCTTACCTGGGCAATGGTAAATACATGTCTTTTATTCCCAGAACTCAGAGGATTTCTGAATTTGAGGCCAACCTGGTCTACAGAGCATGTTCAAGAACTATCAGTCTCCCCCAGAGAAACCCTGTCTCAAAATAAAATAAAAAACTGGGCGGTGATGGCACATGCCTTTAATCCTAGCATTTGGGAGGCAGAGGTAGGAGTATCTCTGTGAGTTCAAGGCCAGCCTGGTCTACAAGAGCTAATTCCAGGACGGGCTTCAGAGAAACTCTCTCTCGAAAAACAAAAAACAAAACAAAACAAAAAAGTCTTATTTTTGTGTGTGTGT
This sequence comes from Alexandromys fortis, assembly GCF_014885135.2. NCBI lineage: Eukaryota > Metazoa > Chordata > Mammalia > Rodentia > Cricetidae > Alexandromys > Alexandromys fortis. The sequence continues at coordinate 960,188 of NW_026068093.1, read as the reverse complement.
GAATGCGAATGTGTATGCCATATGGAGATACGGGGGTCAGAGGACAACCTATTGGGGATATTTTCTTTCTTCCTGCTGTGTGAGTCTTGGGGATCCAACTTAGTCCATCTGGCTTGGCTTTTAGCATCTTTACCAGTCCCAGACAGCAATAGCTGAATATATTTTACTTACCAGTCCCAGACAGCATCTTGCTATGCAGGCTTGGCTTGTCTGGAACTCCCCGCATAGAGCAGGTTGGCCTTAAACTTAAAATGACCTTCTTACTTCTGCCTAAGTGCTGGGATTACAGGGAAATCCCCACAACACTGGGCCCCTCTTTTTGCTTTTTCAGCCTTGCTTCTTGGGATCAGGTGCAGCAGCCCCTTAGTTCCAAACATGAATGCTGAGATATCCTGGCGGGGGTGGGGTGTGGCCTGGCATACTCTCCACAGGGTAACCCCTCATCCGCAGAAACCCTGCCCTAGCATCTGCATCCCCATCTTCCATACTTCCCTCAGAGATGTCCTCACCTGGGGAAATTCTACCCCTGCTTTCTCTACGGTGGCCGCACCCTGCTCAACCCTTGTCTGGGCAGTTCAAGCCCAGATATCCCAAAGATATACTTTAACCTGTTGTGAGACCTTAGCCAGGCCCCTCTGATTTAGGGAACTGTTTTCCCCTCTCCCCAGTACTGGGACAGGCTTTTTGCAGAGTTCCCTGTTTGCCTGGAGTCTGACTCCGTAAGGAGGAAAACAGTTGCCTTGGTCCCCTTCCTGAGTTCCCATGAATTAAGCTCATATGGCAGGAAGAGGGACTGCAGCCGTGGGCCCACCATTGTCCTCTGTTTGAGTCCTGTGCAGAATCACGCACTAGTAGTGCTCCTCTGGGGTCCAGAAGGCTGGGTGATTCTCTGTGTCCTCCAAGCCCACTGAGTTCCCCTAACACCATTGCTATGGAAACAACAACAAACACGTTACTATGTGGTAGAGAGATGGCCTAATGAGTTGTGTAAATTTCCTCCGAAGCTAGTTTAAGACTCAGGGGTTCCAAGGGAAGAATCGGGAGTGAACAACTCAGGAGCCCCTGAAGGTGATCAGATGCACAAGCCCCTCCTCCACGAAGCTCATATAAGTAGTGAGGACCAACTAAGCTGTTTGGAAGATAAAGATCCGCTGAGCTGCTGAAAGAGATGCTCTGCCTCCTGCAAAGCCCCCAGTGAGCTCCAGGGTTCCAGCATCTGGAGTAGTGTTGTGGGGTATTCACCCAAGTAGAGACTGCCCTCAAACATGGGTTTAAACCAATAGAAAGTCTTTACTAGCCTGCCGGAGACTACCCGACTACCCTGGGTGTTTGGGATCCCAGTGTAGCCTTTCTAAGAGTGAACTCTCCCCTCGCCCCCACCCCAGAGAGGGGTCTATTTGTAGCTTTGGGACTTGCTCTGTAGACCAGGCTGACCTTGAACTCACAGAGATCCACCTGCCCTTGCCTCCAGAGTGTTGGAGTTAAAGGCGTGTGCCACCTGGGGTCCTCTACTTCCAGAATGCTGGGATATACAAGTATTACCACTATGTCCGTGTAAGACCTGTTGTATTAGTTAGGGTTCTCTACAGTAATAGAACTTACAGAACAAATTGAGAGAGAGAGAGAGAGAGAGAGAGAGAGAGAGAGAGAGAGAGAGAGAGAGAGAGAGAGAGAGAGAGAGAGAG
>NW_026068093.1:954395-956765 GCF_014885135.2 Alexandromys fortis | reverse complement strand
AAACCTATATCTCAAGAAGAAATGGACTTCGTCCAGCGTGGAGGTCCAGAATGATCCCTGTGGCTGCTGTCTGTTGCCAGACAAAAGGATTATCTTTACAATAAAGGACTTCCAAAATATCGAATGAAATTGTATATTAAGCAACCTTAATAAATATTCTGCAAAAAGAAAAAAAAAGTTCCACAAACTGAGGTACATCCCAAGGGATAATTTTTTAAAAAATGTGTGTTTGTGTGCATGCATGTGCATACCAGAGGTAAGTCTTTTCCTCAGAAGCCACCTGGCCTTAGTTTTTGAGACAGGGTTTCTCACTAGGGCAGTGACTCTTAACATGTGGGGGGGGGTCAAGTGACCTTTTCACAGGGTCGCATATCAGATATTCTGCATATCTTATTCATAACTGTACAATTCATAACAGTAGCAAAATTACAGTTATGAAGTTGCAATGAAATAATTTTACAGTTGAGGGTCACCATAACTCAAGGAACTGTATTAAAGGGGTGCAGCATTAGAAAGGTTGAAACCACTGTTCTATAACCTGGGGCTTGCTGACTCAGCTAGAGTGGCTGCCCAGTGAACCCCAGAGATCTTTTCTTCCTCTGCCACCATAGAGAAGGGATTACAAGTGCGAGCCACCACACCCAGCTATTTATCAGGGTGCTAGGGCCCAAATCAAGTCCTGTTCTTATATCAGAATCCCTTACTGACTGAGCTATCTTCCTAGCTATTTTTTTTAAAGCAGGGTCCTGATATGTAACCCAGTTTAGTCTTGAACTTGAACTCAGACTAATTTTCCTGCCTCAACCTACTGAGTGCGGGGATTCAGATGGATGCTGCTATGCTCGACTCCTTTAATTTTGCAAGTAGTGTGTGTAAGTACATCTTTGTTGAACAGTAATTAAAGGTTGTCCAAGTGGAGTGAGACCTGCACCATCCTCCCCTTCTCAGAACCCAGTCCCATAGCACATAGTCCTTGTCTTAGTCAGGGCTTGAGACCATGACCACAGCAACAATTTTTTTTTAACTTTTCGAGGTAGGGCAGGGTTTCGTTTTCTTTTTTCTTTTTTCTGTTTTTTGTTTGTTTGTTTTGTTTTGTTTTTTTGGTTTCACAAGACAAGGTTTCTCTTGTAGCTTTGGAGCCTGTCCTGGAACTAGCTCTTGTAGACCAGGCTGGCCTCAAACTCAGAGATCTGCCTGCCTCTGCCTCTGCTTCCCGAGTACTGGTATTAAAGGCGTGCACCACCACTGCCCCGATGATGCAGGGTTTCTCTGTAGCTCTAAAGTCTGTCCTGGGACTCGCTCTGTAGACAACGCTGGCCTTGAACTCAGGGACCCACCTGCCTCTGCCCCCCCCCCAGTGCTTAAAGGTGTAATGGTCTGTCCTGTTCCTTAAAGAGACAAGCTCCCCACTCCCAAGGCAGGCAGATCTTCTGCTTCGGCCTGAACTTTCTTTCTTTCTCCCAAAGAGGTAGCTGCTGCCCTGGCTCCTCTCCTCTACCCCCATCTCCCCTTTTCCCTTACCCCTCCATAACCCACTAAATAAATACCCACTTCCTCTGCATGGTGTGCCTACCCATCTCAGTCTCTCACCCACCATACGACTCTGTGTCTAGGACCTGCTGACCCTCATGGCCTGCGGGCCACTCTGGGGGGTTCCCTGCTAGGGACCCAGCTGCCTTTGTGGCCCACCCGTGGTCTTGTAACCTGCTGCCTGCTGCCACTTGGGGACCTGCGGCTTGGTCTCCTGGTCCGCTGCCACCACTCAGGGAACCACAGCATGTAGATGGAGCTGCAGGCTGTGTTCCTGCCACTCGGCTCCTGGCAGCCTGGCTGGCTTATGCCCCAAAATAATAACATGGAAACTGTATTCTTTTAAACACTGCTTGGTCCATTATATCTAGCTTCTTCTTGGCTAACTCTCATATCTTGCTTAACCCATTTCTAATAATCTGTGTAGCACCACATGGCTTACCGGGAAGGATCTTAACTTGCGTCCATCTTGGAGAGGAGAGGCATGGTGACTGAGCTCACTTCCCTTCTTCCCAGCATTCTGTTCTGTCTACTCCACCCACCTAAGGGCTGGCCTATCAAATGGGCCAAGGCAGTTTATTTATTAACAAATGAAATCAACAGATTGATATGACTTCCCCACATCAACAGCATTTTACTTAAACCATAACAAAAGGTGTACACCACCACAGCCTGGCTTTTAATTAAATTAATTGATTAATTAATTAATCAATTAATTTATTTACTTACTTATTTTTCGAGACAGGGTTTCTCTGTAGCTTTGGAGCCTATCCTGGAACTAGCTCTTGTAGTCCAGGCTGGCCTCGAACTCACAGAGATCTGCCTGTCTCTGCCTCCTGA
>NW_026068093.1:946210-948643 GCF_014885135.2 Alexandromys fortis | reverse complement strand
CTTTCTTTCTCCCAAAGAGGTAGCTGCTGCCCTGGCTCCTCTCCTCTACCCCCATCTCCCCTTTTCCCTTACCCCTCCATAACCCACTAAATAAATACCCACTTCCTCTGCATGGTGTGCCTACCCATCTCAGTCTCTCACCCACCATACGACTCTGTGTCTAGGACCTGCTGACCCTCATGGCCTGCGGGCCACTCTGGGGGGTTCCCTGCTAGGGACCCAGCTGCCTTTGTGGCCCACCCGTGGTCTTGTAACCTGCTGCCTGCTGCCACTTGGGGACCTGCGGCTTGGTCTCCTGGTCCGCTGCCACCACTCAGGGAACCACAGCATGTAGATGGAGCTGCAGGCTGTGTTCCTGCCACTCGGCTCCTGGCAGCCTGGCTGGCTTATGCCCCAAAATAATAACATGGAAACTGTATTCTTTTAAACACTGCTTGGTCCATTATATCTAGCTTCTTCTTGGCTAACTCTCATATCTTGCTTAACCCATTTCTAATAATCTGTGTAGCACCACATGGCTTACCGGGAAGGATCTTAACTTGCGTCCATCTTGGAGAGGAGAGGCATGGTGACTGAGCTCACTTCCCTTCTTCCCAGCATTCTGTTCTGTCTACTCCACCCACCTAAGGGCTGGCCTATCAAATGGGCCAAGGCAGTTTATTTATTAACAAATGAAATCAACAGATTGATATATGACTTCCCCACATCAACAGCATTTTACTTAAACCATAACAAAAGGTGTACACCACCACAGCCTGGCTTTTAATTAAATTAATTGATTAATTAATTAATCAATTAATTTATTTACTTACTTATTTTTCGAGACAGGGTTTCTCTGTAGCTTTGGAGCCTATCCTGGAACTAGCTCTTGTAGTCCAGGCTGGCCTCGAACTCACAGAGATCTGCCTGTCTCTGCCTCCTGAGTGCTGGGATTAAAGGCGTGCACCACCAACACCCGGCTCTGCCTGGCAACTCTTATAAAGAAAACATTTAATTGGGGTGGCTCCCTTACAGTCTCAGAGGCTCAGTCCATTATCATGGCGGGGAGCATGGCAGCATGCAGGCAGACCTGATGTTACAACTTGCAGGCAGCAGGAAGTTGACGGAGATACTGCCTGCTCCCACAGGGATACACTTCCCATTCCCAACAAAGCCACACCTCCTAACAGCGCCACTCCCTATGAATTTGTGGGAGCCAACTGCACGCAAATTACCAAGTCCTGAACAGATTTGGTATCTCCCCAAACCCTGGACTGCATTCCTGTCAGTTTCTAGATCTGGGGGAGGAAAGAACCATTTCCCCCAGGCCTAAAATTCTTTGCTCTGTGTCACATGGGCCCTGCAGCCCTCAATCCCAGCTGTGGCCTTGCCTTCCCCTTTGCCCTGTTTTCCTTCCTTCCCGTAGCCTGTCACCTGGGGCTCCTCTGTAGTGAAACTGCATGGACAAACCAACCTGGGGGAAAAGGGTTTACTGGACTCACACTTCTACATCACTGTTTCTTATCCAAGGAGGACAGAACAGGAACTCACACAGGGCAGGAACCTGGAGGCAGGAGCTGATGCAGAGGCCACAGAGAGTCTCTGCTTACTGGTCTGCTCCACATTGCTTGTGCAGCCTGCTTTCTTATAGAACCTAGGACCCACCAGCCCAGGGATGGCACCACCTGCAAGGGGCTGGGCCCTCCCCCATCAATCACTAATTAAGAAAATGCTCTACAGGTTTGCATGAAGCTGGATTTTTATGGAGGCATTTTCTCAACTGAGGTTCCCTGCCTTAGCTAAGATTTTTATTATATTGCTGCGAAGAGACGCCATGACGACAGCAACTCTTACAAAGAAAATTTTTTGTTTGTTTGTTTTTTGGGACGCAGTTTCCCTAGCTGTCCTGGAACTTGCTCTGTAGCCCAGGTTGGCCTTGGACTCACAGAGACCCACCTGGCTCTGCTTCCCAAGTGCTGGGATTAAAGGCAGGTATCACCACCACCTGGCGAAAGAAAACATTTAATTGAAGTGATGGTTTACAGTTTCAGAGGTTCGGTCTGTTGTTCTTTTTTTAAAAAATGCTGCAAGATCCCCGCGGCAGTAGGCAGCAGAAATGCTGTAGGTCCCAAATGGTGGTGGCGGGCCATGTGGTGGCAGCTGCAGCAGTGTGGCAGGCAGCGGGCTCTGGGAGCAGCCACTCCCAGGCAGAAATGGCTGCAGGTCCCAGAGCGGTGGCCTGAGCGGTGGTGGCGGGCCATGTGGCAACAGACGTCCCAGGCAGAGACAGCGGCTAGTCTCCGCAGTGGTGGTGGGCCATGTGGCAGCAGGCAGTGGGCCACAGGCAGAGACGCCTGCTGGTCCCTGAGCAATGGCTGGTTCCAGGCAGGGAGACACATAGGGGGGGGGGGGCAGAAGACAGAAACATGGATAGACACGACATGCAGGGGGAGG